>NC_056523.1:20866239-20874906 GCF_019175285.1 Sceloporus undulatus | reverse complement strand
CATGAGAAAGGGCCTTTTCTGTGGCTGTCCCTTGACTTGGAACTCCCTTCCCAGGGAGACCAGAATGGCCCTACTTTGATGGCCTTCCACCCTACAGGTGAAAACCTTCCTCTCAGACAGGCATTCAAAACAGAAGCTTTTAAAGAGGCCTGGGGGTACTATGTTGGTGTAATGTATTTTAAGTATTTTTTCTTTTTAAAGTATTTATATTTAGCATTAAATTGTTTTAAATGTTGTAGTAATTTAACCCTATTTTTATGTACAATTTTGTATGTTTTAACTGTTGGCGTTTTAATGTTGTAAGCCACCCTGAGTTCCAGTCTGGAGGGAAGGGTGGGCTATAAATAAAGATAATATAATAATATAAATCTTTTGAAAAAAACTTTGCCTCATTCCTATGTTACTGTCCTGCAGCTACTACAATGGTTATCAGCGTTGGCATAATGGACATTTATGTTCGCTCTTCACAAAATTCCCTGATTAAAGAAAACAATTTAGACTAAAGCTGGTAAAATCCAGATTATTGAAAGAAGTCAACAATGCTGCTGAACTCTGTTTTCCTAGAGGAAGAATATCCATCTCCCCTTTCTTTTCAAAGCCATCTGAAATGCACTTGGTGTTCCATTCACGTTGCTGTTATCTGGTTGTTTTTCTCATGGGTTTTTATGTCCCCACTGTGGGATAGTATCTCACACAGAAGCAGTCTAAGGGGGGACAGGTCCTTCAGGCATCCAGTTGTAGAATATTATGCTGACAATGGTGATAGGGTGTGAATAAAAGTGGTTGATCACAGGATTTCAAGGATTTAGGAAGGCAGCAAACTAGGTTAAAGTCTCTGGTGTATTCTTAGGGTCTTTTTTTTGAGGTCTAGGCTGGTCCTCCTCCTGCTTTTCCCAGCCGCCGGAGGGGAGGCTCCGTCCTCTAAGCGATTCACTGGGGGCTGTGGGGGCTGCTCGGCCCGTGTGCTTGGCCAGCTCCTTGGTCATGGCCTCTTCAGAGCGGTCTGCACATAGGTGGCGCTGATGGCAGAGGATCGTTTTTTTCTCGCTCAGGGAAGTCTCCACCGCATGGCCACGTGCTTGTACCTCTCCGTCATCATGGTCTTCACCAGGCCTCTGGCCTTGGCCTCCATCCGCACCTTGGGCATCTGTCGCAGGATCTTGGAGGCAAAGAGGACTGGGGGAGCAGATCTTCTTTTCCTGCTCACTGGTCCCGCCTTGGGCTGCTTGGCTTGACGCTTAACTTTGGACTGGCGCTTCTTCCGTTTCTGAAACCGAAGCTTCTTCTGCTTCTGTTGACTGATTGGTGCTTCTTCTCAGACTTCTTTCTCTTTACATCCTTGTTTTTTCTTCTTGCCTTGCTGTTTGACAGCCTTGCTCTGCCTTTTCTCCTCAAGCCCCTGCCTCAAATGTCAATGGTTTAGGCCTGGGACAGTGAGTTACAGATAATACCACATATATGAAGCTCTGTATGGTGGCTGCTGATTGGGTGTCTTACCTTCACTTGTAGTCATGGAGGCTTTGTTACACGGTGGCATTATAACCTAATCCTTGCAATAGTCATCACTGGACTATGGACCTGTAGCCTCTCTTGGTGTTGCACCTTGCATTAATTTTGCAATGAAAATCAGTCTCCAATAATCACCATATTGAGAAAATAAATGAGTTCCACCAACACCAAAACTATCTGTCCTCATTCTCCAGAATTGATTTTCTACAGCCAGTTGTGTTATGAAACCATGTGCAGTCTTTGCTGGATTAGTAATTGATCATCTCTAGTTCACCACTGTTGACACTGGAGTATAGGAGGAACTGTATCTCTGGAGAATGTTCATTTTCCAAACAATCCTTATTATCACCATTTAGCAACACTAAAACCTAAGAAGTGGGTGGAACTCAGGCGGTCCTCCAAATACTGACAAACTGCATTGCCAAGCAGCCCTAGCCAGCATTGGCAATAGTGAATGATGCTGGGAGCTGCAGTTCAATGACATCTGGAGGATCTCATGATTTCCATTCCTGGTTGTAGAAGCATTCCCAGTAATCACAGTGCACAATTTTATAAAGAGGCACGTCTGGCCTTTTTAGCTGCTCTGCATACCCTCCAACATTTCTCTGGCAAAAACTGGCCAAGTTTATTAATGGGGAAAAACAGACAAGCTAAAAAAGGTTCAGCAGTTTACTTTTCTATGAGCGTAGTGAGAAGGGCAAGATTCACCCTCTCCTCTCTCCTCTCCCCTGCAGGGTTAACTGAGCACAAACTAGTTGGGGAGTCTGAACTCCATTTACCGCAACTGATGTAAGATGAGGACAAAGGGGAAAAGTAGGAGGAGAGAGAAGTTGGGACATTGTAAATGCATCTGAAAAAGTGGGAGTGCTAAAATAAGTGCTACTTAAGCATAGCTCTTGAAAGACGCATTTATGGGATCCCCTACAGCACAGCCACCAAAGCTGAAACGTTTAGCTACACATGAGAAGGAAGACTGATAAAGCCAAGTTCCCATCAAAGGGAAGAAATCAGTTGGTTTAATGATAACCTCTATTAGTTGTTGACTCTTAGGGCTTTTTTACATAAAGCTTTTAGAATGGAATCACTAGTATTTAGGTTGAATTGACAAGGATGGAGCCCTTTGCTACAATGTTGCTGTTCCATTTTCCTCCTTGTGTAATCCCAGCTGTTTCCCCTTTGAAATTAAACCAAGGAGATTCTTGGTGGCAATACGTAGAGAGATCTTGTCACACCTTAGAATCTCTAAGTTACTAACTCTCTAACGGTTAGAGAGAAACTGAAAGGAAGAAGTTGGCAGCATGAGGTTTTACTTCCTCAGATGTTTTTGGTGAAGCGGAAGCCAGGGACAGACATATATATCCCTTTGGTATGTGAGAGTGTCAATTCGAATTCAAAACCCTTTGGCTATGGAAATGAAGTAGCAAGAACGTGCAGTGGTCCGTGGGTTTGCGATATAATTTGGTGCTTAGATGTCCATTTTGTAGCTGTACTGTGGTGTCCAGAAAATGAACTTGTTCTGTAGATACAGTGCGCCCTTCTCTTACGCGGGGATCTGTTCCGGACCTACCCCCTGCATAAGAGAAAAAAACGTGTATGCTTTAGCCGCTATTAGAGGTAATGGGGCTCGTTGCTATGGGGTGCTGTGGGGTGATGCAGGGCGCATACCCCATTAATTCTTCTGGGGTGCACCAAGGATTTTAATTGCACAGCTACCAGCATATGCTGGAAGCCGCGTAAGGTGTGCCCGCATACAATGTAGTTCCAGGCTGAGGTAGATGGTGGGGTGGAAGTTGTTGAAACTCTGGTGGAATGTCTTGAGTGACTCCTCTCCATGAGTCCAGATTATGAAGATATACCCAATAAAGGAGTGCTTTCTGAGTGCAGGTGTTAAGGAAGCGTTGTTCTAGGTTGGCCATGAAGATATTGGCATATTGTGGTGCTATGCCTGTGCCCATGGCAGTGCTATTAACTTGAAGATATATATTGTTATCAAAAGTGAAGTAATTGTTTGTGAGAACAAACTGACAGATCTTGCTGGCTATGTCTGATAAGTTCCCATCTGGAATGATGTTTCCGACGGCTTGTATTACATCTTTGTGCAGGATGTTGGTGTACAGGGATTTCACATCCATAGTGGCTGAGATGGTGTGGATGGATTGTATCTTCTGTAGGAAGTCTGTGGTGTGCTTCACATAGCTGGGAGTGTTGGTGGCATATGGTTTGAGGATATTGTCCATATATTTGGAGGCACCAACTGTAAGTGTTCCAATGCTGGAGACGATAGGTTGTCCAGGTTTGCCCTGTTTATGTATTTTGGATACATAGGTAGAATGTGCCTGGTCAAGGCTCCTGGGTTGTGTCAAGAAGCATTTGGTTTTGCACCTCCATGGGAAATTCCCTGAGGAATTGAAATCCACAAACACCTGGACAATTTCAACAGAAAAGAGGAAACCCTTAAAGTAAACAAGGTTTGGCTACCAGTCCTGAAAAATAGCAAGATAAAGACTCAACAAATGCAAATGAGAAATCTCCCAGCAGACAATGAGCACCAACAAGCAGACACTAATCCTCTTTTGCAGACCCTCCCACCTTGAGGCCTGCCATTAGCAATTAAACAATACACATGCAAATCACTCCTGCTTTTCCAGGTCACACAATATATATACCCAAATCCTTTCCAGGCAAGCATTCTCTGAAGATGCCAGCCACGGATGCTGGTGAAATGTCAGGAAGAAACTCTTTTAGAATATGGCCACATAGCCTGAAAAACCCACAAAAAACTATAGATGCCACCATGAAAGCCTTCGACTTTGCATTCCCCAAGGAACCTGTGTAATTCCTTCTGTTATTCCTCTGTGGAGGAATACCAGAAGGTAGATAGTCTCACTATAGATAGGACTCTGTAAAATGTGGTGTTGGACAGTTGCCTCTCAGTCTCCTGTATGTAGGCAGATCTGTCCATGATGAGTACCACTCCTCCTTTGTTAGCCTCTTTGATGACAATATTATGGTTGTTCTTGAGACTGTGTTTGGCATCTTGTTCCTTGCAACTGAGATTCTGTTGTAAGTTGTGTCTCCTGACTGTTGATTATTTCTCCTGGGTACGGCAGCGGAAACATTCTATGTAGAAGTCTAGTTCCGTGTCATTTAGTGTCATCCTTCATTTGTCATTTAGCAATATCACTCCCCCTCCTGAAAACAGAGTTTTCTGAGATCCAGACTAACACATGATATATTAACAAGTTATAATGTGAACTTTATCTAAAGGGCCATGTTCTCCCTATGAACTGCCCATGTCGTCTTGAAATCTTCCGGGAAGGCCCTTCTCTTTCTTCCAGCACCCCACAGCTGCATCTAGGGGGAATATACGAAAGGGCTTTTTCTGTAGCTGCTGTCAGGCTCTGGAGTCCACTCTCTAGAAAGACTTGACTGGCACTTTCCATAGAGTCCTTTGAGCAGCTCGCAAAGCCCTATTTGTTGCAACAGGTCTCTGACTAAATCAGCAAATGCAGAGCTCATTCAGTTTGACACCACCATAGCTGCCATGGCTTAATACTATGGGATTCTGGGATGTGTAGTTTTGTGAGATATTTAGGTTTTTCTGTCACACTGCTCCGGTGACACAAGAAACTACAAATCCCAAGATTCCATAGCATGGCATCATGACAGTTAAAGCATTGTCAAACTGCATTAATTCTTCAGTGCAGATACAGCCCAAAGGGACTACCTGCTCAAGGGGAGCAGTACTTTAATAATATGTTTGATTGTCTATGATTTTTTGTTGTTCTTTAGGGAGTATACTTTTAAATCACTTTTAATCCTATTTACAATTTTATTATATATTAACTATTGTAAATTTTAATGATGTGACCATTTATATGTGCCTGTAAATTAGGTCCAAAACATACTACAGAAATAAGCCAGTTTGAGACCTTGGCCCAGTGCTACAAATCCTGGGAATTGTAGTTTATTGGGGCACCAGAGCTCTGACAGAGAGAAGGTTAAATGTCTCTCAGAACTACAGTTCCCACAATTCCTAGCATTGAGCCATGGCAGTTAAAACAGTCTCAAACTGGATTATTTCTATAGTGTGTTTTGAACCAAAGTTTTTAAAACTACTCCTTAATTGTCTATCCTGTTTATGCATTTCAAGTGCCCCTTATTGTTCATTTGAAAATTTAGCATCATTATTCAATGCCTATTTAGGTATCATTTTGTCAATGTTGTGGTTCATAACAGGTTGAGTAAACCCACTGGAATCACTGGATCTTCAGGAAACATAACCATGGGTAGCAATGTTTGCCATATAGCATTCAGAATCCACAAAACCGATGCATTTCTTGGACCAGTCCAACTGCATAAAATGCAATAATAAGGATACTCATAATATGTCGCTCCTGACTTATGGGGACAATAAGGTGACTCTATCATGGGGTATTCTTGGCATAAGTTGTTTAGAGAAGGTTTGCCAATGATTCCACCTGAGGCTGAGAGAGTGTGACACTACCAAGGTCACCCATTAGATTTCATGGCCAAACTGGGAATCGAACCCTGGTCTCCAGAGACTTAGTCCAACACTCAAGCCACTGCGCCATGCTGGCTCTCTTTCTATATATATAAAATATGTGTTTGCATAATAAGTTGTCTTTTACACAACCTCCCCTCTACCATTTTGAATCTGCTAACTCTATGCCCAGTGTAGCCAAAAGTTTGGTATGGGGAAAATTTACTTAGCTAAAATTGAGAGGGGGATCAGCTACAAGGACCCTGCAATACCACATCTCCCACCTGTATATCAAAAGGGCAGTGGATCTAAGAAATGATGCAGAGGCAGAATTATTTTTATTAAGGGGGAAATCACACAGAAATTCACTATCATACACTCATTCATTCAAGGCTCAGGAAATCAGGGGTTAGCTTGGAATAGATTTTGAGGCAAAACTAAGGGCGATCCTTACTATAGATAGGAGCTAAGTCTGTTATGTTCATCACAGTGAAAGCATTTAAAGTTAGGCCTGGCACAAACCACCCCAAAAGGGCTGGCTGAGGTTGGCCTGTTTGCCTGTGGAGGCAGCAGCCAAACTGCCCAGCGTCCCTCTGCCCCAAAAAGAACCCGGAAAAGACGCCATTGGTGCACTCGTGATATAAGCGATGCACAGCAACATCTATACGCTGCACGTCGCTTACATCAAGATGGCAGCCTCCGTGTGGATGGGACACTGCCATGATGCCACCGCCGTCATGTGCTAGGGTTCCGGAGAGTGTAGTTGGAGATTAGACCTTAGAGTTTGAGGATAAAGGCCTGCATGGGATTCTGCAATAAATAGATCATACTAATTTGAATGGATTATGGAAAACTATGATATGTTTTAGTATGAAACATTTTTGTAATTTTAGTGTAAACATATTGCATTATATGTTTTAGAGCTGACTGTAAAAGTTTTAATAGGTTTTAATTATTTTTGTAATTTGATCACTATAACCTGTATTTGTTTGTCAGGAAGAAACTGTATGCAATATCTATAACTGTATGCTATGGATGGGGCTTGCTTCCAGAGTCCAATAGGGTAAAGTGGTGTGGGGCACAGCCGTTCTGAGAGCGTTGGGTGAACAAAAGTGCTGGAACTAGACTAGAGATCACAGTGACATAGTGTCCGCATGAAATCCAAAGTAGTCCACTAAGGGGAGATTTTCAAGGATTTATAATGGCAAAAACTAGCTGCAGGGCAAAGGTGTTAGACTGTATGGGGGGGAGGTAACCTGGTCCAGCAATTTCTGAAGTGAATGGGAGGGGGATTAAGTTGTTAGCAGGCCCATCAGGTGAGATGTCTAGGCCCATTCTTCTTATTATGGAGGTGATGATGATTCCATTTGCGACTCCCAAACTGCCTTCCTGCCTTGGGGTGGCATCTTCCAGGTAGCCTTCGTGTGACCTGCCTGTGATCGACCAGGTGATACTGAGATCATTTACAGGGTGCATCTGGGGTCCTGTGGAATACCACACCCCCCCCCCCCCCAAATTCAGACAAATGCACTTTGGCTAACACCAGTATATGTCAATGGGTGTTTTAGTCCTACACCTGTAGAAGGCACCAGACTGGAAAGTCACTAGTACATAGAGCAAGTGAAATTGGTCACTGTGGAGTTAGATTTGTGGGAGAAATTCCCTATTTTAGTTTATATGGATGACTTAAAACTTTGGGGAAATCCTTGTTAGCAAAAATTAAAGTCTTCTACAGTACCTTAACGAGTAATTAGTCCTATTTGGCATACACTTTTGTGGATGTTGGCCGACTTCCATCTGATGAAGTGGGACTGCAATACACATAAATCTGATATCAAGTAATATTGGTTAGTCTTTTAAGATGCCATAGGTTTCCTTGGCCTAAATTCAGTACTGAGCTATTGCAGATTGAATATATCATTGGAATTTATGTGGTAACGAACTGAATTTCTCTTGATTCCATAGGTTTGATTTATTAGATAGGATGAGGTATCAATCATAGTATTCTGTGATTTCAGTTGGATTAATCAAGACTAATTTTCTGTTGGTTTCAGGCATTTGAATGTTGTAAGTTTTTTAAAAGAACAAAGGCCTAAATCCAATAGGTTTAATATTATTTGGGTTTAACAATTGGCCTATGGTGTTTTTTTAATTTGGCTTGATTAATCCCACTGAAATCCCAGGACACTATGATTGATACCTCAACCTATCAAACCTATCAGTTAGTTGCTGAATCCATCTTGTTATGAAGGGTATATTACAGACGAATATTCTGCATTATAAATCTTGTTTTGAAAAAAACTTTGCCTTGTTGCTATTTAATATCATGCGGCTAGTATAGTGCACCCGCGCCATGCGTGGATACAATTTACATGGCTTTCAACTTACGCGGAAGCCACGCGGGGAGAAAAACAATGGTGTGCATGCCCGTGGCACACTGCCACATACATGCACCCCATTATTTCCTATGGGGCTCGAGCATAGGCTGATTTTCCCTTAAGCGGGGGGATCTGGAATTGATCCCCCATGTAATGAGAGGGCCCACTGTGCAGTGGTTAATCAGCATTTGGCATAATGACATTTATGTTTGCTCTTCACAAATTCCCTGAATTAAAGAAAAACAAATTTAGAATAAAGCTGGTAAAATCCAGATT
>NC_056523.1:20855508-20866139 GCF_019175285.1 Sceloporus undulatus | reverse complement strand
GTTAGCATGGCCACGGAGCAGCTTCCAGCCACTTTGGAGGTGTGCACAGGCTTGCCATATCCCGGGAACTGGTGGGACTATCCTGCTTTCTGGGAGGCGGGCATGGTCCCGTCCCACTCTCCCTCAGTTCCCAGGACAGGCAAGGCCTTCTCCAGAGGCAAAGGAGCGTCCTCTGCCTTTGAGAAGGCCTTGCTGCTGAGCTGGGCTCGGCACTTCGGCTTGGGCCTCCCCGCATTTTTTAAAATTAATTAATTGATTGATTGATTTTGTCCCAGTTTGGTGGCAGCCAATTATGACAACCCTAGGTGTGTGTCATGTAAACACTTTGCCCCCCAAAGTGTCTGGACGCTGTCTTATTGAGCCTGTGCCTGATTTAGGGAGCATCTACACCATAGTGATTTCAGAGATTGGTTTCCTGTTGCCCAGACTAGAAAGTAAAGCTGAAGAAAGCTTTTGGATTTCTAGAGATTTATCTTAAATTGTTGATGCTGACACTGCGATTTTTAATTTGGGGCTCTGCATGGAGCCTTTCCATTTTAAAAAAAACTTCAAAGATCCACCATTACTTTAGCAGGAATCCAGATTCCGAGGGCTTTATCAACCTTGCCAGTGTTTATCAAGTCCATGCAACCCATCCTGTGCAGGATTTGAATCCAACTAGTTGTTAGATAGCTGGAGATGCTGTGGGGTGCCATTACCATTGTTCATATACTTGGGAGAGCACAGCATTTGCATCATAATCATTGCCATTCATATGGCTTCATGCACTCTGCCATTGAGAACATGGCCACATAGCCCGAAAAACCCACAAAAAGCTATGGATGCCAGCCATGAAAGCCTTCAACTTCACTTTGGTATCTGGCTTTGTAACCTGATCCCTGTGATCCCACGTTCTGCCTGCACAGTTCCTGGAGATAATCTGCCATCTTCATGGACAGAATCGTTTAGATTTCTGAACCCTACCCTATATCATCCCTTTATCACACAAACATGGTCTTTGGGTATGAGTAGAAAATTCTCTGTTCTCTGAACCACTGTTTATTTTGGTCATGCCAATTTGTCCACTCATTGCCAGAGGGAGATGAGAAGAATATTTCTGTGGAGGCATCTGCACAGCTGAGGATCAGAGCTAGATCTCTGTTGGTTAGATTCCTATGTGATGCTGAATGGGCATCTGGTGAGTCTAATACAGTGTGCCCACATCATACACAGGTGCCCTATACGCGGCTTTCGCTGAAAGCTGCACAACAAGCAGGAAATGGCATGAGCACCCATGGTGGACCCATGCCACTGCACCTGAGCCCCATTAGTTTCAATGGGGCTCAAGCATATGCAGAATTTGTCCTACATTGGAGGGGGGGGGGGTCTGGAACGGATCCTCCACGTAAGACAAGGGCACACTAAGGCTTAAGTCTAGGTGGCTTGCAGTGAAAGACTCGAATGAGCCAAGGCCCCTTTGAGTTCTAAATTCTGTTACTAAATTTGTGCACCAAGATGGAAGAAAACAGGCATCACCGATCCACAGTTACCTGAAACACCCTTGAATTTGTTGGAACCGGCCCAACCTCTTGAAATATTATTGAGAATGAAGTTGCTCATACGACTTAGCAAACCAACACAAAAAAAATATGATATGCAAAGGGGTCTTGTAGGGGGCCTTTAAGACTGACTGACTGAAAGAAAGAAGCTGGTAGCATGAGCTTTCATAAACTTGAGCCCACTTCATCAAATGTTATGAGGTGGAGAATCCAGAGAGTTGGTTGCGTGTGCAAATGTCAGTTGAAATTCAAAACCTTCTAGTTATAGTGATGAGGTGAAAAGCTCAGGTTTAACAATGGTCCTTGGGGGACAAAAGCAAGAGGAAGGATGTTACCTAAAGCCAAGGAGAGTAGATAGGCCAGAACAGTGATCCTTGAACAAAACTACAAAGGAATATTGGAAATAGCAAT
Source organism: Sceloporus undulatus (assembly GCF_019175285.1). NCBI lineage: Eukaryota > Metazoa > Chordata > Lepidosauria > Squamata > Phrynosomatidae > Sceloporus > Sceloporus undulatus. Next base: position 20,864,190 of record NC_056523.1, on the reverse strand, counting down.
ATTAGAATACTGTATATCCACAGACTTCAGTCAGACAGCAGTGGATGGAAAAGAAACAATGATTTCCTGCCACACTATACACAATTTCAACACTAATCACCCATCCACATGAGGGTGCTGTTGACCATCATTTCTCCTCTGGTTCCCACACTACATTTCAATACTCATTCATAGAATCATAGAGTTGGAAGAGACCGCAAGGGCATCCAGTCCAACCCCATTCTGCCATGCAGGAAATCTCAATCAAAGCATCCTCGACAGATGGCCATCCAGCCTCTATTTAAAGATCTCCAAGGAAGGTGATTCCACTACACTCTGAGGGAGTGTGTTCCACTGTCGAACAGCCCTTACTGTCAGGAAGTTCTTCCTAATGTTGAGGTGGAATCTCTTTTCTTGGAGCTTGCATCCATTGTTCCAAGACCTGTCTCTGCAGCAGCATCAGAAAACAAGCTTGTTCCCTCCTCAATATGACATCCCTTCAAATATTTAAACAGGGGTATCATATGACCTCTTAACCTTTTCTTATCCAGGCTAAACATCCCCAGCTCCCTAAGTGGTTCCTCATAGGACATGGTTTCCAGACCCTTCACCATTTTAGTCGCCCTCCTTTGGACACGCTCCAGTTTCTCAATGTCCTTTTTGAACTGTGGTGCCCAGAACTGGACACAATATTCCAGGTGGGGCCCGACCAAAGCAGCATAGAGTGGCACTATTACTTCTCTTGATCTAGGCACTATACTTCTGTTGATGCAGCCTAAAATTGCATTGGCCTTTTTAGCTGCCGCATCACACTGTGGACTCATGTTCAACTTGTGGTCTACTTGGACTCCTAGATCCCTTTCACATGTAGTTTCATTCAGCCAGATGTCACCCATCCTATATCTGCGCATTTCATTTTTCCGCCCTAAGTGTAGTACCTTGCATTTCTCCGTGTTGAATTTCATTTTGTTAGCTTTGGCCCAGCTTTCTAGTCTATTCAGGTCATTTTGAATTTTGATCCTGTCCTCTGGAGTATTAGCTATCCCTCCTAATTTGGTGTCATCTGCAAATTTGATAAGTATTCCCCCAATTTTTTCCTCCAAGTCATTGATAAAAATGTTGAATAGCACTGGGCCCAGGACAGAGCCCTATGGGACCCCACTGGTCACTTCTCTCCAGGAGGAAAAGGAGCCATTTTTGAGCACCCTTTGGGTTTGGACAGTGAACCAATTACAAATCCATGCAACAGTTACCTTGTCTAGCCCACATTTTACAAGCTTGTTTGCAAGAATATCATGGGAAACCTTGTCAAAGGCCTTACTGAAATCAAGATATACTATATCCACAGCATTCCGTTCATCTACCAAGCTGGTAATTTTATCAAAGAAAGAAATCAGATTTGTCTGGCATAACTTCTTTCTCTGAAACCCATGTTGACTTTTTGTGATTATGGCATTGCCTTCTAGATGTTCACAGACTCTCTGTTTATTTATCTGCTCCAGAATCTTTCCTGGTATTGATGTCAGACTAACTGGACGATAATTGTTGGGATCCTCTTTTTTTCATATGGTTCTCTGCTTCGAATCATGATTGGGAACAAATGCCAGTCTCTAGTGATCACTTCTTCACGTCTTTTAACTGTCAGCTTTTTTCCCCGTCAACTGCAGTTCTGGAACTGTTTAGCTTTGTTTCAAGTTGGATGGCTTAGGATTCATATGTGCTCAATTAAATACAATATGGCCCACAGAACTGCAAGGGATACATTCCCAGACTTAATGTGGAAACGTGAAACCATGGATTAAAGCAAACCTTATTGAAATGAATTTCTGGTAGATGTTGACATAGAGTCACATTGGAGAACCTAGAGAGAACACCTGACTAGACATTTCTAGGTCCTCCAGCATGATTCTATAGTCAGTTTCTGCTGGAATATCACTGGGTCATCCCTGGAGCACATCATGTTTTCTGATACGCTTCCAGAGACTGTGCCAATGCCAAATCATGGCACAATTACACTTGAGGACCTAGAAAATGCCTAGACATTTTTTCAGATAAACATATTTTTTCAGATGTGGGTAAATGAAACTACAGGTACCAGTCCCATGGATACCGGAGTTGTACTGTAAATAAAACAAACAAACAAAAAAAATCCAACAGTTGTTGGCTGCATTAGGGATTCACCTTTTGTTGCTGCAGTTATTGTGGTCCCCCCCCCCCCCTGTACTCATGCATACACAGTATGCAGTTCAATTTAAGCCCTGAGCTAAACCTATACTCTTGGTAAGTATTATTAGTATCTATATTCTTGGAAAGTTTTTTTATGTTGGTTTTTGATGGCTATGTACTTAAAACTTGGATTCCAAAGAGAACCTGTGGTTCTTTATTTTGACTCATCATTCAATCAGATTTCCAGCCCTCATTTTCATAGGATAACCATTCTGTGAACTGAGTGATTGGTTGCCCTTTCCTAATGACATTCAGTCATATTTTCCCTACAGGTATCTTCAGGCATCTAAAAAGCTTCATCTCTAATTTTATCTGTTTTTCTTTTCTCCCCGAGCGGCCTATATTTCCACAGATGGCAGTTATACAGGTGAGTAAGTTGTTCCTTTGCATGTTGGTCAGGCAGGGTTAAAAACCAAGTGTGTCTAGAAATTTGCTCTTAAAGAATGTATTGATTGGAATGTATTATGGAAATTTTGCTCAACTTTTAAAACTACAGTACTGTTGTTTGTCTAAGGGCTTAGAGTTAGTGAAGGCTTAAGGAGGGACAGACTATTAAGCCCACTTCACATGTTACGCTAGACACGTGTATCACACTGTTGTCACATATCTTTTTTTTCGCATGTCGGAATGCAGACTCCCGTGTCATTTTCTTGAGGTTACACGTGTTTTCTTTGCAGGCCAACTTGCGGGAACAAAGATGTGAGATGCGTGTCTCTTGTAACATTTGTGTGAGATGCACATGTCTCAGCGGGGGAATTGCCAGCGTGATCATAGAGTGCATTGTACAGAGCATCCCATCTCTCTTTATCCGCACTCTATCATTAGGAGCTTCTTTGTTACACCCCCTCCCCTACTAGTGCTCCTTTTACTCCACCCAAATCAATTCAGAGGTTTCCTGCTGCCATTTTAAAAAATATCCTGCTACCAATATCACCGTGTCATCCCTGGAGCACACCATGTTGTCTGATACCCTTCCAGAGACCGTGCCAATGCCGAATCACGGCACAATGACGGCTTCTTCGCAGGGCTCTTCCTCTGCCACAAAATCCAGGCGCCAACCCGTTTGGACTGATGAGGAAACCCGGGCCTTCATCCAGGTGTGGGGCGATGATGCTGTCCAGAGTGCCCTGGCATCAAACTACCGTACAGTGGCGCAGTTCCAATGGATAGCAGATGAAATGCGAGCCCGGGGGTACAACAGGGATTGGGAGCAGTGCCGGGAGCGTGCAAAGGTGCTTCGGCGTGGCTTCAAAGAGATAGTAGATGGGAACAGCAACGCCGGGCACGGGCGCCGTGTCTGGCCATATTATGAAGAACTTAACCGCTTTCTTTGCATCAAGCAAAATCTGGTTGTTCCGCGGCTTTCAGGCAGCAACGCCAGGCCACCCGTTGACCGTCGACGCCGGGAACACCGGGAAACACAGGATGCAGCCTACGAGCCAACGTCCTCACTAGGAAAAAGTGACAAAGGGACTTTTGAAGAACCTGATGGGGACTGTCTACTGTTGCCTGAATCTGCTGGATCTCAGCAGAGTGAAGCCAACATGGAAAATCAAGTCCCCTCTCCAGCAGCACACTCCGATATATCCATGGATGGGAGTGCTGGCCCAGGCACCCCCATAGATCCTTTGCCACCCAGTGACTTGATCTCTGGTGAGTTTTGTGTGGCTTTGTGTCCTATCTAAGGGCTTTCATACACTCTGTTGTTTCAGCTGTCCATGGACATCTGGATATATTTGTCTTTGGATAAATAGGAAACAAAGAGAGATAAATTGATGTATTATTGTAAGTGGTGTGTAAGGAATTGTTCTCGGGGACAAGAAGTTAAGAGTCACAGTTTGCAATAGGGACAAGGGGAGGACATTGAAGCCTATAGCCCATTTCGATATAAAATGAAGGCTTGTGTATGTGTGTATATGCCTTTCAGTTGCCTGTCAACTTATGGTGACTCCATGCATTTGACAGTTTTTCGTAAGCAAGGAATATTCAGAGGTGGTTTTGCCAGTTTCTTCTCCAAAATATAGCCTACAGCACCTGGTATTCATTGATGATCTCCCATTCCAATACTAACCAGGGCTGACACTGCTTAACATCCAGGATCAGATGGAATCTGGTGCCTTTAGGTCATTTGGGCCCCTTAAAAGTCATATATTGTCCAGTGAAATTTCAAGATTTTGGTAGGGCTAAGCAGGTCTCCTGTTGGTAGCAAGTCTGGATTTTTATTTATTTATGTATTTATTTGTGCACAGCACACCCTTGTTGTAGTACAGCTTCTGACAATCCTCATTCTGAATCATATTGAATAGAGTAGACTTGGTCAATCCCTGATTGAATGGTGAGTCAACACACATAAGTAAGGCCAATAGTCTACATACTTGAGTATAATGTAAGTGCTCCATCTGTGGAACTCCACTATGATTTCTCTGTTAAAGGACTCACTGTGTTGCTTTCATAACCCACTTCCATCAGCCATTACATGGTAGGTGGGGGGCAGAATTGTAGAAGTGTCTGACTATGTTCTACTGTTCCCATAGCCAAATGCAGATTGAGGAAATCCTCTGTCAGGGTCCTCCAGAGATCTCAGCAGATGATGTCATCAGTCTGTGTCTGACTGTGGGAATATAGCCGGATGTCTCTGATTGCCTCCACTCTTCAACAGCAAACGAATGGGTGGAGGAGTCTATTGGAGTGACACAGTGAGTTCTGGGGAAAACGTAAGGTGGGATTCTTTCAGATATTGCTAAAAAGATTCTGGCCATTGCTTTGTTGAATCTGTTGTAATTGGGATTAACAGTAAGATTCAAACCCTAGTCTGTGTTCCCTATGTTATTATGCAGCACTAATTCAATCCACTTTTCTGCTGTTTGTTCCTCTAGCGCCAAATCTACGCCCTCGACCGCTGACTGCTGCTGAGCGAATGCGGAATCTCCGTTGCAGGCAGAGAAAGAGGAGGGGGGACACTTTGAAGGAGCTTATGGAAGTCACCTCCCAGGCCACCAGTGAACTTGTCCGGACACTCTCTGAACTCACACACAAAGAGGTAGCCTCTTTTGAGCGTGCTTACAAGGAGGACCTTGCAGCCCGGAAAGATGAGATGGAGCAGAGTGCCGAGGACATTGGAAGATTGGTCAGTGCTCTGGAATCGAGTGATCAAACTCTAAAGGAGCAGCTAAGCAGCCAGACCAACGTTTTGCAGGGCATCCTGGAAGTCATGAAGGACATACGAGGCCGAACATCCTACAGTCCCCCCTACCCGTCACAGTATTACGATTTCCCTGGCCCAAGTATGATGCATACCGGGGGCACTTCCTCAAATGGCCAAGAGATGCCATGTCCCTCCCCTTCCAGCCTTGCGTTCACATCCCAGCAATCGGCCACCAGCAATGGAGACGTCTCCCCCAGGAAACGAATGAAATAGATGGGAGAAGCACTGCTGCTCTGCTGTCATTGTGGAAACCATCCCTCCAGCTCTTCTCAGTTCTTGTTATGACATATATATTGCTTTTCTTACTGCCTTTCTTAATTGCATAGGTAGCGACTTGTTCTCACCACATTATGTGTGTCGCCCTGCAACTTTAAAGTTGTGGAAACGTCTGCCAGCAATGTACATTTAGATTTCTTATTACTGGTTTTTTTTTTAAGTGTACCTACATTAGTTTCCCTTCCATCCTTGTTTCCAAAGGAATGCAGTGTTTGATGTAAAAGTCAAAGGTTTTTTAAAATACACTTAATATGTGACCAGGTTCTGTAAAAAAAAAAAGGTAATCTTTTAAGAGTAATAAAGCTGCACTGTTGTTCTATATCCTTCAACATGTGTTCTGCAATAGTGCCTTGAGTTCCTGGGTCAGATCGACATCCTCTTTGATTCCGCATTCTCTCTTAGCCACATGCCACAGAGATGTTTACAGTAGGGTAGGAAGGCAGCACTCATGCTTGTTATTGGCCCCTAGTATCTGATCAAGGAGGTGCCATTTCTGAAAATGGAACGTCGAGGTCACCAACAAATGTATTCCAGTGCATTTATAGAATCCCTTGAAAGGCCAGTTACTTTAGTGGTACAGGTCGAGTCTCTCTTATCTGAAATACAAAATACTCCTAAATCATCCACATAGGTGGCTGAGATAGTGACACTTTTGCTTTCTGGTGGTTCAGTGTACACAAACTTTGTTTCATGCACAAAATTATTTAAAAATATTGGGTGTAAAATTACCTTCAGCCTATGTGTATAAAGATGTATATGAAACATAAATGAATGTTGGGTTTAGACTTGATCCCATCTCCAAGGTAGCTCATTGTGTATATGCAAATATTCCAAAATCCAAAAAATTCCAAAATCAAAAACCCTTCTGCTTCCTAGCATTTTGGGTAAGGGAGACTCACTGTGTAATCTTAGGGCTGGTTCCTACATTAGGCAGTGTGAAAGCCCCACCTCAGGCAGCAGAGCAGGAGAGACAGCAAATTACATAGACAATACCCCACCCCACCCCCCGAGCAACCAGGAGAGCCCCTGGCACTGCTTTGAGATGCCATGCTGGTTGCTCCAAATCCCCACCAGTGCTGCTTTCCCATATTGGTAAAATAGTACAGTAGTCTTCCACCCAGTTTCTTTCTCAGAGTTAATTCCCCCACTTTAAGGTGCTCTGCTTCAAAATGAAGCATTATGAGGTGACCCGGTGACCGCCTGTATACTGGCAGTCTCGGTGGCCATCTTTGCCATCATGGCTTGCATGGAGAAAGATGTCCAGGATGAGGCATTTGGGCCTCAGTAGCTCTCTAAACAGCAAGCTGATAAATACTAATTAGATATTAATTTAGCCAATGACCACTGTAACTGTCTTCATTTCAAACAGTAAGATAGCTGGTGTTGGCTAGCATTGTCCACTGAAATTTCAACAGTTAAAGATGCATTGTCTTTCCAAGCTTGTATTTTGCTCATATTTTATTTCATTTCATACTTCCCCCACTGCTCTTGAACCTTTGTCACATCTCTTGTCTGTATTTTCTAAGCTGGAAAGCCCGGTTTAATGACCAAGCTAGTTCTCATAGCAGAAAACCTGCTTGCTTACATACAGTGCTGTCTCCATCATGTACAAGACCTACTTTTCCTTTTAAGAAATTAATGCAGTTGTCAGGATCTAAAACATAATATCTGCCACTTAGTTCCACTGAGTGCTTTTGTTCCAGCTAACTTCACTTCTAGTATTGCAGTTCAGCTGAGAGAGAAAGCAAGGGGAGATGTGGGCCAGCCATCCCATTCAACTTTATGATGGTACTGTTCATAGAATCCTAAAATCATAGAGTTGGAAGAGACCATGAGGGCCATCTAGTTCAACCCCCTGCCATGCAAGAACTCACAATCAAAGCATACCCAACAGATGGCTATCCAGCCTCTGTTTAAAAACCTCCAAATGAGGAGACTCCATCACACTGCAAGGGAGAGTCTTCCACTGTTGAACAGCTCTTACTGTCAGGAAGTTTCTCCTAATGTTTAGGTGGAATCTCTTTTCTTGTAGCTTGCATCCATTGCTCCGGGCCCTATTCTGTGGAGCAGCAGAAACAGGCTTGCTCCATTCTCAATATGACACCCCTTCAAATACTGAAACAGGGCTGTCATATTGTCTCTTATCCATCTATTCTCCAAGCTAAACATACCCAGCTCCCTAAGTCTCTGATATGTGACTTCAAGTCAACTCTGATTTATGGTGGCTTTATCCTTGGGTTATCTTGGCAGGATTTATTTAGGAGTTTTCCACTGTCTGCCTCTGAGGCTGAGAGAGTTAGATTTGCCCATGATAAACAGGGATTTGAATCTTGGTCTCCCAGAATCCTAATCCAATGTTCAAAACACTCATATGGTAGCAGACCTGTATTTAAACAAGTCTATCATTGTAGCTAGTTTGGCTTAACATTTATTTATTTATTAGCAGTGGAGAACAGCAATCTTCATGAGGATGAGAAGAGGGGTTTTAACTGTGCAACTCTCCCCCCATCCCAATAAAGATCACTGCTTCCAGTCATCTGCTTCTTGTAGATCCCCTGAACTGTAGGGAATAGTTGCTGGGGTTTGCTGGGCCACGAAGTAGCCATGGGACATACATTTTGTCCACCGATTGCCTACACGTGAGTGTAAAGATCATTTTGTCCTCTGTGCAATTTTCAACATTACTTTGTCATCCTTATATTGGGATTGGGATGAAGGGGGCCATAACGCCAAACAGTAATATAAATGAGGCTGCAATACTGTGGCTTTTTTCATAATTGTGGGTTGTTGGAACTCACTATCCTTTTTGAAATTCTAAAAGAAATCTGAGAGTTTGGTGATTATTTTCTTCAACATAGCCATGTTGCTGCTATTTCAGTGAGGCATGTTTCAGTTCCCAAGTTTCACTTCTATGTTATTCTAACTACTTTTCATCTAGGGCAGGGGTAGGCAACTGTTTTGAGCCGGGGGCCGGGTTGCTGTCCCTCAGACAACTG
>NC_056523.1:20823598-20855483 GCF_019175285.1 Sceloporus undulatus | reverse complement strand
CCAACTGTGGGGTGGGGCCGAAGCCAAAAAATAAATAATTAAATAATTTTTAAAAATGTAAATAAATAAATAAACCGGGACAAATGTAGGACAACATTTTCAAATGGTGGACACTTTTTTTAAAAAAGTGAAGGACACGCAAAAAAATTTGCTGATTTTTTAAAAATGTTAATATAATGCATGTTTCTGAGGCGTCTATAGACAATTGCCCCCCTTGACCCTGCGCGCAAGAGGCCAAAGGCCCCGCGGCAATCGGCAGCAGGACTGGGCTGGGCGGTCCCAAGGCCTTGCCAGGCCGCATCCGGCCCGCAGGCTGCAGTTGCCAACCCTGATCTAGGGTGACAAACCTCCTGGATTTTTTACTCTGGGAGGATTGTTTCCCACTGATGTATCATTTCATTGGATTTGTGAGTTTGTTTCTCCTTCCTATAATATTAGCATTAGTACTTTACTAGGACACTTAAGGCAGCAATCCCATGTAAGCCCACTGAACATAGTGAGCCTTTTGAGTAAACAGGCATACGATTGTTCTGCTAGACCACCAGCATTTAAATAGACCCTCCAATGTATGTTTTTGATAGTCTGTGTTTGTTTGATCTTGAATGCTCCTCTGTTAACAAAATAGCTTCTTCATTGAAATGACAGATATCTGCCTGTAACTTTCAGGGAGTTTTTATATATCTATGTGTGTGTATGAGTGTTGTGTGTGTGTGTGTGGTGTGTGTACAGGCTGCCTCTTTCTTTCCGGAATCCTGAAATCTGAAATACTCCAAAACCAAAACTTTTTTCATGGATGGCTGGATAGTGACATATTTGTTTTCTGATAATTCAGTGTACACAAACTTTGTTTCATGCACAAAATTATTAAAATTATTGTATAAAATTTCCTTCAGGCTCTGTTTATAAGATGTAAATGAAACATAAATTAATTTTGTGTTTAAACCTGGGCCCATCTCCCGATAGCTCATTATGTATGTATATGGAATAGAGATATTCCAAAATCCTTCACCACCCCACCCCAACCCAAAGCACCTTTGGTCCAAAGCAGAATACTGTAGTCTAATATTTTCTCCGTAGCAAACTAGTTTGCTGAGTGATGGGAATACTTTTCATATAAGGGGAAAAAGTAATCTGATACTATCCTCTACACTTTCGAAATGGTCAGTCTATTCTGTCAGCTCAGAACTTTTCCTTCATTATTTTGCTTATAACAGACAAGTCTGAGCATATAGATTGCAATCCAATCCCCTCAGTGCAGCATAAATACCCACATGTGGAGATGCTCAATTCTGCTTCCACTACTGTCAGATATCTTGCTTGGGTAATGCTCAGACTGTCACTCTGCATCCATAATGCTACTTCTGCATGGGTAGTTCATAAACGGGATAATAGAATCATAGGTTGGAAGAGACCGCAAGGGCCATCCAATTCACCCCCTGCCATGCAGGAACTCTCAATCAAAGCATCCCCGACAGATGGCCATCCAGCCTCTGCTTAAAGACCTCTGGCAGCATTGCCAGAACATTGAGAACTTCACAAGGGTTGTCAGGGGAAAGGCCCCCCTCATGGTTTCCTTCATCTTGGAAACACTGATAAAGCGCTCTGTCCTTTGTTTGAGAATCACTGATTGAAAGTTTGTTGCAAAACAGTTAAATTGTTTTGGATCAGGAGTCCCAGAATCACTGATCCAGACTTTGTTTATGTAACAAGGAAAGATATCCCAGCTTCTATTTCAGGAAGTGAGGTAATAAGAGGAGAAGAATTTTGTACTTTATCACTTGATGGTCAATGGAAAGGACAGTAATGACCAGGTAGCAGCAGATAAGCAGGGTGAAAGATCATGTCCTAACTACAACAAAGGAGAAGGCACCGCAAACTGGAGGACATAAGAAAAATCTAGGGTAGACTAATAAAAAGCTAAAAGCACCAACATAAATGTAAATTCATGCTTCTTAGTCTGCTTCAAATGGAGGACATTTTTAAATTCCTCCTGGACAAAAGGCTGAAATGGAGGACATATCCTGAAAAGGGAGGACACCTGGTCACCTTGCAAATACACAATTGGAGAAAAACTGGCTGATTCATCCTTTCACACCGGATGCTCTCTGAATCTCCAGGACTACAAAACCCATGGCCCCCATTCACTTGTGGCTGATGGGAATGTAGTCCACATCATCAACAAGGTGCCAAGCTGATGCTGTCTTAACTAAGCAAATAACAGCATGCTTTTATATGTGTATCATGAGACGTATATCCCTCGAGTTGAACGGAGGTCCTCCTAGGTAAGTGGTGTAGTACTGCAGCTAGGTTCACAAGGCTGTTGTGTGTGGGCTCTTGATTACATTTAAGAACCAGTGTGTGCATAAAGCATTATATTATTTTAAGGGCACCACAGTGGCGGATATTCAATGATATCTTCCAGTCTCGTTTGTGTATTGAACTCACGAATTTCTCATAGTTACTTAAATGGCTCTGATTTTGCATGTTTCTCTAGACTGATCTAGACAGTGCTGTAGTTGGAGTTAGCAGCAACTTTCCAAAATAGCTGGTGGTTCATTTTCCCCCCCAGAAAACCCTCTCAAAAATATGCAATAGTCCTTTAATAACCAAGTGAATTATTCACTTACGAATAATTTTCATGTGTATCCCAATACAATTTAGTGAGACTGTTTCATGCACGCTCTCAGTCTTATTTCTGTTGCTTAGGGCACCAAGACATTTTGCCTGCTAGGGCAGCCACATAATAATAATCATAGAACCATAGAGTTGGAAGAGACCTCAAGGGCCATCCAGTCCCACTTTTGCCATGCAGGAACATGAATCAAAGCAACCCCAAAAGATGGCCAGCCTCTGTTTAAAACCTCCAAAGAAGGAGACTCCACCACCCTCCAAGGGAGCATCTTCCCTGTCAACTGCTCTTACTGCTATGTTAGGTGGAATCTCTTTTCCTGGAGCTTGCATCCATTGCTCCAGGTCCTATTCTCTGGAGCAACAGCACAACAAGCTTGCTCCATCCTCAATATGACACCCTTCAAATATTTAAACAGGGCTATCATATCACCCCTTAACCTCTCTTCTCCAGCTAAACATCCCCAGCTCCCTAAGGCATATTTTCCAGACCTTCTCATTTTAGTTGCCCTCCTTTGGATACTCTCCAGTTTTCTAACATCCTTTCTGTTGTGCCCAGAACTGGACGCAGTATTCCAGGTGACGCCTGCCCAAAGCAGAACAGAGTGGGACTATTACGTCCCTTGATCTATACTTCTATTGATGCAGCCTAGAATTACATTGGCTATTTTAGCTGCAGTAGGCCTCACCAGTCATCCATCCTTTAATACTAGTGGTTTTAAAAAGTTTGTCTGATTTGTTTTAATCTGCTGATTCTGTAGTTCAGTCTATACTTTAGCTGTATATTAAGCAGCTAGTTTTAATTGTTGATTTAATACCATGCGGAGGTAATTCGAGTTACTGTTTGTCATCTCCTCACATCTTGTGTGGCCTTCAAGTCGTCTTCCTATGCGACCTACATGAACTTCTGCGTTTCTTCAGAGTGGTTTGCCATTGCCATCTTCTGAGGTTGAGAGTGTGTGATGCCCAAGATATGTAGGGCATCAAATGGAAACGGGATTTGAACGTGGTCTCCAGTCATGGTCCAACATTCAAACCAGTTCACCATGATGGCTCTCAAATTTGTGAGTATATTCTCTTTATTCTATTGGAAATGACAATCTGATTTAAAGTCTTGATAGTATCACTGTGAGAAATGTCATGAAGCACACAACAATACAGACATCTAGATTAGAGATGGGTGAGAATAGATACTCGAAGAGGACCAGCCCTCCCTTCAGCCACCATCTGGAAGGGGAGAGAGAGGCAGGCGAGCTCCAACTGCCTTCCTCAAAAGAAGACCAGCCCTCCCTTCAGCCACCATCTGGAAGGGGAGAGCGGCAGGCTAGCTCCACCAGGCCTGCCTAAAGAAGCAGAGCCCTCCCTCCGGTCCATCTGCTTTGGTCCAGGCCTCAGGGGAGAGAAGAATGCTGGACTGATCCCCTCCCCCGCCCTCACCATTCCCTTCTCCTTTGGGTCATGTCTTTTAGATTGTAAGCCTGCGGGCAGGAACTGTCTGATAAAAATAATAAATGTAAGCCGCCCTGAGAGCCATTAGGACTGAAGGCGGGATATAAATACCTAAATAAATAAATAAATAGATAGATACAAGAAGCATTAAGTATGAAGAAACCAGAGTGTCATAGTGGTTTGAATGTTGGCCTACAACTCTGGAGGGCAGGGGTCGGATCCCCGCTCGGCCATGGAACCCACTGGTGACTTTGGCCAAGTCACACTCTCTCAGCCTCAGAGGTTGCCATGGCAAAAAAAAAAAACTTTGAAGAAACCTTGCCAAGAAAAACCCAAGACAGGATGGCCATAAGTCACAAATCAGTTGGAGGAACAACAAACAACCAATCTCCCCATGGTGAAGGGGCAGGGAGCCTGCTGCCACCACAATGGCAGCCTAAGGTCCAAAACAACTGAAGGATAAACCCAGTTTGAGACCAGTTTAACTGCCCTGGCTCAGTGCTATTAGGAAAACCTGGGAATTCATAGAATCATAGCGTTGGAAGAGGCCGCAAGGGCATCCAGTCCAACCCATTTGTCATGCAGGAACTCCCAATCAAGCATCCCCCAACAGATGGCATCCAGCCTCTGCTTAAAGGCCCTCCAAAGAAGGAGACTCCATACACTCTGAGGAAGAGTGTGTTACTGTCAAAACAGCCCTTACCTGTCAGGAAGTTCCTCTAATGTTGAGGTGGAATCTCTTTTCCTGGAGCTTGCATCCATTGCTCGTTTTTATTCTCTAGAGCATAGAAGCAAGCTTGTTCCTTCCTCAATATGACATCCTTTCAAATATTTAAACAGGGCTATCATATCACCTGTTAACTTTCTTCTTCTCCAGGCTAAACATCCCCAGCTCACTAAGCGTTCCTCATAGGACATGGTTCCAGACCCTTCACCATCTTGAATAGTGGCACTATTACTTCTCTTGATCTAGGACATACATTATTGATGCACCTAAAATGGCATTGGCCTTTTTAGCTGCACATATCACTGTTATCAGTTCAACTTGTCGTCTATTGGACTCCTAGATCCCTTCACATGTAGTCTTGTTAAGCCAGGTGTCCCCCATCGCATTTTGTGCATTTCATTTTTCTGCCTAAGTTCAGTACCTTACATTTCTCCATTTGAAATTCATTTCTTAGCTTTGGACAGCTTTCTAATCTATGAAGGTTTTCTTGAATTTTGATCCTGTCTTCTGGGTATTAGCTACTTCTCCTAATTTGGTGTCATCTTCAGATTTGATAAGCATGCCTTCTATTCTTTATCCAGTCATTATAAAGATGTTGAATAGCACTGGGCCCAGGACAGATCCCTGTGGGACCCACTGGTCACTTCTCTCCAGGATGAAAAGGAGGCCACTGTTGAGGACCCTTTGAGACCATAAGTTCCAAATGAGTTGGAGGAAGAAGAACCACTAAGGTCCCCATGGAGAAGGGTTGGGGAATGGCTAGAAATAGGCCCAAGCCAGAGAGCTAAGGCTAGGCCTGAGGCTGTGGAGGCTGCGGCCGGTTCCACCATCATTCCCGAGTGCTAGGAGGCGGGCATGGAGGCTGCTTGGCTTCTGAGGGCCGCCAGAGGTCTCTGGACTGTCTAATAAAACAGTCAGTTTATGACATGAAACCGCATCCTTGGAAGTGCAATCACTTCGGAAGTAATCTGGAACTGAGCCACAACACCACCAAAAAGCTCCGTGTGATATACTCCTCTGTCAGTTCAACCAAGTGAGTGGCAGATGTGTGAGTAATGAAAGACAAACCTTTTCATTGTAGATAATGGCTCCTTCCTCACAGATGGTTTTATGAGTGCAGAGATGTTGATGGACACACCAGTTACACCCCCAATGGCTGCTCACACACCCCTGGCATCTGAAAACAAGAACAGCAGAACTGTTGTTGAGGAGGGCCAACAGATTTTTTAAAAATGCTTTGAAGCAATTACAATGTTGAGGGAATGGTTTGGTAAAGAGAGGTTGTCCTCATGGACTTACGGTGCCAATTTCCTCAGAGACGCCACTGCCATGCAATCATAGAAAGAGAATGCTGTTGAAGCAATGAAAACGCTACGAAAGCGTACCACCAGCTGAATGGTTATGTGGTCTGCAATGGGAAAGAAAAGGATCCTTCAGGTACACTTCAACAGCAAACACTGCTCACACAGTTCAGATCTAGAAAATGAGAGACAGGAAGGGCTGGAAAGAGCAGGTCTTTCCCCTGGTGCAGATAAAATAATAAGAAAAAATATTAAGGAAGCAAGAACCAGATTGTTGTGGTGGGGACTGAGGAAAAAAGGAAACAAGATGAAACATCTTTACCAAACTTGTATTAATGCCAATAAAGTGGTAAGGGCAGGCCCATTTCACAAATGAACTTTCCTACACTCTCATAATGGAGTGAGGGGACCTTCTGTACAGCATCATGTATGGCAATGATGAATCTTCCTTTGTTGCATGGATCTTCTTCTAAGCTCCAAAATTATGCAGAAAGGGCCCCAAACACGTGAAAATACCACTGCCACTCCCTCAAGCACTCCAGAAGCCTGCACTACTCCCAAATACATCTAATTACCTCTGCATGCCCTCTCTCAAATGGTAAGGGGAAGTTATGGGGCATCACTTTTAAAAGCCAGAGTTCCCATAAAGCCCTGACATACTATGGGAACTGAACATAGACAATGTGGTTGTATCTCTGGTCTAGCCCCTCACCTGTTCCTGCTTTCAAAATTGGTGCATGGCTGGGATCTGGTGAGGGACACATGATGCCTGATCCCATCAGCACTGCTGGGCTTTCATAGTCTTCAAAGAAGCATGAATAGGACTCTCCATCTTGCAGGGCTGGCAAATCCGAAAGAGTCAAGAATATCTGCCAATCAAAGACATAGCCCAGATGCATGTTAATGGCAGGAAGAAATCTTCATTCACATTTTCAGGAAAAAAGAAATACAGTAACCCATAAGATAATGTTGTATATTGTGTGTGTGTGCACCTTGGAGTCACCTGTCAGTTTATGGTGACCCCATGAATTTCACAGGATTTTTCTTAGGCGACCTTCCATGAAAAACAGAAAGACTCAGTTTCTAAGCATCCCAGTTGTAGGGGGGATTTTAAAAATACACAGTCTCTGAAAGCATCTGAGTCTCATTGTTTTTTTTAAAACAAATTCCTTGTTATTTCAAGTCTCCTTGGCTATTTCTCTCTCTATTTCATATCTTTATCAGATATGAAAGAACATTCTCTATCTCTGGGGAAGGAATGTAACTCAATGCTGCATCACATGCTTTATACTGAAGTGGTTCCATGTTCAATCTCTGATACCTTCAGTAAGGCCAGCAAAGACTCCTCTCTGAAACCATAGAAAGCCTCTATCAGTTGGAGTAGACAGTACTGAACCAGATCAATCATAGTCTTAACTTGGCAGAGTTTGGAAAAAATATTGGCCATGCTGGCGAGGGAAGGTTCTGGGTGCTGTAGTTCGAAAAAGTGACTTTTCAGATCTCTGTGGTTGACATTTTGAAGTTTCCTTTCTCTGTGTTCCTTCTCTTCTCTTTCTTGACTTGAAATTTAACTTCTCTCTTTCATGCTTCAGTAATTTCTTGTCTTGATTACTGTAATTTTCTTTTAACCAGCCTTCCATTAACTCATTTAAGTCCCCTAGTTTCTACCCAGCATTCTGCTGCTAAGATTATCTTTCTAGCCTGCTGTTTTGAACATGTCACTCCACTCTTTGATGTTACTTCACTGACTGTTTGGCTTTTTCTTGAATCTAAAGCTTCTTGTTACAACGTTTAAAGCCCTGTGGCACAGCAGTTTGTACGTTGGACTATGACTCCGGAGACCAGGGTTTGATTCCTAGCTCAGCCATGAAACCCACTGGGTGACCCTGGGTAAGTCACATGCTCTCAGCCTCAGAGGAAGGCAATGGCAAATCTCCTATGAACAAATCCTGCCAAGAAAACCCTAGGGAGTCAGAAATGGCTTGAAGGCACACCACACACACACACACACACACACACACACACACACACACATGACTTGGCTGAGTGTAAATACCCTAAAGCTACCAGATCCTGTCTGATCTTGGAAGCTAAACTGGGTTAACCCTGGTTGGTATTTGGATGGGAGACAGCCAATGAATACCAGGTGCTGTAGGCTATATATTTCAGAAGATGGAACTGGCAAAACCACTTCTGAGTATTCCTTGCCTAAGAAAACCCTATGAGATTCATGGGATCACCATAAGTTGACAGGCAACTTGAAAGCACACAACACATACACACACACACAACTTTGCTCCTACTACCCCATCTTTCAGCCTCTGTTTTTCATTATTGCACCTCTTGGGATCTTAATTTTTCAACTTCACAATTCTTACTCAAATCATGGGTTTTAGATCCTTAGTTTGGCTTCATCCTTTCTTCCCTGCTGATCTATGATCTTGGAATTATATTCCCAAATACATGCAGAATGATCCTTCAATTATCATTTTCACAGGGCAAAAAAAAATGAAAAAAATAAATTGTGAACCTAATGTATAATTATGGAGATTTTTTAAAAAATGATGCCTTTGTATATTAAAAAACGTCCTTTTCTAAATATTCAATCAAGTTATTTCAATCACAGATCTTGTGAAACCAAATATGTCATAAATTAGGAACAACATGAGTATGTGTGGAAACACACATGCCCTGGACAAAAGACATCTCTGAGGACCTCAGAAAAGTAGTTATCAGTCTGGAAAGAGTTACAAATCCTATTTAAGGATTTGGACTCTCCCAAATCCCCCTCAGTCCCAGACAATCTACAATGGAGCAAATTCAAGACCACAGTCACTCTATCCAGAAACAGATGCCCTACTAATTATCTCCAAGAACAAACATCATCCGAAAGTCACAGCCCCAGAGTAACATCCCAGTTTTGTGGGTGTTTTCGGGCTATATGGCCATGTTCTAGTAGAGTTTTCCTGATGTTTCGCCAGCCTCGTGGCTGGCATCTTCAGGGAATGCTTGCCTGGAAAGGAGTTGGGTTATGTATTACTGTGTGACCCTGGGGAGGCAGGAGTAATTTGCCTGTGTATTGTTCTGTGTGTTGATGGCAGGGAGTCTAATGCAAAAGAGGATTAGTGTCTGCTAATTGGTGATCATTATCTGCTGGAAAAGCCCCTGACTCTGAGTGGTTCCCATTTGCATTTGCTGAGTCTCATTTGCTATTCTTCGGGACTGTTAGCCAAATTTGTTCACTTAAGGGTTTCTCTTTCTGGTTGAATTATCCCGATGCTAGTGGATGAGTCACACTCTCTCAGCCTCAGAGGAAGGGAATGGCAAATCCTCTGAAGAAACTTGCCAAGAAAACTCCTTGATAGGTTCATCTTAAGGTTGCCATAAGTTGGAAATGACTTGAAGGAACACAAAACAAATGGATTAGTTTAAGATCTAATAACAGTTTAGGTGGAACTTTGACAGCCTTAAGGGATTCACCAACTTTTTCTCACCACTATAATTCTCAATGACTTTTTTGTTTTGTTTCCTAAAGCTTTTGGAATTCTGTTTTTAATGTTATTTTTAAAATTTTGTATATTCAGTTTGTTAAAATATGCATTTGTTTTCCTTCCCTGTATTCCTCTTTTATTAAAACTACACATTGACAAAGTTGTGTCTTTTATTGTGTTTATTTTTGTTCAGCACCATGTTCCTTGGTGGTGATAATGTAAATAAAATAATCTGACACTTGCGGCTATCTGCATTACCCAATGTATAAGTAGATGCTATGGCTGCAGAAATAATCCAGTCTAAACCATTTTAAATGCCATGGCCCAATGCTACGGAATTCTGGGAACAATCATTTGTTGTGGCACCAGAGTGCTCTGATAGAGAAGATTAATTACAATTCCCAGAATTACACAGAACTGAGCCATGGCAGTTAAAATGGTGACAAACGGATTATTTCTGCAGTGTGGTATACAGACATGACATCCATCTTATATATTTCTCCCCACCTTTCCCAGGGAGTTCTCCCGATGTTTCCAGCTCTTCGCTTTGTCAACTTCACATTATACAAAAGGGTTGACAGCGAGAATGTGAATGACTTCCAAGTTCCCTCTCACAATGGAAGCATGAAAATGAGTTGTGGGAAAGTCACTCACACTTCTGCTGTCCCAGAGGAAAGTAGCAGCTGCTCTTTGCAAGACAATTTCTCAGCCTCCAAAGTGGATTTGAAATGTCCATCGGCTTACATTTTTCTGTACTTCTCTGCTGTGCTGGCTGGAGTCACTGACTGACAGAAAGACACTGCTGGGCTGGTTAAAACCCCACAGCCATTGCTCCCTCACTTGGAACTGAAGCATTCAGAGCGACGGCTGCACCTGGGGACACACACACATAGATGAAGACAGGAAAAAAAAGCAAAAGATCTTTTAATTGCTCTAGACAGAAACAAACATTTTGTTTTAATGTGGTTTGTGTAGTGTGTTTTAATGTGCGAAGAGGCCCCGTTAGGATGCTTAGTCACATAGACAATGCAGTTTGGTACCACTTCAACTGCCATGGCTCAACCCTACAGAATTCTGGGATTTCTAGTTTTGTGAGGCATTAGCATCTTGGGTAGGGAAAGTGATCATCTTGTAAAACTACAAATCCCAGGATTCTTAGGATGGAGCGAGAAGCTTAAAGTGGTGTCAAACTGTATTATTTCTACAGTGTAGATTCACCCCTCAGTCCAATGCTGAGCTTGCGATGCTTGCTTTTGGATAGACTACAACTCCCAGAATCTACCAGTCAGCATGGCACTGTCTCAGCTGTCGAAGGATTGGGAGCTGTAATCCAAAAACTAACTCAGCTCTGGATAAACCACAAGTCTGTACCAGCCCAGGTATTCAGAACCAGCCAGGACTCCAAAAACCTATCCTCAGCTTAGAGCTTAGTCCTAGCACTCTATTCCCTTGTGAGTTCTCAGCCCTGGTGGAATCGGAAAAAATGAACAGCTGTTATTACTGGAAGGGAGCATGATAAAAAGAAGGAGGCCTGTGGCTGTTGGGATGCTTGTAATCCCCCACTGGACAGTGGCTATGTTCCCTACCAATAGCAAAATACATTGTATAACCTTGTCTAGCTTTTAGATAAATGCATCATAATGATATGGTGAGTGTTAATGCATAAATATATATATATATTATATATATTATATATATATGAGGAACCAATGTGGTGTTGTAGTGGTTTGAGCATTGGACTAGTCTCTGGAGAAACAAGATTAGAATTCCAGTTCCACCCATGTAAACCAATTGGGTGACCTTGGGCAAGTCCACGTCTCTCAGATCAGAAGATGGCAATGACAAACTACCTGGCAAGTTTCTTCAAACTGTCAAGAAAATCATGATAGTTCGCTTTAGGGTCACCAAGAAAAAAACTGAAGGCACACATAAACAGACAAGATACAATACAGAAAAAAGATAAAAATGCGGGGCACGAACGAGATGATTAAAACCGTCCTCCCAACTTTCCTAATACACGAGGAAAGACTAGAATTTAAACACAACATCGTTTATATTTACTATAAATATCTTTGTTCACTTGTGCTTCTTTATTTATTAAATGTCTATATGCTGTTCTATGGTGTAGATCATAGGCAACACTCATAAATGAGTTTAAACCTTTTAAACCATTTAAAATTTAAAACAGTAGAACGTCATTTAAATATTTAAAACAATTTAAAGAATTTAAAAGCATAGTAAAAAATAACCATTTAAATGTTAAAACAGTCTCAAATCATGAATGTTGGACATTTGGGTAATATCTAAGGTTCTGAATATTTTAATATAAATCCTGTGTGTAGAGATAAGAAAGAAACACCTATTAGGAAATAAGAAAGAGCAAAAAAAGCTAAAATAGGAAGGGTATAAAAATATTTATACGTGGTGCCTGGGTTACGATTAATCGTTCCGCGGCCGCTTTCGTAACCGCAAAGCCTTCTTAAGCCGAATTGCCCATAGGCGCTATGGGGAAAAGCCGTGTTCCGTGCGAAAAAGCGGGGAAAAGCACCAAAAGTTTTTTCGTAACCGAAAAAAACATTCGTAACCCGAAAAATATTCCCTATGGGATTTTTTGTATCCCGAAATTTCGTACCTGGGTATTTCGTATCCCGAGGTACCACTGTATTGTATACATGTGTGAGTATAGATATTTATTTATGTTAGGTGGGGTAGTGCTCGTAAGTAGAGATACATAGAGGAATATTAAAGTCAATTAAGCAGAAAAAATATATAATTCATGAAAGAAAAGAAAGGTATTCCTTCAGTATCAAGACCCCAGGTTGCACAAGATGCAAGTTTATCATCAGTTGTCGGTAGGCTATATAGTGACAGTAGCTTAGGGTGGTACTTTCTCACATAATTCTGGGTCCAGGGAACCAGACATTGGAAACTTAGAATCACAGAATCGTAGAGTTGGAGAAGAGACCACAAGGCCATTCAGTCCAACCCCCTGCCATGCAGGAACTCTCATCAAAGCATCCCCGACAGATGGCCATCCAGCCTCTGTTGAAGACCTCCAGAAGTAGATTCACTTACACTTGAGAAAGATGTGTTCCACTGTCGAAACAGCCCTTACCGTTCGGAAGTTCTTCCTAATGTTGAGGTGGAATCTCGTTTCTGGATCTCTGATCCATTGTTCCGGGTCCTGTTCTTGGAGCAGCAAAAACAAGCTTGTTCCCTCCTCAATTTGACCATCCCTTCAAGTATTTAAAAAGGGTTATCATTCACCTCTTAACCTCTCTTCTCCAGGCTCTAAATTCCCCAGCTCCCGAGGATGTGTTAGGACATGGTTTCCAGACCCTTCACCATTTTAGTCACCCTCCTTTGGACACACTCCTATTTCTCAATGTCCTTTTTGAATTGTGGTGCCCAGAACTGGACACAGTATTCCAGGTGAAGTCTTCCAAAGCAGAATAGAGTGGTACTATTACTTCCCTATATCTAGACACTATACTTCTATTGATGCAGCCTAGGATTATATTGGGTTCTTTTAGCTGCCGCATCACTGTTGACTCATGTTCGGCCTGTGGTCTGCTAAGACCTCCAGATCCCTTTCACATGTATTGTTACCAAGCCTGGTATCACCCATCCTGTATCTGAGCCTTTCATATTTTTTTCCTGCCTCACATTTCTCCCTATTGAAATTAATTTTGTTAGTTTTGATCCAACTCTCTTATCTTCTGAGGTCATTTTGAATTCTGATCCTGTCCTCTGGGATATTGGCTAACCCTCATAATTTGGTGTCATGTGCAAATTTGATAAGCATGCCCTCTGTTCCATCATCCAAGTCATTGATAAAGATGTTGAATAGCAGTGGGCCCAGGACAGATGAAGATGATTGGTCTGCCACATTATAATCTTATGTGGTTTTGTTCTTTTTCAAGCAGGTGGAAGATGCTGAGTGAGAGTGAGGAGGAGACAATTCTTCAGGAATGTCCCAAAGAGGAGTTGTTATCAGAAAGATGTGATGCAAATTTTTCCCAGAATCTGGATCAGGAAGAAGACTGTTTGAGTCAATGTGAGCTTGAAATGCAGCCACAAAAGAGGCAGTGTAAAACCTCCCAACGTGAAGAAACTGCCATTGATCTCAGTAAGACAGCCATACAAAAGCCCATCCTTAAAACAAGAAAAACGTACAAGTGTCCTGATTGTGGGAAGTGTTTCAAGCGCTGCTCACCCCTCATAAGACACAGACGAACCCATACAGGAGAGAAGCCCTATGTCTGCCGAGTGTGTTTGAAATGCTTCAGTGATGGTTCTGCCCTCGTGAAGCACCGGAGAATCCATGCAGGGGAGAAACCTTACAGCTGCCCTGAATGTGGGAAGAGTTTCTCTCAGAGTTCGACCCTTATTGCCCATCAGAGAACTCACACTGGAGAAAAGCCCTATAAATGCCCTGTTTGCGGGAAGAACTTCAGTGTCAGCTCAAACCTTGTAGCTCATCGAAGGATCCACACAGGAGAGAAACCTTATGAATGTTCTGTCTGTGAGAAAAGTTTTCTGGTCAGCTCCCACCTTGTCAGGCACCAGAGAATCCATACAGCTGAGAAACCATATATTTGTCGGGAGTGTGGTGAGTGCTTCACCCAGAGTTCTCACCTGGTTGTCCATAAGAGAATCCACACTGGGGAGAAACCTTATTTGTGTGCTGTATGTGGGAAGAACTATCGTGGGATCTCAGATTTCATATTGCATGAGAGAATTCACACAGGTGAGAAACCATACACCTGTTTGGAGTGTGGGAAAAGCTTCCGCCAAAGCTCCTGTCTTACCAAACACCAGAGAATCCATACAGGAGAGAAGCCGTACGAGTGCCACACATGTGGGAAGAGCTTCAATCGGAATTCACATCTTACTCGGCACCAGAAAATCCACACAGAAGAAAGAAATACCAGGCAGACACTTGTCAAATAAATAGCTCTCTGTTTGAAAATGAGATTCACTTTTGCCATTGCCATACAGTGGAGTGGTCACTCTTGTCATCTATCATTGTAACCTTTGTAACTACTGCCTTGCAACACAGATGCACCTAAAAGATTAAAAGATTTATCGGGAATGGGTTCCACTCCTGTACTGTTACATTGTTGTATTGGAGATGTTCATCTATGCAGAGTTCCTGATTTCTGAATAATGTATTCAACAGCTGTATTTCAAGGTCCATCCCAGTTTTTCACACGCAAATGTCCCCTTTAAGCACTATTGCACAGCTTTTGGTGCACAAGATGTTTTTGGCTTCAGCTCCCTGAATCTCTGATCGCTGGTCATGTTGGCTGGGGGTTTTAGGAGATGGGAGTCCAAAACATCTGGAGTGCCAGAGACTTTATTGAAGACTAAACCTATGAGACATCCCTAATGGTCTTTCAAGTAACCCCTCGAATTTGCTGTATCTCCTCCCGCAGAGGTAGAACTGAGCGTGGATGTTCTTATGATAAAAAAACTTTAGTTTTCTTTTTATCTGCCTAAGTTCCAATGTGCAGAAACCATAGGCTGCATAATTCTTTACCGATTATATTGCTTCACATACAAATGGGGGATTCTCAGCTATACCCTTCCCTCGGTATAAACCCCCCCCCCCCCCCCGTTATTTGTCAGTCCCTTATTTGAAAGGGGAGAATACCAAAGTTGACACATTGTGGGTTTATAGCAAAGGCAATAAGACACAGGTTTTCAGGATAAAATACTAGTTTGCTGTATAATGAAACATAGGCGCGTTACAGACCGCCCCTTTGAGGCAGCCTGTACCCGCCCCTTTCCCCGGGGTATTGGGGCCTCAGTGGTCAGAACAGCAGCCACTGAGGCCCCAATCCGCCGCTTTCCAGGCTGCGGGGAAGTGGCAAAAGGCCGCTTCCCCGCAGCTTGGGGCTTCAAGCCCCAAGGGCACCCCACGGCGGTGGGGAGGAGGAGAAAAGAGCCGCTTGGCCCCTTTCTACTTTGCGCCGCTGGGTGCAGCCGTGTGAAGCCTGCACCCAGCGGCGCAAACCAGGAAGGAGCTTCGAAATGGAGCTCCTTCCTGCTCCGCGCAAAGGGTGCACTAAGCGCCCTGGCACGGAGCGACGATGTCATGTCCGTGCCGCCCCGTATAGAGGCGGCGCAGTCGTGACGTCGTCATGGCGGCCCCCATGTAGATGGGGCGCCGCCATTTTGTACGGACTCAGTCCGCACTAGGGTTGGGGGGTGCGGAAGCACCACACCTTCCTAACCCTAATACGGACTGACTACGTACTAAAAGGCCCGTCTGTAACGGGCCTTAGTAACCTTTCATCATCTTGCATGTCAGCTTGTTTGAACTGTAATTCCTAACTCAGACCCTGTACAGACATGCCAAAAATGATGCATGCATCCTAATAGGCCAGAAGCCATACCAAAGCCATGCTCCAGTCCTAAGGTTTGGAGTGCAGATTTGGTGCAGCTTTTGGCCTCTTAAGATGCGTGTATCATTTAAAGAGCATACCTCCAAAGTGACCCAAAGCAGCTTTATTTTGGTCTGTCTGTACAGGCCTTCCGTCACTAAGGCAGGGATGGGAATCAAGCTGCCTTCTAAATATTAGACTGCAATTGCAGCAGCTTTATCCAGCATAGATAATGGTGTAGAATGCTGGTCTAATGGTCTAAGGAAGAAGGGGATGATAATAGAGATGATGTTGCCACAGTACATTTTAGCTGGAGAGGAGAGTGGTTTCCATTTCAGTGAAAAATTAAAGCTAGAAACAAATAGGCAGTGGGTCAGTAACATTCTTAATATATTTTTGTAGTGCCTTTAACAAATGTGTCACAGACAGACATCTTACAGAAGCAGCATCTATTGAATTTCTGCCACCCATGTTCTAAAATTTTTTTATCCTACACCAGCTAACCCTAGTTTAGTAACACTACAAAAACATTTACTGTTTCTGTTCCTATGAGGCACCAATTAATGGTACATGGTACATCCTTTGCATAGCTTATTTTCAAAGAAAATTAAGAATACAGCACTACTTTCAAGATGAACAACAAAACTTAAACATAAATGTGCACATGCTTGTTCTCTTAACATGAAGGTTCCCATTCACACTATTAAAGAATTTAATCAGTTTCAGGTGGAGGTTGTTTTTTTAAATCTGTTTTTATGCTTTGATTCATTTACAGGGAGATTATAAAGTTTGTTGATCTTCTTAACAGTTTAAGAAAAACAGAGCTTCAAAAATTCATATTAGCCATGAGCCTTATGTCATAAGCAATGTTAACCCCCCCCCCAAATCCCATTAACTATGACCATTCAACAAAAACAAATGCATCATTTTACAGCCTGACTTGATTTGCATGATCTAACAGAAAATGAGAGAGAGAAATAATGAAATAATGATTCTTGGGTACAGCACAAATTTACAAAGTCCTGACAAATTACAAACAGGAGCATTGTGCTGTACCTTTAAATTTGTTCTCATGCTAGATCACTTGTGTAAAAATAACTCGACTACAGTTCCCAGAATCCTACAACCATCATGTTTACTGGAAGATTCTGACATCATAGTCCAAAACACCTGGAAATCTAATTTAAAGCAACAGTGGGGACAAAACTGAATCCTCCAGATGTTGCTAGACTGCAACCTCCAAACCAGTACAGCTAAAGGAAGCTAGGAGTTTCATTCTCAACAACATCCATAAGGCTGCATTTTTCCAATCTAAATTTACCTAAGAGAGCCAGCATGGTACAGTGGTTTTAGTGCTGGACTGGGACTATGGGAGAACAGGGTTGAAATCTTTGCTCAGTCATGGAAAGCACACTCTTTGCGTTAAGAGGAAGACAATGGCAAAGATAGCTTGTAAAGAAAACCCTACAATCAAGTTGCCAAAAGATGAAGTCTACTTAAAGGCACAGTACAGCATTAACAAAGCTATCTAATTTCAACCCCTACACCTTCTGAGGTCTAATCTACCCTACAGAATAATACAGTTTGAAACTGCTTTAATCACCATTGCTTAATTATATGGATTTCTGGCATCTGTAGTTTTGTGAGATATTTAGCCGCCTCACTCAGAGAACTTTGGTGCTACAATGAACTATAAATCCCAAGATTCCATAGGATGGCGCTGTGGCAGTTATAGTGATATCAAACTGCATTCTTTCTGCAGTACAGACTAGACCTTAGTCTCGAGAGAAGTAAAATTTAGGCTAGACATACTTTAAAGAAGAAGAAGGATGGGTTGAATTACAACTCCCAGAATCTCCCACTCAATGGATATGCCAGCTGGAGAGGGGATTTTAGCATGTGTCATTAAAAATACTAATCTTTCTAAGCTATAAAGCTAGTTGTCAGGACACCAGCCTCTAGCAAGCACTGTGAGAATGCCCATACACTGTTAGAAGAGCCAACCATGTCTGGATAGCATCTGTGGAGCTGTTGGATCCAGAGCCAAACAGCACCTCTGATATCTAGGATCCCTGAAACCTTAGATATTGGGAGCCCCAGAGACAGTGTTGCCTGAGCCAGACTCTTGGGGAGGAGGGTTACTATTCTCTTCACATCAGCTTTGCTTACTCACAGATGTAGGCAACACATAGGAAGATAAACTTCCTTGGAAGAAATCTGGCCAAGAAAACCTCAAGATAGGTGATGACTTGGGGCACATAGCAACAACAGATCTCTGTGCTCAGCAGTTAAGGGCAGTGGGTGGTACAGGAAACATACAGGCAGAATACAAGTCAAAATGAAGATTCCCAGAAAGGAGGTGTCATCACATCTGTTAAAGAGTTTTTCAATCCATCCACTAGGGTTACCCCTTTAAGTCTCTCCACTCCTCAGCAAAGGAGATAGTGCCCAGGTGGGGTAAACCAGGAGGCTTATAAGGGCTGGTTTGCTATGAAATACTGTCAAATCTGTGGTCGTGGTGATCTGTCCAGGATCCTGAAAACCCTGTATGGGATGGCACCTCCATTCCAAAAGTCTTTATTTTTGGCTTGTATTCTGCCTATCGGTTTCCTGCACCACCCACTGCCCCTTAACTGCTAGACTGAGTCTTGATCACAGCTTAGATCTGTTGTTATGTGCCTTCAAGGAAACTCTTATGGGGTTTCCTTGGCTATATTTCTTCCATGGAAATTTGGCCTTGCCTCCTTGTTAGGCCGAGTAAGAGAATGTGACTTGCCTACAGTCACCCAGTGGGCTTTCATGGCTGAGCAGGGATGCAAACCCTGGTCTCTGAAGTGCTAGTTCACCACACCATGATGGCTCTTATAGGCTAGAGAGCACCTAGTTAATTCCTGCTCCATGTCAGTGAACAGGCCTGCTTCCCTTCAAACCCATGGGCCCAGTCTACCATGTTGTTTCCTGCCTCAATCCATAAGGACAGGCAGGTAAGAAATAATAATAATAATAATAATAATAATAATAATAATAATAATAATAATAATACAAGTCTTGGTTTTTATGGACCTCTGCTAGCTCCCTTTTGCCCATTGGGGTTGTTGTGCTTTATTCTGACAATTCAGTGAAGTGGGTTGAATGCATCATGACTAAGAGAGAATTTCATTTCTGATGGCCAGCACTCTGTTAGATTCATCTTGCTTCAAAGGTGTAACCCTCCAAATGTTGCTGAACTGCAGCTCCCAGCATATTGTGTCCAGTTCTGGGTACCACAATTCAAAAAGGACATTGAGAAATAGGAGTGTGTCCAAAGGAGGGTGACTAGAATGGTGAAAGGTCTGGAAACCATGCCCTATGAGGAACGACTTAGGGAGCTGGGGGTGTTTAGCCTGGGGAAGAGAAGGTTCTTGTGGTAAACTCAAGGCAAACCTATTGTGGGTCTTTCTTTCCAAAATTTATTCAAGGAAGATTTGCCATTGCCTTCCCCTGTGGCTGAGAGTGTGACTTGCCCAGAGTCACTCAGAAGGCTTCCATGGCTCAGGGGGAATCCAAAGCCTTGTCTCTCTACACTGTAGAAATAAGGCAGTTTGATACCACTTTAAGAATCCTATGATTTGCAGTTTTATAAGGTCCTTAGCTTCTTCTACCAAGGCATGCTTGTGTCTCATAAAACTACAAACCCCAGGATTCTGTACAATTGAGCTATGACAGTTAAAGTGGTACAGTATCAAACTACAGTATTTCTATAGTGTAGATGCACTCCTAGTCCAACATGTAAAGCACTATAGCACGCTGGTTCCAAAATGTCTGGTCAGACAACCAGGGCCCTCCTGGAGGAAAAGATAGCAGACTAACTTCCAATGACATAAATAATAAATACAGGTAGTTATGGTGCGTTACAGACGCACCGAAGAGGCGTGCTAGGCTTAGGAAGGGGCATATTAGGGTTGAGAAGGGGCGTCCCTTCCGGACGCCCTTCAACCCTAGTATGGACCGAGTCCATACAAAATGGCAGTGCCCATCCACACGGGGGGCGCCATTTTGACGTCACGGACATGTAGCGCCTGGACATCACGCGGCAGAAGTGATGCCGCGAGTGCGCGACTAGCGCCTCGCAGCACCACTTCCGGGGCACAGAAAGAAGCGCCATTTTGGTGCTTCTTTCTTGCTGAGTCAGGGAACCACGTGGTTTGGACGCTGCGGTTCCCGGGCGCAGTTACCGGCGGCGGCAGACCGCCGCTTTTAGGCGGTCTGTAACGGGCCCACATTTCCATGGAGGGGGGGCATCCCAAAACCTCAGTAGTATAATAATACCTCTGTCAAGACCAACCAAAAAGTCACAAAGTAATGTAAAAACTTTCCATTCCCCCCCTCCCCACTTTTCCATTGGGCTGAATGCTGAGAAAAATGTTAAGCAGTTAGCAAGAGGAGGGGACAGAATATTGTCTATCAACAAATGACAGTATTTGAAATTAATAAAAATAATAACATTCCTGATTTTCAATACTTGGGTTCAACCATCAGTCAGAGTGGAGACTGCAGTCAAGAAATCTGAAGAAGACTAGGATTTGGAAGGGCAGCCATGAAGGAACTAGACAAGATCCTGAGGTGTAAATATATATCATTAAATACTAAAGTAAAAATTGTCCATGTCATTGTATTTCCCATTTCTATGTATGATTGTGGGAGCTGGACAGTGATGAATGCTGAAAGGAAAGAAATAAACTAATTTGAGATGAGGTGCTAGAGAAGATTTCTGAGAATAGTATGGGTAGGTTGCTAAAAAGACCAATGGATGGATCCTAGAGCAGATCAGGCCTGAACTCTCCCTAGAAGCAAAGTTGTCTCAACCGTGCTTGTCCTATTTTGGCCACCTCAAGAGAAGAAAGGACTCACTACAAAATACTTTAATGCTTGTGAAAGTATTCATCCTGGAGAGAAGTGACCAGTGGGGTCTCACAGGGTTCTGTCCTGGGCCCAGTGCTGTATTAATGACTTGGATGAAAGAAGAGAGGGCATGCTTATCAAATTGGCAATGACACCAAATTTAGGAGGACTAGCTACTATCCCAGAGGACAGGATAAAAATTAATAATGACCTTAATAGATTAGAAAGCTGGGCAAAAGCTAACAAAATGAATTTCAACAGTGAGAAATGTAAGGTACTGCACTTAGAGTGGAAAAATGAAATGCACAGATATAGAATGGGGGACATCTGGCTTAAGGAGACAATGTGTGAAAAGGATCTAAGAGTCCTAGTAGACCACAAGTTGAACATGAGTCAACAGTGCGATGCGGCAGCTAACAAGACCAATGCAATTTTATGCTGCATCAATAGAAGTATAGTGTTTAGATCAAGGGAAGTAAGTGCCACTCTATTCTGTTTTGGTCAGGCCCCACATGGAATATTGTGTCCAGTTTTGGGCACCACAATTTCAAAAGGATGTTGAGAAGTTGGAGCTTGTCCAGAGAGGAGAGTGGCCAAAATAGTGAAAGGTCTGGAAAGCTTGCCTTTTGAGGAAAGTCTTATGGAGCTGGGTATGTTTAGCCTGGAAAAGAGAAGGTTAAGAATTGATTTGATAGCCTTGTTTAAGGATTTGAAGGAGTGGCACACTGAGAATGGTGCAAGCTTGTTTTCTGCTGCTCCAGAGAATAAAACATGGAACAATGGATTCAAACGACAGGAAAAGAGATTATGCTTCAATATTAGGAGGAACTTTCCGACAGTAAGAGCTGTTTGACAGTGGAAGACGATCCCCCGGAGAGTGGTGAAGTCTCCTTCTCTGGAGGTCTTTAAACAGAGATTGGATGGCCATCTATCAGGATTGCTTTGATGGAGAGTTCCTGCATGGCAGCATGGGTTCAGACTGGATGTCCCTTGGGGTTATCTTCTAACTCTATCATCTATGGTCCTATGATTCTAAGATGCATCTGAACTGCAGAAATAACCCAGTTTGACATCACTTTTAACCGCCATGGCTCCATGGTATGGAATTCTGGGAACTGCAGTTGGTTGTGGGAAGCCCCAAAGCTCCTCTGGAAATTGTAGAGCTCTGCTCTGGTGCCACAACAACCTGTGGCATTCCCTGGGAAGCCCAGAGGATGCGACCCCTCCCAGGATAGCAATGTTTACCAAGATTGAAATGTGATAACCCTACTGGCAGACCATAGGCTTATGACTTGCCTTCTGGTAGACAATGCTTTATCCGTGATTGGATAAGCCCATGTTGATTCGGCTGAGACAGTGTACACACCTTGCTCCCCCTTGCTAATTAGAACTCTCCTGAGTACACATTGGTCCCTGATTCCTTTAATTGCCTTCTGATGTACAGTGAGATAAGGTGAAACCTAATGTTACCTTGATGTCAATAAAAGGGGCTGGCCAAGACCTGGCCAGCTAAGCTTTGCACCCCCATTCCTGTCTCTGCGTCTCTCTCTGCCGCGACAGCTGGTGACCCCGACGTGATACGGAGAAGGTGGCTTTGGCCCAGCTCACTCGACTGGAATAGTCTGCGCGCACATCCTCAAAGGATCCCGTGAGTATGGGAGGAACGCTGACCACCGAGCAAAGGTCTCACGCTAGGGAGTTGCATGAATTGGTTAAGCGGTTGTCCGGGGACAAGCAGGTCACCCGAAAGGACATTAAAAATTTGGTCGCAGAGATCTCATGCCAGTGCCCCTGGTACCCAGAGAGGGGAACACTCTCTGCGGAGGAATGGGAGAAGATAGGCAATCATCTTAAGGCTGAGCCTCGTGCTGCGGCACCCCATTTGATTGCCTGGCAGGTGGTAAACTCAGCCGTGGGGCGGCTAAGCCAATCCACGGCTCCCAAATCCTGCCCACAGCCCCCCGCTCCGCTAGCCACATTAGCTCCTCCAGGAGATCCACCGGGTTACCCCGTTCCAGTGGATGCTCCTCCCTTATCGCCTGTAAGGCCCCGGCTGGGAGCGGTAGAAGCGGGAATAGCAGAAGCTAAGAAACGGGGAGAGTGTCAGTGGGACGATGGCATAGCATGGGAACCTAACAATCACCCTGCCATGTTCCCTGTCACTATTACAAGGGAAGGTGACAACATCAATTACGTTTGGGAACCCCTAACCTTCTCTGTGCTGCTAGAGTTAAGGAAAGCAGTCACGGACACGGGCATAAAATCCACCTTTGTCCAAGGGATGGTGGAGGGGATCGCGAATGGTTACCGCATGACACCCAAAGACTGGAAAGATTTGTTTAGAATGATTCTGACCCCCTCCCAATACATGGTCTGGGATAGTGAATACCGCCAAGCCGCTACCTCCGTTAATATTGAGGGTGTTATACCTGACCAGATCTACGGGTCCGGTCAGTTTAGCACACTGGAGATGCAGGCTCAACAGGGAGATCTCGTCATTGCGGCGGTTGGTACATGTGTTCAAAGAGCCTTTCGGAGGATTCCGGAGGCAGGGAGGCCCATGAAATCTTTTGTTAATGTCAAGCAAGGGACCCAGGAGCCTTACTCCCAATTCATTGACCGGTTAAAAGAGGCCCTGTCCAGACAGTTAGATAACGCCACGGCCCAGGAAGAATTGTTGATAAAATTAGCTGTGGAAAACGCTAATTCGGATTGCAAAAAGGTCCTGCAAGGAGTCATTCACCGGCCAGGTGTCACCTTGGCCGATTACATTCGAGCATGTGCAGAAGTTGGCAGTCAGAATTATGCCATGCAGCTCCTTGCAGGGGCAATCCAAAAGGGAAATAAACCCACCGGGAATTGCTTTAATTGCAAGAGACCGGGCCACTTTAAATCAGAATGCAGGGCACCCGGCGGAGGAGCCGCCAAAGGAAAAAGGGATTCCGGTGCCAGGCCCTCTAAAAAGTGCCCACGCTGCGGCAAGGGCTACCACTGGGCTAGCCAGTGTCATTCCAACCTTTCGCCCGCTGCGCCACAACCGCAGGGAAACTAACCAGCGGGCATGCCCCTAGCCTGGGAAACAAGGAGGCTGAAACTGCATGCATAGAGCTAAGATTCACGGAGTCCAAGGAGGCTGTTCTACCTGGGGAAGTTCTCTCTGTTAATGTGCGGTGTGAGGTTCAGATACCTCCGCTCACTGTGGGGCTGGTCCTCCCAAGGATGGCCGCCTCCGAGAGAGGATTGCATGTCATCCCGAAAACTGTTCCCCCAGGGGATGCACAACCCCTCACGGTTCAGCTATGGTCCCACATGCCCTTTAAAACGCAGATAGGGGACTCCTGGGCACACATGGTAATTCTTCCTTGCCAGGACCCCACTCCCCCCCCGCCGATCGGTAATGCATTGGTCACGGCGGTTATTGCCCCATCTCCGGGCAGCCGGCCCACACAGAAGCTAAGGTTGAACAATGTTCTGTTCCAGGGCCTGTTAGACACGGGGGCCGACGTGTCTGTCATCAGCCAAGACCAGTGGCCCCCCTCCTGGCCACTAGAAGCCGCGCCTGCTGTGCAAGGCGTGGGAGGTCAACAAATAGCACATCAGAGTGCCCAGTGGGTCGCCATAGCCCTAGACTCGGACCCGACAAACATCAAAGGGTATGTCAAGCCCTATGTTCTTCCGTTGCAGATAAACCTGTGGGGGAGGGACACATTAGAGCAGCTTAACGCCACTCTAAACATCCCCGAATAACCCCGGGAAGAAAAGAGAAATGTCCGCCCAAGCTATTAGCCTAACATGGAAAACTGACAAGCCCGTCTGGATAGACCAGTGGCCCCTCTCAGTTGAAAAGCTTGTGGCCTTAGAACAGCTAGTGCAAGAGCAGCTAAATGCTAAGCACATCATTCCGACCACGAGTCCCTATAACACTCCTGTGTTTGTTATCAAGAAAAAGTCAGGTAAATGGCGGTTTTTGCATGACCTCCGAGCTATTAATGCCATCATCGAACCGATGGGCCCACTCCAATGTGGCTTACCCAATCCTAACCTATTACCCCGGGACTATGAGCTAGCGGTAATTGATTTAAAGGACTGCTTTTTCTCCATTCCGCTAATGGAAAAGGACTGGAAATATTTTGCTTTTTCTGTTCCTGTCCTAAATAATAGCCGACCCACTAAGAGATATTGTTGGAAGGTCCTCCCACAAGGCATGTTAAATTCTCCAACCATTTGCCAGACCTATGTGGACCAAGCACTCCAACCTTTTCGCATTAAATTTCCCCATTTAAAGGTCTATCATTACATGGATGACATATTAATCTGTGGCAAAATTCTCCCTTCCAATTGGATATCAGAGCTTCAAAGCACTCTTAAAGCTAGTGGCTTAAAAATAGCACCTGAAAAGGTCCAACTGCAGCCACCTTTCCAATATTTAGGTCACAAAGTTACCAGCGCAATGACCCATCCGGTCATTCCAAAACTTGCCATTCCTGACACCTTGACCTACATTAACCTGCAAGAATTGTTAGGTCATATTAACTGGGTTAGACCCTATATCTGCCTCCCCACAGAGACTTTACAACCCTTATTTTCACTCTTAAAAAAGCCTACTCATCCCTCCGAAAGGGTCACATTGACCACGGTACACAGGCAGACTCTCCAAACTATAGAGCAGGCCATGGCTGCGAGGTGGACCGATCGAGTGCAAGACACTCTCCCTGTCTGTCTCGCTATTCTAAAGCAGCTCCACACAAAACAGCCCACGGCAATCATTTACCAGAGCACAGGTAAACAAACATACATTGTGGAATGGCTCTATTTAAATACTAATTTGACAAATACCGTCACCACTGCCACAGAACAGGTCGCCTTGCTAATCCAGAAAGGTCGGACCCGAATTCTTCAGTTGATAGGCATAGATGCACAGACCATAATAATTCCCTGGCCTTTCAACAATGGGAATATTTATACTCACAGTCTCAAAATCTACAAATTGCCTTAGAGGGATTTGTCGGGCACATTGACTGCCACTACCCAAAAGACGCTAGGCTACAGCTGTTTGCTACCGTGCCTATTTTATTACGATCGCCTTTAATCTCGCAACCTCTTCCCGGCGCGTTAACCGTCTTCACTGACGGCAGCCCCACCAGGGGGGTTGTTACATGGCACGATACTACGTGGCATGCTATCTTTACGCCCCCACAAATTTCGGCACAGAGAGCTGAGCTGGCAGCGGTCATTCTAGCTTTAAAAACGTTTCCCCATGCCCCTATCAATTTAATTGTTGACAGCATTTATGTTACTGGGTTAGTGCAAAGACTACCTAATGGCTATATTTCCTGGAAAATGGATGATAACCTTTTCGCCCTCTTATGGACCCTCCAGGCCCTCTTAGAAAAGAGACTGCCACCACTATTCGTGGCCCACATTAGAAGCCACCAACCTATGCCCGGGCTCCTCACTGACGGCAACGCCCGAGCAGATCAAGCCCTCCGCTCCCTATACCCTATCACGGACCCCTTTGCCAGTCATGAGTTATATCACCAAAACGCTCGGTCCCTGGCCAAGCAGTTCAACCTGCCTCTAACAGAAGCGCAGGCTATCATACAACAGTGTCCTCAATGTTCCTTCTATAGACCTGCCCCATTAATTGGAGTTAATCCACGCGGGCTAGCGGCCAACAATCTTTGGCAACTTGATGTCACTCACTTTCCCCCGTTTGGGAGATGGTCTAAAATACACGTCACAGTGGACACCTACTCTGGATTCATATGGGCCACCCCCCCAGTCCTCTGAGACTGCCTCCAGAGCAATAAATCACATAATAAGGTGCATGGCAGTTATGGGTACCCCATCTGCCTTAAAAACAGACAATGGACCCGCCTTTTGCTCTTCCTCCTTTGCGGAGTTCCTAGCCCGACATGCAATCAAGCATACCTTTGGCATTCCCTATAATTCTACGGGACAAGCCATTGTGGAGCGCGCCAACTCCACCTTAAAACAACATCTTGCTAAACAAAACAAAAAGGAGGGGCTACTCCCCCACCTGCCAGAGGTTGAGCAACAATTGGCCACAGCATTGTTCACTATAAATCATTTAAATTTGTCTCTAAATACAGCCACTAACCAATATTTCTCTCGAGTTGAAAAACATTTCCGCTCTGCAGGCCCCCTCCCGCGGCCATTGGTGAGGTATCGCATCCTGCCTGGGAAGGACTGGAGCACCCCTGTACAACTCATCACCTGGGGCCGAGGCTATGCCGCTGTCCAAACACCCGGAGGACCAGTGTGGGTACCTGCGAAGTACGTCAAGCCTCATGTCGTGGCACAAGGGACTGAAGAACCCCATACCGAGCTTCAACATCAACCTGGCCGAGACCGAGACCGGCATGCAGAACCGGAAGAGAGGACCGGGGGCTCAACCCCCTCCTGTGACCTGGGCAATGATTAAAAACCTAAGCCGACAGGCCACTGATATCGTGGAGAAAGAAGGCTTAGAAAAGACTCCTGAGAACTTTACGCTGGCACTAATAGCAAGTTTGAATGCCAATTCTTTGTGTCTCATCATGATCTTCTGCTTACTAATGGGGATGGCGGGAGGCCAAAGTGTTTTTGCCCCGGGCCAGAACATTTGGGAAACCCTTGCCCTATCCATCAACCAAACCTCCTTTTGCCTGTCCCAGCAACACTCAGTAGGGGAAGCGTTGAATACATGTCTCATTCCTGTGTGTCACTCCTCTCAGGACATCCAGAATGATACGTGGTTCTACACTGACCTTCCGGCTAATCACTCCCTCAGAAGTCTGCAATATCAATATCATAATTGGGGAAAACAGCATAAGCGCTTGTTCCCCTTGGCCATGCATCTGCAGACTCCTGTCATTGCGTCCCACAACGCGACTTGCGCTAGGATGACAAGTTGCACAAACAAGTCTTGTGTCCACCTGGGCAGTAACCATGAGCTCAAATGCTCGACCCAGGTCCACGTCCCATACATTCATCAGTATGTGGAATTACCAAGGGGATGGTTCTGGACTTGTTCAGGTCACACGTTCAATTATATCCCCGCAAACCTCACGGATGGCACATTGTGTTGCCTCAGCCGATTAACCCTCCTGCTGCCCCCACGGGAGCTTGGGGGCGAAAATCGGCGAAGCAAACGCTCCGCAGGCTTGCATACGCTGGATGAGTCCTGTGATTCCAGCGTCAAAATCATGTCCCCTGGTGAATATCTGGCTTTAGGGATCTCCATTGTGGGGGTCCCAGGGCTCGCCGTTGGCAATGCCAAGACTATTGGAAAGCTCGCCTGCTGGGCTGTCAAGAGCTTAAACACCACTTCTACTGCTATCA
The DNA here is from genome assembly GCF_019175285.1 of Sceloporus undulatus. Classification (NCBI taxonomy): domain Eukaryota; kingdom Metazoa; phylum Chordata; class Lepidosauria; order Squamata; family Phrynosomatidae; genus Sceloporus; species Sceloporus undulatus. The sequence goes on along the minus strand of NC_056523.1, from coordinate 20,827,273 downwards.
GCTTGTTAAACCAGGAGCAGTCAGAGTTGAGGCGCGGGCTACTCCAAAACAGGGCTGCCATAGACTACCTTCTGCTCCTTCACCATAAGGAGTGTGATGAGGTACCAGGGTTAGAGGGGATGTGTTGTTTCAACATCACTGACAATAGACAGAGAATAGACAGACAGCTAAAAACCATGAAGGAACTCGCCCAGAGCATAAGGAAGTCCAGCCTTGCAGATTGGTGGGAGGGATTATGGAGTTGGTTGCCCACCGGCTGGATACGCATCCTTGTTCAATATTGTATACTTGTATTTTTCCTTTTTGTTACCTTCTGTTGTCTCCTCCAATGTGTTCCTACTTTGTGTTCTAGGCTTTTGCAAAAGACAATGACGACCACAGAAAAGCAACTGGTTGCAGGGTATGTACGCCAGCTCATAAAAAACAAAAAAGAGGGAGATGTGGCATTCCCTGGGAAGCCCAGAGGATGCGACCCCTCCCAGGATAGCAATGTTTACCAAGATTGAAATGTGATAACCCTACTGGCAGACCATAGGCTTATGACTTGCCTTCTGGTAGACAATGCTTTATCCGTGATTGGATAAGCCCATGTTGATTCGGCTGAGACAGTGTACACACCTTGCTCCCCCTTGCTAATCAGAACTCTCCTGAGTACACATTGGTCCCTGATTCCTTTAATTGCCTTCTGATGTACAGTGAGATAAGGTGAAACCTAATGTTACCTTGATGTCAATAAAAGGGGCTGGCCAAGACCTGGCCAGCTAAGCTTTGCACCCCCATTCCTGTCTCTGCGTCTCTCTCTGCTGCGACAACAACCCATTTATAATTCCAAGAATCCCATAGCACTGAGCCACGGCAGTAAAACGTGGTGCAGAACCAGATTATTTCTGGAGTGAGGAGGAAGCCAAAATGCTTCAATTTTTATATTGCAAGGCAGGATTAAAAAAATAATAATTAAGTGAAACAAGATCTTAAACTGCCTTTGGAAATTAATAATAATATTAATAATATCAATAGTATTAACTCCATCTGCCCCAGTTGTTCCATTCCAGTTGCCCATCTTTTAATTGTTTTACAAGTAATTTTAATCCTGAATTTGTAATTTGATTGTTTTATTTTGATGTCGGTGGAGGGTTGGGTTGTGCAATTTTGATTATGTCTTGCTAAGTGTTTTTAGTTCTTTTTACTGTAACCCACATTGATCTGTAGGGAGAGGTGGGCTAGAAATAATAATAATAACAACAACAACAGTTACTAATTGACACGACGGAAGTCGTGTCAATTTTAGGAAGACTGATATGCGTGAGAAGTATGGAAGGATTAATGGATGTAAGGATGGACATTTGTTGTAGGGTGTATTGTTATATTGTTTGTGTTGTTATGAATATGTTTATATATATATATATATATATATATAATATTAATATTAATATTTATAATTGTTATAAATAATATATTATTTATAACAATTATTTATAGTATTGATGTATTATTTATATTCATCATGATAAAGAAATAATAATAACTCATAACAATCATTAATGGTGTCTATGTACTACTATCCCAGCCTCCTTGGCCTGCCACTCCCTGAGGCTTCTCCCAAGGAGCGACGCCATCTTGTGGGGGTCCCTGCCTGGCCGCCTCCTCCCGCCTCTTCCTGATCCAAAATGGCGCCCCCCACTCACTCTCAACATCCGCAGACCTACATTTCACCCCTTTCTCTCTTATTCCCCAACCCCTGGGGCGACCCAATCTATCGACCCCTAGAAGGGCTATAGCCCACCCCGACAGGGGGCGGTAAAAGCCTCGTGCTTTTTTAAAAGCAGCCACTATGCCCTTGCCATGGGCGCCGCCATGTTGTACGGACAAGAGCAGGGTGGCTTCCATCAGGGGCTCCCCACTTCCGCTTCCGGCTGGACAGGGGTGGCAGGGGCTGCAACAACTGAAGCTGAAGGTAAATACAGCATTCTTCCTTGCTTGTCTGCCTGGGTTTGGCTGGGACTCAGTGGCTTTGAATGCAGAGTGAGGGAAGGAAGGGAGGAAAGGTGGGGATCCCCTTCAAATGGCTCCAAAAGTCCATTGAAGGGGAATGGAGGCAGAGTGGGGCCCAGCCTAGAGAGTGGGCTGGGGCTTAAAGCCTGGGCTGCTCTCTGGTTCAGTCCATGCTCCAAACTGGAAACTCACTTGCAGCCTCTTCTCTTTCACTTGTGGTTTCTTCCCTGGAAGTTGTTCTCCCTGAGAGTTTGTTTGTGTGGCAGCCAAAATCACAGCCTCTTGGGGCACCTGGCAGAACAGTTTGTGAATCATGGACAATACCTGGACTGGGGTTCACTTCTCCACACACCTCCAGTGTCTTCCTTGAACTGGCAAGCACTGTTTATCATTGACACCCTTCAGAGAGAGAGAAGGGGCTACAAGACCTGCAAGGCTACCCCAGTTTTGGACATGGATGCAACCAAGGCCTGGAAACCATGCCTTTATAGAGTGGTTCTCAACCTCTGGTCCTCCAGATGTTTTGGGCTTCAGCTCCCAGAAGCTGCAGCCAGCATGACCAATGGTAAGGGGCTCTGGGAGCCGAAGACCAAAGTATCTGGAGGACCATAGGTTGAGAACCGCTGCCTTATGAGGAAAGACTTAGGAAGCTGGGGATGTTTAGCCTGGAGAAGAGATGGGTTAGGAGGTGCTATGATAGCCCTGTTTAAATATTTGAAGGGATGTCATATTGGGGAGGGAGCAAGCTTGTTTTCTGCTGCTCCAGAGACTAGAACGCGGAACAATGGATGCAAGCAGTGGAACACACTCTTCCCTTGGATTGTGGTGGAGTCTCCTTCCTTGGAGGCCTTTAAACAGAGGCTGGATGGCCATCTGTCTAGGATGCTTTGAGTGAGAGTTCCTGCATGGCAGAATGGGGTTGGACTGGATGGCCCTTGTGGTCTCTTCCAACTCTACGATTCTTCAGATGCAGCCCTCTCTAGGTAAGAAATACTGCAAGGGCAAGAACTGTTGTTGTTGTTGTTTGCCCTGAAGTCATTTCTGAGTTATGGTTAACCTATCATGGGGTTTTCTATGTTTTGTTCAGAGGGGGTTTGCCTTTGCCTTCTTCTAAGGCTGAAAGTGTGTGACTTGCCCAAGTTCACCCAGTGGCCTCATAACATCAGAAAGAAACTCTTCTAGAACATGGCCTCATAGCCTGAAAAACCCACAAAAAACTGTCACCCAGTGGGTTTTCATGGCCAAGTAGGAGCTTGACCCCTGGTCTCCCAGTATTGAGTCCGATAATCAAACCACTGTACCGCATTGGCTTTTGAAAGAAATATTTGTTGTTGTTGTGTGCCTTCAAGTCATTTCCAACTTATGGCAACCCTAATAGGACCCTATCATATGGTTTTCTGGGGCTGAGGATGTGTCACTCACCCAAGGTTACCCAGTGGGTTTCATGGCTGAGCAGGGATTCAGACTCTGGTCTCCAGAGTCATAGTCCAACACTCAAACCACTGGCCCACTAGAAATATCAACAGTGGTAATGTAATCAGAATTAGTTGTCGTTGCTGTTGTGTTCCTTCAGTTCATTTCCAACTAATGGCAATCCTAAAGTGGCCCTATCATAGGGTTTTCTTGGCAAGGTTTGTTCAGAGGAGATTTTTCCATTGCCTTTCCCTGAGGCTGAGAGCATAT
>NC_056523.1:20808085-20823573 GCF_019175285.1 Sceloporus undulatus | reverse complement strand
CCTCCTCTGGATACCGCGAGCCACACTGTCACTCTCTTACCCTGGCCGTGCCATTAGACCCCATTTGTTTTCTGCAGACAGCTAGCTAATACACCATTTATCTCACAGACCCTTCATTCCCCCCTTAGTACTGTGTTGCCCGCTCCACCCGCCCCCTCCCCCCCCCCCCCACCGCCCTGGCTTGCTCGGTGTCCGCCTCGTTTTTTTCAGGCGGGTCTGGCAGTGCGCGCACCACTTAGTTGGTCTGGACCATATCTTGCACCTACAGCACAACACCACAAGTCAGCGCCCCCCACGCGCTCGGGCTTCTGCGTCCCGGGGGGACGTGTCCACGACCCGGCACCCCCCCCCCCCCGTGACACCTCTCTCACACACTTGACCAGACCCAAGACCCCCGCCCCCCCCCCCCCCCCAGCTGGGACCCCGCGCATGCGTCCACACACGCCCCACCGCCGCCAGCGGTCCAGCGCCAGGCTCCCTGTGGCCCTGCCTGATACGATGAGTGAAGTATGTATGGCGCACACACACACGCGTACTCGGCTGCTGTCCCTGCTATGCAGTGACACTCGTCCCGCCCTCCCCCTGTATTCCCCCGTCTCTGCTTTCTTCCTGCGTTCCTTTTTTGTTGCGCATTGCGTTCTCCCCCTTTCGTTGATTGTTCTCCCCCCCTGTAGCCCCTGTTGCCGCCTGCTGCCCTTTGTTCTCGCCGTGTCCTTCTGGTGGCCCCCCTTTGTGGACCGGCCTTTGTGCTCGCCCTTTCTGCCTCGCGCCTCGCTCTGGACTCGTTTTTTTGTGTTTTTTCTTTTTCTTGTATGCCTTTGTCCTGTTTGCCGCTCCCTCTTGCTTTTCTTTTTTTGTTGGTTTTATTTCATGTCACGCGCACGCCACTCTGTCTGCTCAAGCTCACTCTCGCCGGCGGCCGGACCGCGAGGCACAGCACAGCAGGCCTCGCGCACACTCGGACCCCGTGCATCCTACACGCAACACAGCTACCCCCCCTCAGTGGCAAGACGCACGTCCGTCTCCGTCACCACACACCACACCGGCGGGCGCGACCCCGCCCCCCACAGCGCGTCCGCGCACCCCCGTGACTATGCACTGCAGACCGGATCTGCTCTCTCCACGCCGGCGGCGGTCGCGACCTCGGTCGCCCGGGCTCCACGTGGCGTACAGCACATACTGAGTTCGCGAGAGAGACAAGTTTCTGTCATTTCTGGTCACCTGACGCCCATACTCCTCCTACCACGACCCAAGACACATATTGCCCCGTTGGCACCTACCACCCCCCCCCACCCCACCACCCCAGGCGACACCACGGCTTCCCCTTGCCCCCTGTCCCGGCGGCACACCCCCCACACACTATGTGGGCGCGTCCGCACAACGCACACCCGCCTCTGGCATGGCGCAGTGACCGCTACTTACCTCCTCGGCAACCAGCCTACTACAACTCTTAACACACCGGCGAGCAGAGTCCAGACGCCTTGGCGCACTCTCATTACGAGTCCCGGCATGCGCACACGCAGACCGCGATGAACGCGCAGCGCGATGCTGCACGCACACTCGTGCGACAGCTTCTCTTATTATTGTAAGTGTCTTTTATCCTATCTTTCTCCCAATATAGGGTCTTAAGGCGGTGAACAAGTATAAAACATACAATTTAAAACAATACAAAATATTAATATACATAAGTATACCATTTAAAAAACACTTAAACAAGTGTGTCCTCCTCATGCTTTCCTCCCCAGAAACACGGAAGCAGAACTAAAGAGGGAGAGGAATCTTGCAACTAATGTTTGTTGGAGGAACGAGGAACCTACTGCAGTTTTTTGTTGCCCGTGATATAGAAAGATGCGCAGCAAAAGCAAGCATAGAAGGTAAACTCTGCTTTTGCATTGTTTGTTAGGCCTCCATCTTGATGGTTGTGTTGACTCCCAGAGTTAGGAGAGAAGGGATTTTTGTTCAAGAGTGAGTAAGCCTTCATTCAGCCATGTGAGGATTCCTTTTGTATATAGCTGGGAGCTATGTGTGGACCATGCCACGTTGCTGGCAGGCTAAGTGGAATGAGCTTCTACTGCACGGCTATGCAATTGCCCTCAGCACTTGGAAAAGCTACCATTTTGGATGATGGCTACCCACTTTTTCCCCCAGGCATTGATAATGCTGGCTGGGTTTTGAAGTTGTCATCCAAAAAGTAATATTTCCAGGCTCTGCCTATACTGGAAGATAAACCACAAAGCCCACCACGTTAGGAGTGTTAAGGATGCTTACAATAACTACAGTATGTATCAAACCTGTGTGCTCATTGGTAAATAGTTTATAAATGCCTTAAGAAAAGCTATACAGATCTTGTTACTAGGTTTTATACAGCTAGTGAAACACATTTGAATGTTGGACAAGGACTCTGGAGACCAGGGTTTGATTCCCAGCTCAGCCATGAAACCACACTGGATGACCTTGGGCAAGTCACATGTTCTCAGCCTCAGAGAATGCAACGGCAAACCTCCCTGACAAATTTGCCAAAAAAAAGGTCATGGTGAGTTCACCTTAGGAATCATTGTAAGTCGGAAACAGTTTGAAGGCACACAACAGCAAAAGCAACAGCCAAACACACAACTGCATTCTCAACCTATCCCATTTGGTGTTCGCCAGATCTTTTGAATGAAAGTGTGTGGAATTTGAAGCCATAAGCTAGTAATGGCTGCCAAGTATGTTAGGATTGACATGGGAATTGAACAAATTCAGGGAAGATGGGCCTACAGTTGTGGGTACTAGTCATCGATGGCCTCATGTATCTTCCATACTAGTGGTCATATACTTCTGTTTGTTACTTGGGAAAGGAGCATGAGACAGTTGTTGCATTAGTCTTATAGCCATATGGGTTGGCCACTATGGAAACAGACCGCATGATAAGTTAGGCCAGTGCTTCGCAATTATTTTCTGTCATGCCCCCCCTAGGAAGAAGAAAACATTGTCTATAAAATTGTTATAAGTACACCCTGGCATAACAGAGCCTCGCGCCCCCTTACGGACCTCGCCCCCCCCCCGGGGGCCTGCCCACTATTTGAGAAGTAACTGAGTTAGGCCTTTCATTGGCCCATATGGCTTCTTGCTGTTAATTCTCATCATTCCATTGTTGAGGATCATGAGGAATGTTACAAATCATAGCAACATCACGTTCATTTCTGTACTGCTTACTGATGATAGTAGTTTACGAAGTTAAGCTAATTGCCCCCCACAAGCTGAGTACTCATTTTAGCGACTTACAGAAGGATGCCAAGCTGAGTTGATGGAGCCTCTGGGTGGCATTGACATCACAACCTTGTGGTTTGTGAGTGAGTGGCTGCAGTACAGAATGCAACCACTACGCCACCAGGGGCCATAAGGATATCAGATGGGGGAAATCGTCCATATGGGATACTAGGCTTAGCCTGCTGGGGATAACTGCTAAGACCTTGCTTGTGAACCTCTCTAAATTTGTCCCTGGTACCTGTCAGAAAGAGGATCCACCTTGTATCCTCTTTCTTGACAGGTGCCAGGCACAAGGTTTAGAGAGGCTTGGCTCAGTAGGACAGTTCTGTGTATATGAGACAGGTGGAGAAGTGGATTGAATTTTGCTTTCTTTCCTGTCCAAAACAAGCCACAGATCTGGAAAAGCTAACTTTTTTGAACTGCAGCTCCTGGAACCCACACACATGCCCATGCCCATAGTCCAACCAAATGTGGATTGTCTCCCTTCCAAATGTTTAGGGCCGAATTGTTTGGATTTTGGATTTTTTTATTTATTTTATTGGATTTGGAATAACTGTATTTGCATACAGGGTCCTTGGTATACGCGGGGGATCGTCCGGACCCCCCACGTATACCAAAATCCACGTATGCTCAAGTCCCTATGTCCCCATGGCGGCGTGCATGCACGCGCGCCGCCATTGGGGACAAAAGTCCCTGGCTTACCCCTCCCCTTTCCTTCTCTCCCTCCCTGCCTCCTCCTTCCCTCATCCCCTTCCCCACTTACTGCTCGTCGCCGCCGCCGCCACCCCCAAGTCACCGTTACTGGCGGCGCGGTGGCGGCGAGGAGGCATGGCCCTCAGCCTCCACGGAAGGCTGGGCACGCTGAGGCCAAAGGGCTTCATGGCCGCCGCCTCCGCAGAAGGGCCAGGTGGCTGCTAGGGCCCTTTGGCCTCCGCACCGCCCAGCCTTCCCGCGGAGGCCGGCCATCCTCCTTGCACTGCTGCCAGTAACATGACTGGAGGAGGCGGCAGCGGCGACGGCAAGGTAAGTGGGGGAAGGGATGGAGGAAGGAGGAGGCAGGGAGGGAGGGAAGGGGGAGGGAGGCAGGAAGGGAGGAAAGGAAGGGAGAGGGTAGCCAGGGACTTTGTGTACACTGAAACATCAGAAAGCAATCGTATCTTAGCCACCCATGAAAAAGGATTGGTTTTTGGAATATTTCAGATTCCTGAATCTGGATAAGGGAGACTCGCCTGTAACTCTCCCTTTTTGAACTGCATCTTGTCTCTCGATTCTGTTTCTTTCATTTCTCCCAGGAAAATGTAATACGGGATCCCCTACAGCCAATCCCAAAACCCTCATCTCCCGGATCGGAGAGAGTCGACACTGGGGTACCCACAGGTGCTGCCGGACAATCTTGAGAGATTGATTTAGAGCTCTTTGTGCTGGGCTTGGGGTTTTCTGCTCCGGAAAACATTCCTGGAGAGTGGCTATTGAGCAAGGGCAGAGCGGCAGTGGTATGCCAGAGAGTCTGTGAAGAGGAAAGGACCACTCAGCCTCAGCCCTGAACAAGGCAGTGGGCTGTGGAGCAGTGCTGGGGCCACTTTCGAGCGCTTACCTCCCAGTGGACCTCCCTACTCTGCGCCAGGATACCAGGAGCATCCAGGTGTGTCTGGATATGAAAGAGGCCGGGTTGGCATTTTTCGATTGCAGACTTGGATGCCCCCATCTTCACGTTTCCACTCATCTCTTTCAGCACAGAGAGAAATCTATCCTTGGTTCTGGTAGGGCCAGGGGGTCAGCTCAGCCTCTGCCTCTGAAGGGGCTGCTGGCAAGGTAGATACTGAATTTTCTGAGGTGTCTGTGTTTTGGAAAGCCTGGGCATCCAGGTGTTTTGGACTGCAGTATCTGTAATCTCTTAGCACTGGTCCATGCTGGCTTGGTTTTCAAAGATTCCATAACATCTGGAGGACCAAAGTTCCCATGCTACTCCAAGACCATTCAAGATTTTCTTTTTGTGTGTAAACTTAATAGTGTTGGTTCTATTGGGAGCTCAGCTTTGGTGGAAACCAATCTCTTTGATGATCCATTTGTTTTGAGCCATGTTTCTCTCTCTTAGCTCTCCCTCTCCTTTCCATCTCTTTCTCTCACCTTTCAGTCCATAATTTTAGTGGTTTACTAACCCTCATTTAAACACAAGACGAGTAGCTCCGTTTACATGTACACAATGACCTTTGAGGACATGAAGCAAAGCAAAATAGAGTGACTTGCATATTTATTTGTTTGTTTTGATTGTTTACTATCTGGATGTGTGCCTCTAATAAGTTGTTCTGCTGTACAGCAGTTATGAGGATGGCTGTTACCTATTACAGTGCGTAGAATAGAATTTGTTCACAAATCTGCGCAGCTGCACAGAATCCTCTATAGTGGAATATTCAGAAATACAAAGAATGTGTTTCTAGTCCTCATGATTGCCAGAGTGGGTGGGTAAAGTAGATATTTTTAATTGAGGGTCAAGCTGTACATTACCATATAATTCTACAGTCATCCCTCCATATTTGCGGCTTTGATTATTCACGGATTTCATTAATATGTTCTCTCTAGGACTTTGGTCCCCCAGTGCAACTCTGTGGTCAACTTTCAACTAAAGGTTGCACTGAAAGACCATTTGTAGCTACTCCAGTGCCATTCTATTATCAGTGTATGTTGGGCTTGACCACGCAGTTGCACTGGAGGACCTAGAGACTCCTAGAGAGGTGTCCTCTCTGGTAAAAACAGTGTTTTTGTTATTTGTTGGTTTTTCCATATTCACGGGGTCTGTGCCCTAACCCTAGCGAATATGAGGGAAAACTGTATTTGGTTCCAGCCCGTGGAAAGTTTCCTTCTGCAGCCCATGCAGGCACAGAAATAAATGGAGCTAGGGTCTTTTAATCACTTAGTGGGAATCCAAAGGTCAGGTGTGTAGCTTGAGGGTGCACCTTGGTCCATTCGTAGTGAATGGAATAACTGTGATTTACAGATATCAGTGAAAACTGTTACTGTGATTTTAGAATATCTGTGATTCAACACTGTGATTTTCTGTGATTTCTGTGAGCCATACATTACAGTTATACTGCCACTGATCCAGAATTAAAAATACATATTCTAAGGGCATTATCATACAAAGAGTGTTCTTTAGGTGGAGAAAATGTGCTGAAAATGCTTGTTTTACATAAACTGCATTCTGCAATACTGCACTTTTGGATGAAAAAAACTCCAAATTGGACTCCTAAATTTCTGTTTTTTATTATTTTAAGGACATCCATTATTTATGTAGCTATAACATTAATAACTATTCAATTAATTATGAAAATGCAACAGCTAAGGTTGCAAAACTCAAAACTAGCAATGGAAAAAGAGCAGAATGAACCACAATACTGAATCACTGTTTGGCTCAGTCACCATTCCCAGCAGTGATCTGTGGAAGAATCAGTTCTGTGAAAATCACATTTGGAGCTCAGTAGCATGAAAGAACACAGTAAGAAAGGGCGGCGGGGTCAGCCAGAAAAACCAGCAGAGAAGAACCATTAGAAACCCTCCTGGGCATAAAAGACTGGAATTCTGGACCTGGCAACAGTTCAGGCCAGGAATGCAGAGGGAGGCCATTGACCTTGAAACCATAAACACTTGGAAACTTCAAGAGGCAAAGAAGAAACCCTGAAAGTAAACACAAAGCTCCAAAAACACGGCAGAAAGACATCAGTCTGAGACCGCTTAACTGCCTTGGCTCATGCTAGGGAATTCTGGGAACTGTAGTTTTTGAGCATTTAGCCTTCTGTGTCAGAGGACCTCTGGGGCCAGAAGAAACTAACACTTCCCAGAATTCCTTAGCATTGAGCCAGCGCAGTTTAAAGCGGCTCAGCTGGATGACTTCTGCAGTGTGTTTGGACCAAGGTTTTGGACCCAGTCCTGAAAACCCCCCAGCAAATGGAGATGAGACACCACCAGAGCCGGGGGCTCCCAGCAGAGAAGAGATCCCCAACTCTATGGACCCTCTGCAGCCTTGCCCTTCAGGAACAGAACCATCCAGAGATGCACATGAGCATCCCTTCCCCCATAAACCAGATATGATGCACCCACTCTCTTCCATGCCAGCGTCCTCCGAAGGTGCAAGCCACAGATGCTGGCGAAACCTCAGGAATGCACTCTTCCAGGAACATGGCCTCATGGCCTGGAAAACCCACAGAAATACTATTACTACTATTATTTGGTTGGTTTTGATTTTGTGAAGAAGCGGGTTAGGTTCAAACACACGGCGCAGAAGAATCCAGTTTGAACGGCTTTAAGACCCTGGCTGAGTGCCAGGGAATTCTGGGAATTGCAGTTTGCCGTGGGACCAGAGCTCTCTCTGACAGAGAAGGCTCAATGTCTCACAAAACTCCAGTTCCCAGAATGCCTCAGCATTGACCCGGGGCAGTCAAAGCCAGGGCTGGGGAAGAGTGGCCATTTGGGGGTTACTCCTTGTCCTATTCTGGAGTAAGGTTTTTTTTCCTTAGGGTTAACTCCTACTCCTATGTATACTCCTCAATTAAAAGAAATCTATTACAGAAAAGGAAATTACATTAGACAGTGCATAATATAATAAATTGGGTGCGTTTGCATATCTGTTGTTACTCCTTATTCTACTCCTACTCCTTGCTGCTCAGCCCTGGTTAAAGCAGTCTCAATGGATGATTTCCGCAGTGTGTTTTGGACCTAGGACCACATTCCCACTATGTTGAAAGGGAATTGCTGACAGGTTAATAATAGTACTAATAATAGTAATAATAATAACTGTAATCATTCTTTTTGGCACGATTGCCATCCGTAAGTAGTTTGCAACCGCTTCAAAATACATGTCAATCATCTGTGTCTCATCAGCAACAAAACAGCACCCCGGCTTGGGAACTATATCTCTATCTCTATCTATGTCTAAATGGATAGAATATCAGCCCATTGGTTTTGCAGCTACTTGCCTCACTATGAGCTGCTGTCGGATCGCCTGAGTAAATTGCAAGTAGTTGCAAAACATCAATCAATCTTCTATCAATGTAGATAGATTAGATAGGATAGATTAGATTAGATTAGGTAGATGATATAGATAGATAGATAGATAGATAATAGATAGATGGAGGATAGATATGTTCCTGAGCCAGGCTTCCCAGGTTGCCACAAAACTGGTGGAGATGACAATTGGGAATTAAAAGGGGAGAATGCAAGATCCCTTTTATGGTGGGAATGATGGAACGGAGCAAAGGTGGATAGCAAATGGGAACGAACCCTAGGTCTTCCTAGGGCTCCTGTGCACTGCAGAGCGACTGTTGCCCCATCATCCACAGAGACATCCATCTCCACCTCCCTTTGCTCTGAGAGGACCTCCTCAAGTCCAGAAGATTCAATCCATTGTTTTGCAGCTACTTGCCTCACTATGAGCTGCTGTCGGATCGCCTGAGTAATTGCCAAGTAGGTGCAAAACCATCAATCAAATCTTCTATCAATGTAAGACATATATATATATATATATATATATTGTTCCTGAGCAGGGCTCCCAGGTTCTGCTTACATCACTGAAGACCAGAGATGATTGTGAAGCGGCGCAAACTGGGGAGATGACAATTGTGGATTAAAAGGGGAGAATGCAAAGATCCGCTTTCATGGTGGGAAATGATGGAAGGAGCGAAGGTGGATGCAAACCAGTGTAAACCTAAATGAGAATGAGCCCTGGTTTTACCTAAGGGGCTTCCGGCATGGCTGAGTGGACTGTTGCCCCCATCATCCACAGAGGCATCATCTCCACCTCCTTTTGCTCTGAGGGAGCTCCTGCAAAGTCCAGCTTGCAAGGCTCCCCAAAAACAGCCTCTGAAGGAGATAATAAAGGTTATATCAAGCCGCCTTGTTTCTTTGACGCAACAAGATACAAAAGGCTGCAGAAGAAACCAATACAGCCATGGATAACCCTGCTGCATCTCCAGACTTGAAGAAAGAAATAAGAGTGGACCATTACATCAACGTAAGCCTCTAATGCATGCCCAGCTCCCTGGGCGGAGACCCCTCCCTTGGGATGTCCTTCGAGGCAGAGTGAGGCCTTGGCCTGGCCCACCGCCCTCCCTCTTTCCTCTGCACTCTGCTCCCCTCCAGCCCCAGAACCCCCTTGGCCAGGGCCCTCTCCATGCCCCCCCAACCCACAGCCTCCCTGCCCTCACTGCCTCGCCTCCAGGACACTCTAGGGCCCAGCAGAGACGTCGGGGCTCTGCTCCATCCGATTGGTCAAGATTGCATGGCCCGCCCTCGACCACGCCAACCCTTTCTCTCAGCTCAGGTCTCTCCTTGTCTCCGTTCCATGGCTGCTGGGAGGGAGGCGCATCATTCGAGGGAGGGGACACAGCGCCCCCGCCTGGCCATGCCACTGGAACTGCAAGTGCAGCTGAATCCAGGGCTGGGAGTAGTGGCCAATTGAGGGTTACTCCTTGTCCTAAATGTTTTTCTTAGTGTTAAGTCCTATTATTCCTCAAGGAGTTTTTCTTCATGCCACTAAAACAAAAAAATAAAGTTTAATTTAAAGTTGTAGTGCAAAATAATTTTAAAAATTGGTGTTTGCATTTGAATAGAATAAGAGGAATAAGAGCACAAATACATTTAGTCACTCCTTTTCCTTCTCCTACTCCAGAAAAAACTCTCTTACTCCTTACTCCCCAGCCCTGGCTCAAAGTAGTCTCAAACTGCATTATTTCTGCAGTGTGTTTTGGACTTAGGACCCGTTCCCAATATGATTTAAAGTGAATGCTGATCAGGTTAATAAATAGTAATAATAATAACAATAATAATGTAATCACTTCTTTTTTGGCAGATTGCCATCCGTAGTAGTTTGCACCGCTTCAGAATACTTGTCAATCATCTGGTCTCATCAGCAGTAACATAACAGCACCCGACTTGGGAACTATATCCTATCTCTATCTTGTCTAAATGGATAGAAGATATCAGTCCTTGGTTTTGCAGCTACTTGCCTCACTATGAGCTGCTGTCGGATCGCCTGAGTAATTGCAAGTAGTTGCAAAACCCATCAACAAATCTTCTATCAATGTAGATAGATAGATAGATAGATAGATAGTGTTCCTGAGCCAGGCTCCCAGGTTGCCACAAACTGGTGGGATGACATGACAATGTGGAATTAAAAGAGGAGAATGCAAAGATCTGCTTCATGGTGGGATGATGGAAGAGCAAAGGTGGATGGCAAACCAGTGTAAACCCTAAATGGGAATGAGCCCTAGGTCTTCCTAAGGGGCTTCCAGCACATGGCTGAGCGACTGTTGCCCCCATCATCCACAGAGGCATTCCTCTCCACTCCACTCCCTTTTGCTCTGAGAGGAGCTCCTGCAAAGTCCAGCTTTGCCCAGGCTCCCTCCAAAATAAGACTGCCAAATCCAATGAAATGGTATAAGATCACAGCTGCCTTTTTCTTTGATGCAACAAGATACAAAAAGGCTGCAGAAAAAAGCAGGCATGGATAACATCTGCTGCATCTCAGAAGTCAAGTAACACGAGAGAGGAAACACAATCAATGTAAGCCTCTAAATGCACGCCCAGATGCCTGGCCGCCCAGAGACTCCTCTTCTTGGGATGTCCTTCGAGGCCAGAGTTAGGCCTTGGCCTGGCCCCAGCCCTCCTCTTTCCTCGCACCTCTGCTCCCCTCCAGCCCCAGAATCCCCTTGGCCCAGGGCCTCTCCATGCCCCCCCAACCCACAGCCTCCCTCCCCCACTGCCTCGCCTCCCAGGGACACTCTAGGGCTCAGCGAGACTTCGGGGCTCTGCTCCATCCGATTGGTCCAGGATTTGCATGGCCCCGCCCTCGACCACGCCAACCCTTTCTCTCAGCTTCAGGTCTCTCCTTCCTCCGTTCCATGGCTGCGGGAGGAGGCGGAGCATCAGTCGAGGGAGGGACACAGCGCCACTGCCTGGCCATGCCACTCGAACTGCAAGTGCAGCTGAAGCCAGGGCTAGGGAGACTGTACATGCCCTGGTTACATCCTATTGCATCCTATTTGAATAACTGTAATAGTCATAAGTTGAAAGGTGACCTGAAGGCACATACATTTAGCCCTCTGTATCCATGTATTTTTTATCCACGCTTGAAAATATTCTAAAAATATATAAAGTCCAAAAAAACAACCTTGATTTTGCCATTTTATATAAGGGATATCATTATACTGTGCCATTCATTTAACATCCAGAATCTTGTTACACAGAGGGTCCTGGAACCAAGCCCTCGGATACCAAGGGCCCAGTGTATACACAACGCTCCATGAGAGCCAGTGTGGTGTAGTGGTTTTTTGGACTGGACTATGACAGAAGCCAGGTTCAAATTCCTGCTGAACTATTGGAACACCCACTAGCGACCTTTGGCAAGTCACCCACTCTGAGCCTCAGAGGATGCAAAGACAAATGTTTTCTGGTCTTGCCAAGAAAACCCCATGGTAGGGTCTCCATAAGTTGGAAACAACTTGAAGGCACACAACAATATGTTACATATGAGAGCCAGTGTGGTGTAGTGCTTTGACTGCTGTGGTGCATCTCTATACTGTAGAAATAATACAGTTTGGCACCACTTTAAGTGATGTAGCTCCATCCTATGGAATCTTGGGATTTGTCGTTTTATAAGGTCTTTAGCCTTCTCTGCCAACAAGTGCTGGTGTCTCACAAAACTGCAAATCCCAGGATTCTGTGGGATGACACCAGGGCAGTTAAAGTGGTGTCAAACTGCATTATTTCTATGGTGTAGTTTCACCCTTGGACTAGGACTCTTGGGGGGGGAGGCATTCTCACATAGGTTTTAAAGACCAGCGTTCAAATAGCTGCTCAGCCACAGAAACTCACTGGGTGACAAGTCACATTTTCTCAGCCTCAGAGGAAGACAAAGGCAAACCTCCTCTGAACAAATCTTAACAAGAAAACCCTGGAATAGGGTTACCTGATGGTCACCATAAGTCAGATATTACTTGATGGCACACAACAACAACAAAATGTGTCATATATGGTCAGCCTTTGAAGATGGCCAGAAACTTCATCTAAGGCAAAATTAGAAAAAAAGGGCTTTTTAAAGCCAACAACTCTTGGAACCCTCCAGCCAGTCCATATATATATACATATATATATACACACACACACACACACACACACATACACTCTAAGCTCTGAGCAAAAGATACATCAACAGAGAGCCAAGTGGGTCCACCAGGCATTATAATAGTATGCCAGTGGCTTACACTGCCTTCTAATTTATTTGATTTTTGCATCCAAAACTGGTGGGTTTTAACCTATAAAACTGTAACAAGAGTGGAGATTGGGCAGGCCCCCCACCCCACCCCAAAATGTTGCTACGCCTCAGCAATTTGTGTTCCTCACCACATGGCTATGCTAGCAGGGGCTGCTGGGAGTTGGAGTCACATAACATTTAGAGGGCCTCATGGTTCCCATCTCTGTTCCACAAAGACTCAGCAACTTAATAGCTGATAGAATTCCTCCTTCTCCCAGAAACTAATTGGCAGTAATGTCAAAATCGGTGTAATGTGATCACTCCTGGATGTAGCTATAATCATTCTGGCTATCATATTCTGAACTAGTTGGAGTTTCCAGACCTGGTACAATGTAGAGTGCATTGCAGAAGTCGAGCCTTGAGCTGACCCTGTATTTCACTCTTTATGAAAAACTGTTTTAATCCCAGAGGCGTGATTTTTAATGTGTTTATCTGCTCAGTCATCTTACCTTTTGCATTTATATTATCTTGTGGTGTTTGGGTGCATCCAAGCACTATTTATTTTGATGTTGTTGCCTTTATGGTTAGAGTGTGTGTGTGTGTGTGAATATATATATACATACATACGTGTGTGTGTGTGTGTGTGTGTGTATGTGTGTGTATATATATATATATATATATATATATGTGGTACCTTCTTCTGCCTGAGATCATCCTTGGAATCTCAGCTTCAACTGCCCTGACAAGAGAAGCAGCCTTTTTAGTGGTGGTCCCTCCATCCATCCTGACTCTGGAATATTCTCCCAGGGAACATTGATCTACCTAACCAAAATAATAATAGTTATTATTATTATTATTATTATTATTATTATTATTTCTTTCCACCTGTCCTCAAGGCAGAGCACAGCACGTTAATATACAAAACACAATTAAAAACACATAAAACCAACAGTTATAATACAGTACTGTACTGTTAGGATATACAAATTAAAAAGTGATAATCTACAATTGACTGGGTAAGCCTGCCAGACAAGATATGCCTTTAATGCTGTTTTAGACACAGTCAGCATTTTCAGCTGTTGTATCTCTTCCAGCAAGTCATTTCACAGTTTAGGGGGCGGCTGAAGAAAAAGCCCTCTGGCTGACTTTCGCCAACCTAGGTCTAAAACACACTGCAGAAATAATCCAGTTTGAGACCGTTTTTACTGCCCTGGCTCAGTGCTAGGGAATCCTGGGAATTGTCGTTGATTGTGGCAACAGAACTCTCTCTGACAGAGAAGGCTAACTATCTCACAAAACTATAGTTCACAGAATTCCCTGGTATTGAACCAGGGCAGTCAAAGCGGTCTCAAACTGGATTATTTCTGCAGTGTGTTTGGGCCCTAGTCCTGGTTGACTGGAATAAATATCCTCCAGAGGACCTGAGTTAACTGTCACGGTTCCATCTGTGGAATCCTGGGATTGGCAGTTAACTGTCATGCTCCCATCTTAGACTTGGTACAAAAGAAGCCAAATGTTGAGCGCATCACAGAAGTCCAGCCTTGAGGATACCAACGGTTCACCCTCTGTGCAGTTTTTAAGTATTTGATGCTTTTAAGATAAACTAATTTAATCCCTGTGGTGCAATTTTAACTTGTTTATCTTCCAAATCAACTTACCTTGCACATTTATATTACCTTGTGGTGTTTTTGTGTACCCAAGCAATATTTATTTTGCTGTTGTCCCAATATTTATTTTGCTGTTATTATTATTATGGTTGGGATGTATTATCACACACACACACACAGTCGCCCCTCCTTTCTCACGGACCTGGGCTTCACATTCTTGAATTTGTGTGGTGGGGCGACTTCCGTTATCGTCAGTGGGTCATGTCCTCAGTTCTGCTGTCCCATGGGATAGCCACACCAATAATCAATGATTTATTTTCCTCAGCCACAGTTATGTCCAGTATTTTATGTGCTAATGGTTTGTCAGTTTGAATCTCAAAGTTCCATAGGTTACTGTTTTTGACAATCTTTTCAGGCTTGTGATCCTCCCACTAGTTCCTTGCAGAGGGTAAATTGTGTGTGTGTGTGAATAATAATAATAATAATGATAATAATAATAATAATAATATAGCATAGATTCCAATAGATCACGGCAAGACATTTTATCATGGCTTCTCTTAGGACTTTATCACACGGGGGAAATTGGATGTTTAAACAGTGATTATCCTGTGAAAATTGTGCAATTGTGATTAACACTTTAAAACGACACTGTGATTGAAGTGTCATTATCCTCCTGACCTCCTATGAAGATCACTAGTATGGAAGGAGACCAGCTGACCCCTTGATTGATTGTTATTAAATTTTTGAAGATTCTATGCTTTTATGTTTTTATTTTTTACTGTGGTGTTAATGGTGCAGTAACTAATGCTGCTGCATTGTAATTGTAATTTTAACCTTGTTGTGATCCCACTTTGATCCATTGGGAGAGGTGAGAAGATAGAAATAAAAATTATTATTATTATTATTATTATTATTATCCTGGGAATAAACAGAATAAACAGCAACAATTCATTCAAGGGGAAATCCCATGAATTATTTGTTGCTGTTTATTGCCTGTTTATTCCTGGGATAATAGCTCTTTTATCGCAATGTGTGTGAAAATTGATCCCTTCCTCACCATCATTCCCTTCTCCTTCTGTGTCATATCTTATTAGATTGTATGCCTGAGGACAGGGAATTGTCCAATTAAATACAGTGGTACCCCGGGTTACGAATTTAATTTGTTCCGCCGCCGCGTTCGTAACCCGAAAATCTTCGTAAGCCAAAAAAGCCATAGGCGCTAATAGTGAAAGCCGCGATTTCGTGCGAAAAAGCGCCGAAAAGCACCAAAATTTTTTTCGTAACCCGAAATAACCTTCGTAACCCGGAACAGTTTTTTTCAATGGATTTTTTTCGTAACCCGGAAATTTCGTAAGGCGGCGCATTCGTATCCCGGGGTACCACTGTAT
>NC_056523.1:20801491-20808060 GCF_019175285.1 Sceloporus undulatus | reverse complement strand
CGTTTCCACCCTCCGGGGGCGCACCGCATAAAATAATACAGTGGATCCTCGATATACCGGGGAATATGTTCCGGACCCCCGCGTATAACACAAATCGCGTAATGACTCAAACCAACCATTCTGTCCAATGGTGGCACGCCGGCACGTGCGCCGCATTGACAGAAATCCTCTTCCTCTTTCCCCCGCTTCCTAACCTCCCCCCCCCCCCTCCCCCTACTACCTTACTAAAAAACCTACTTTCCCCACTCCTCCTTACCTTGTGCCGTCCGCCGCCCGCGTCTAACTGTGCCGCCGCCACCGTTGTAAGTGGCCCAGAGGCCTGGAGGTCTCATTGGCTCCAGAAGCAGAACCCAGCACGTTTTGAGGCGGACGGAGGCGAGGCCAAGGGAGAAGAGGCTTGGCCTCGTCCTCCTCGTGGCCGGTCTTGCCAGAACCCAAAATGGCCGGCTGCGCACCTGGAGGCCAAGGGCCCAGGCCGCAGCCGGCTCTCCTTCAGCGGCGGCGACCAAAGAAAGGGGCCTGGCCTTGTACTCCTGGTCGCCAACCGATGAGGAAAGCCGGTGCAGCCTGGAGGACAAGTACCCTGTACCCAGGCTAAGCGGCTCTTCCTGAAGGGCGCGGCCCAGGTGAGAAACGGGCCTGCCTCTCTCCCCTGGATCCTTGCTATCTCTTAAAGAGCCGGCTGCAGCTTGAGGAAAAGGCCACTTTCCCCAGGCTGCAGACGCTCTTCTCAGAGGCGGAGGCCAGGGAGAGAAGAGAGAACGGGCCTCACCCTCCCTGGTCAGACCGCCTCTCTTAAAGAAGAGGCTGCAGCTTGGAGCCCTTGGCCTCACAAGACAGCAAGCAGGACATTTTTGCGGTGGCGGAGACCGAGGACCGCGAGGAGACGAGGCCAAGCATCTCTCCCTCGCTGCCTCGCCTCCGCCGACCACAAAAAAGGATGGTGCTGCTTCTGGAGGCCAAGAAAGACTCCAGGCTGCATCCGGCCACCTTAAGCGACGGCGCGGCAGCGAGGACGTGGCGGCGGGCGCGGCCGAACAGGTAAGGAGGAGGGAGGGAGGGAGGGAAGTAGGTTAGTTTGAGGTAGGTAGGTAGGAGGAGGGAAGGGAGGGAGGGAGGAGAGGGAGGTTAGAAGGAGGGGAAAGAGCGAGGATGCAAGGAACAACTTCCGGGTTTTGCCATGCGCGTATGCTCAAATACCCGTCTGGCAATCCGCGTAGAGGGAGGATCGACTAATATTCAAGAGGCTACTATGCAATGCCATAACACAGGAAAAATATGCTGCACACTAGTCTCAACCCAAAAAAGGAGCAAGGCAGTCCATTGTGGGGGGATTTGGGCAAAGAGAATACCAAAGGGATACAACAACATAATAATAGCAATATTTGATAAATGGAAGCGACGAGGCAAGGCCAAAAACAGCAAAAAACGCAGGCCACTGTCATCAAACCACTTTCTTTCTCGCCCTTTCCTTACCCTGCCCTCTCACGCCCAACCACTCTCTCTCTCTCTCTCCTCGCTCTCCCCCTCCCCCTCCCCGGCCCCGCTCTCTTCCTCTCACTCCACCCTTTCTTTCTCTCTCTCTCGGCATCCTCACCCTTTCCAACACCTTGGTCTCGCTCTCTCCGCTTCTCTCCCTACGCTCCTCCCCTCCTCCCTCTCTTTCCTGACCTCCTCTCCCTCCCACCCTTTTTCTCTCTATCGCGCTCTCCTCCCCTCCCTCCCTCTTTCTCATCCCTCCCACGCTTTCTTCTCTCTCTCCCTCTCTCGCCTCTCTCTCCTCTCCCTCCCACCCTCCCACATTTGTCTCTCTCTCTCGCTCTCCTCCCCCCCCTCCCTCGCTTTCCTCCCCTCCCCCCGATTTTCTTCTTCTATCGCTCGCTCCTCCCCTCCCTCCCTCCTCACTTCCCTCCCACTCTTTCTCTTTCTCTCTCTCTCCGCCTCCTCCTCTCCCGCCCACCCTCCCACCCTGTTCTCATCCTCTCTCTCTCTCTCTCCTCCTCCCCTCCCCTCCCTCTCTTTCCTCTCGCCTCCCAGCCTTTTGTCATCTCTCTATATCCTCTCTCCTCCTCCCCACTCACCCCCGTCTTTCCTCTCTCCTCTCTCCTCTCCTACCCACTCGCCCACTCGTTCTCTCTCTCTCTCTCTCTCTTCGCTCCTCTCCCTCCCACCCCTCCCAACCCTTTCTCCTCTCTCTCTCCGCTCTCGATCAACTCTCTCGCCCTCCCCGCCTCCCTTTCTTTCCTCACTCCCTCCAACCCTTTCCTCTCACTCTCCTCTCCTCCCCTCCCTCCCCTCTCCCACCCCTGACATGTGGCTCCGCCCCTGGATAGTGGAAGCTCCGCCCTGGCATCCGGCTCCACCCCAGAGGGTGGAAGCTCCACCCCTGTGTGCAGCTCCGCCCCCGGATGGTGGAAGCTCCACCCCCCCGGCTTCGGCCCCCCAGTTGTCTGAGGGACAGCAACCCGGCCCCCGGCTCAAAAAGGTTGCCTACCCCTGCATTACAGTAATCTAGCTGGGAGATGAGGCATGAAATGCTCTGGCCAGATATGCCCTCCCTAAGAAAGGGTGCAGCTGATATACAAACTAATTGTAATTACAATTATTCTTTCCTACCATCAGTTTCGCTTTGTGACATGACATGTCTTGGGTCTCAAGATCTCATTTTACTAACCTGTTCTTTTCCCTCCTTCCTCATTTTACCATTTCATTGCAGAAAGGTGTCAAAGCCAAGAGAGAAAAGATTGTGCTGGAGTTCCAGCAGCTACGTCTGTTTTTGGAGGAACAGGAGAGGCATCTTTTGGCTCAGCTGGGTGAACTAGAAAAGGATATGGCAAAGGAGCAAAAGGAAACTGTCAGACTCAATCATACCTTTTCTCTTCTCAGTAGCCTTATCAGTGACTTGGAGAAGGACTGTCAGAGACCTGCTGGTGAATTTTTGCTGGTGAGAGCTTGTGTGTCAATTTCATGACTTGGTTCTTACTGCATCTATATGTGGGCTGCACATTATGTACACTTACAGTGCTTCGGACTTAAGGATGATGAGGCCAAAAAGCATTATCCATAAATATGCATACAGGTTGAGTCTCTGTTATCTGAAATGCTTGGAACTGAAAGTGTTTTGGATTTTGGATTTCCCCCCTTGATTTTGGAATATTTGCATATACATAATGAGAGATCTTGAAGATGGACCCAGTCTAAACATGAAATTCATTTATGTTTTGTATACACCTTTTACACGTAGCTTGATGGTAATTTTATACACAATAATGTGCATGAAGCAAAATGTATGTACATTGAACCACCAGAAAGCATAGGTGCCACTACCTCAGTCACCGATGTGAACAACTTTGGATTTTGGAGTATTTCGGATTTCAGAATTCCAGATAAAGGAGACACAACCTGTATAGAATTTTGACATAAAAATTCAAAACTACATTTCATATATATGGCAATGTATTTCAGAACCTTTACAAAACATTTAATATAAAAATATAAAATACATGTGAATATATTATATTATTTTTTTATAAATGTGGGCTGAGTTGTAACTATGACTCCCTGTGGTTTCCTTTTGCAACTGTTTCTCATTCTGTGCCTTACTGGCAGGAGTGGGCTGACATACCATTGTTCACTGTATAATTCATATTTTTGTCTTTTGGTTTCTCTAGAATCTCAAGAAAACCTTCACCCGGTATGCATTTTCTTTTTGTTCAGATGTTATTTGATGTTCTACAGATCATACTGAGTAATATAGCAATATCTCCCTCTTTGCTACCCTCATGGGCTCTTGCATAAATTAAAACCTGATCTTTAGCATAAAACCTGTTCATACACACAGAATAGTGGTTGTCTTCTGGGAGGATACACATTCAGTACTGTGTGAACAGTGTTGTGTTGACACAGATGACTCGCATCTAAGGCTGTTTTTACACTCCTTTCACAGCACCCCTGCAAACTGTGCCTTCAAAACTGAGTGGCAAATTGAACCATATGTTTGAGCAGGAAACTAGAAAAAACTCATTTATTGCAATAGCTATTATTATCATTAGAGAGCCAGGGTGATATAGTGGTTTGAGTGTTGGACTAGCACACAGGGAGACCAGGGTTCAAATCCCCACTTGATTATGGAAACCCATTGGTTGACCCTGGGCAGGTCATACTCTCTCAGCCTCAGGAAGGCAAGGGCAAACCTCCTTGGAACAATTTTTCCATGGATTGCCATAACTCAGAAATGAACTGAAGGTATACAACAACAACAACTATTATTATTATTATCAACAAAGTTATCATTATCGTCTTTATATATACCCTGTTTTTTTAATCAAAACTGGAACTCAAGGCAGTTAACAAATTAAAATGATTACAGTATAGTTAGTAATACACAAAGAGTCAACCCTAAAATAGAATAAAACAGTTAGCAATTTTTAAACAACTTAAAAAATTAAAACCCACTTTAAAACAGTAGGATTGAAACAATAATGCATCCTGAGAAAGGCCAGTTCCGTTAAAAAAATCAGTTTTAAAAGCCTTTTAAAATTAGCCCCTTGGTCTGCCTAATTGGTCTTCCCTAATCTCTGGTCATGTCCTTGGTTAAGATGTATTTCTGTAAAGAAGAGGAGAGACACCTGGTTAGAAATCAGGGGTGGTGGATCAAGATGGTACTATGGTACTATGTACTATGGGTGTGCGATTCTGGGGCTGAAATTGGGTTCTGCCATGCTGGAGATGCAAATGGAACTAAATGGTGCTGGAAATATGGTCAGGAATCTCTCCCTTCCCCTAGCACTGTCCTTGGGACAATCCTGTTATTTGGGAGATCCATCAACAGCACAGTAATACTCCTGCATAGTTGATCTGAAGATCTTTTTTCTCCTAGGTATAAAAAAGCAAGTTGCCTTGCCAGTGGACGGGCCACCTAATCTGGGGGGGAAAACTGAGTGCAATATCCCAAAAAAGGTTACTTAACAGAAAACCTCAAGAAGTTTAAAGGTATGAAAGATTTAAGGAAGGTGTCATTCTATGTCATAAGAAAAGTATGGACTGTTGAAGCCCTACAAATGTTTTCGAGCTACACCTTCCTTCATCCCTTGGCAGCATTGACAAGGGGTCCATCTTATGAGAGGTGCAGGCCAAAAATATTTGGAGGCCCCAGTTGTCCACTCGCGCTATAGCAGTCCCTCGTGGGAAAATGCCACCAGTAAGCATAAAGGAAACAAAGCCATGGCTTAGTGCTGCCAGAATAAAATTTATTATAAATGAATTTTTCATGCTCATTTCAGGAAAAGGATTTCCCCTCTCAGTCTCATAACTGTAGAGGCTTTCTTTTGGGCCCCCGCATCGTTGGCGTGGCAACCAACATGGCCATGCCAATGAATACAGAGGAGAAAGGGCCCCCGGCAGCTGCCCTTTTCTCCTATTTAGCGCCGGCATCCCTTTTCCAGGCCAAGAGAAGCTGCCATTTTCCTCTTCTCTTTGGCCTGGAAAAATGCCAGATTGGGGCCACAGGGTTTGCCGGTGAGGTTGCCCTGGCCCTGATCCAGCATGAAAAGGGGATGGTACAGGCTGCCTCTTTGGAGTGGTCTGTATCAGACATTGTAAGTTAACGGGGGGCCAAACTTAAAGAAAAGTAAAGAAGTTGTTTGGGGCTTGGACTTCAATAAATTACATAAAACATTCTTTTGAAAGCTCAGGTTCTGGGATGAGCTGGGCCATTTTTTTCAGTGCACCATGTTTTAGCAACACACAACTTTATCAGCAGCAAGGTGCAGGTGGCAACACCACAAAAAGGCTCGAGGGATACATTTGTCCACTTCTTTTCAAGGTTTTTTAAAAAAACCTTAGGCCCCGCCCACCAAAAGCCGCCAGTTTGTGGCGGACTGGGGCTGATTTTAGGGCTCGTATGCTCCCGAGCCCTAACGCATGCTGCTGGCGCCAATCATGGCTCGCCCCTTTCACACGGGGAGCGCCTTGATGACATATGTGCAGAACAGTGTCCAAATGGCGCCAAGCCATGCAGACGACATGGTTGTGTGCAAGGGCAGCATTGGTGCCTGTGGGCACCATAAATAAACCCCCCTTTTTGGAGCTTTTTTTTCTGAACGGGACGGAGGGCATGTCTTCTGGTGCGCATCCCCAACCCCGTGCACCTGGGATGGCACAGAGCTGCTCCTTTTGGGCTGTCTGTGCAGCCCCCTTAGTTGCTGGAGACATAACAGATAGCTAGCAAGGAATGTGGCATCCTAAGAACAACTGTGAGATACTCTGCTTTCCTAAAACTCACCAGCTAAGGGGGGAAAGGAAGGTTTCTTAGAACATCTACATACTTACTTTCAGAAAACAAGCAGGGGTCTAGTGGAACCTCCAGTGGGTAAGAAGAGTAGAGTGTTGGCTCTCGTATCACAGATCTTTATCCATGGATTCAAGCATTCATATTTTGAAATATTCAAAGATATATAAATTCCAAAAAAACAAACAACCTTGATTTTGGCCATTTTAAATAAGGGGCACCATTTTACTATACATTGTATTTAACGGAAACAACTAACGGGACAATCTGGTGGGGTTGT
>NC_056523.1:20776900-20801466 GCF_019175285.1 Sceloporus undulatus | reverse complement strand
GGAAATTTCGTAAGGCGGCGCATTCGTATCCCGGGGTACCACTGTATATATATATGTATATATGTATGTAAGTATGTAAGCGGCTGAAGGGTGGGGTATAAATACTCCAAATAAATAAAATAAATAAATAATCAATGTCTAACCTTGGTATGAGAACTCTGACTATTTATATTTCCTCATTGTTTAGGTTCCAAAGCACACTGCAGAAATATCCCAGTTTGAGACTGCTTTAACTTCCCTGGCTCAGTGCTAGGGAATCCTGGGAATTGTAGTTTATTGTGGCACCAGAGTTCTCTCTGACAGAGAAGGCTAAATGTCTCACAAAACTACAGTTCCCAGAATTCCCTAGCATTGAGCCAGAGCGGTTATAGCGGTCTCAAACTGGATTATGGCTGCAGTGCAGTTTTGAACCTAGGTTGAGTTTATGTAGATTATACGTGGTCATTATTTTTGTTTTCCTTATGTTCAGTAGCAAGCCTGCCTTTGCACTTTCTTCCTTCATCTTCTTAGCAGTTGTTCAAGCTCTGTGATGTTTGCTGCTAGTAGTATGATACAGCTATATTTAAATAAGCCAATCTAAATGAATGCAGGAACTGCATACAAGGAAGTTTTCCTCTTGCTTTATCTCTCATGGGAGTTTATCACACGAAAGAGATCTGGAGTTTATCCCGTGAATATCCCAGAAAAATTGTGTAATTATGCGAAACGATTTCACACAACTTCTCACAACACCTGCCATTAAAGTGGTCACAAAGAATGCTTAACACACATTTTTTACTTTCGGGACTTCAGTGACAATGCATTTCTGATATCACTTTATTTGCACAATTGCATGTGATAATCACTCACGCAACCACTTGCCATTTTCACTTTATTTGCGGAAAGCTTTAAATGCGGGATGCTTTAAATGTGCTTTAATCTTTCTTTAATGCTGAAATTAAACCCAGTGTGATAAACTCCATGGTTTCCTTATCTCTCACAGAACAAGAAGCTCAACATTGCAGGAATTCAGTGGTTCCAGAGCTTGTTTGAAAGTGAAACTGTAGAAGAGAGATTTTGGAGAGGGAAGTTGCATTCTTTGCTCCTCCTCTTTTGTGGGTGGATATCCTAAACTTTGTTTCTCTCTCACTGTGTTGCTTGCAGATAAACAGTCGGGCCGGTTATGGACAAAGTGGACAATCCCATGGAAGAGCTCCAGAAGGCCGCCATTTGCTCCATCTGCCTGGAATATTTCAAAGACCCAGTCTCCATACAGTGTGGGCACAACTTCTGCTTGCGCTGCATCAGAAAATGCTTTGAGACGGCCAAGAGACGGTTCTGTTGCCCTCAGTGTCGAAGGCAAGCTGGCAAGAAGGATTTCAGGCCCAACAGGGAACTAGCCGATGTGGCTGAAGTAGCCAAGCGATACAAGTTGCAGGCAGAAGAGGCGGCTGGAGAGAAAGCAGTGTGTGAGAGACACCGGGAGCCCCTCAAGCTCTTCTGTGAAGATGACCAAGCCCTCATCTGCGTCGTGTGCGATAGATCCAAGGACCACAGGGCCCACACCGTGCTTCCCATAGAAGAGGCTGTCCAGGACTACAAGGTATGGAGTAACCTTTCGAGTGACACGGAGCGCTGCATTTGGACCGTCTACTAAACTCTTTGTGGGTCTATTCAGACAGTGGAAATAATCCAGGTAGAATCTGTGTTGAATCTTTGTTGTTCACATACATTTTGAATCCATCTGATTAAGTTTGGTGGGGGGAACTGACAAAATCCCCACTTAACCCAGGATAATTGATGTCAGGTTCCCCCCCCCCCCCGAGTTTTTCTAAAAGATTAGCATTCTTGGCTGTGTGAATAACCAATGTCCAATAGATC
This sequence comes from Sceloporus undulatus, assembly GCF_019175285.1. NCBI lineage: Eukaryota > Metazoa > Chordata > Lepidosauria > Squamata > Phrynosomatidae > Sceloporus > Sceloporus undulatus. The sequence continues at coordinate 20,799,606 of NC_056523.1, read as the reverse complement.
TGGGATGAAACTCTGCATGCTTTGAACATGCTTCGAATACATTTTCATCATTGGAAATTATTAGATGGGGGATGGAACGTTCTTGTCCCGTCCTTTTCCCATTCTTATAGTGTGATCTCGAGAAGATTTTCATATGACATTGCACTTATCCTGTCAGTGGCCCGTTATTAAACTGCGTTTGACCACGATTGCGTAAAAGACTTTCACATGATGTCACACTGATCCTGTCATTGTCCTGTCAGTGAACTGTCCCATTCTTGCCCTTCATTTTGTATTAACAGAAGAATGCGTTAAGAATGCTGTTAAACATTTGCATGAAGCCGCTGGGAGAGACCATCCGGAGACATGGGGTGCGGTGTTATCAGTACGCTGATGACACCCAAATCTATTTCTCTATGTCTCCGACTGCTACAGTGACTAAGGATGGCATCTCTCCTCTGGATGCTTGCCTTGGGTCAGTAATGGGCTGGATGAGGGAAAACAAACTCAAGTTGAATCCAGAGAAAATGGAGGTACTTGCTATAGGTACCCCAAGTACGGGGAAGATTTGTCAAACAGTCCTGGGTGGGGTCACACAGGGAAAAGTTTGGGAGCACTCCTGGATTCATCGCTACAGTTGTCACCGCATGTGGATGCGAGGGCCAGGAGTGCTTGGTATCAACTTCGGTTGATACGCCAACTGCGCCCCTACTTGGACCAAAAGGACGTTTAAGCAGTGGTACTTTCACTGGTAATCTCTTGTTTAGATTTCTGTAATGCGCTCTACTTGGGGTACCCTTGTACCAAGTTCGGAAGCTTCAACTGATTCAAAATGCTGCACCTAGGTCTGACCACATAACACCACTCTTAAAATCTCTTCAATGGCTACCAATCAGCTTCCGGGTGCAATACAAGGTGTTGGTTATTACCTTTAAAGCCTTACATGGCTCAGGCCCGAGCTACTTGTGGGAAGTCTCTCCCTACATAATCCGCCCCTCACACTTAGAACATCTGGGAAGAATTTGTTGGAATATTGTAACACTCGATTAACCACAACTTCCCATAGAACATTTACTGCTGCAGCCCCTAAATTGTGGAATAGTCTACTGGAAGAGTTCTGCCTTATTACCACTTTAGATGCCTGTAAGAAGGCACTTAAGACAGATCTCTTCCGGCAGGCCTATCCACCGGATCTGGGACAACAGTCAAGGCTCCACATTGATTATGATTGTATAATTACTAGATGATTGGATATTTTAAGGATTGAATAGGAATGTTAATTCAGTGTTAATGTTTTTAGATTGTTTTTCTGAATTGTATTGTATAATTTTACTGTTGTAATCCTGCTTCGATCCTTGAGAGAAGCAGGAAATATACATAAAAAATTCTTCTTCTTCTTCTTCTTCTTCTTCTTCTTCTTCTTCTTCTTCTTCTTCTTCTTCTTCATGCAATCCTACTTCAGTGACAGTTTAAAGGCAGGATCGTTGTGAATGTATGAATGTCTTTTGTGCAATTTCTGTCACTGATGGGATAAAGATGAGTTTCGCTCCCATCCCCCTTCTGATAATCTTAATTGGCTCCGTCTTTATTTGAGTGCTGGCACATGTAAACAACAGAACCTATAGACATGCACATAGATGTGGTTCCATAATGTGAACAACAAACCCTGAATGTATGAGTGAGATTATTCACATAGTCATGCTAAAAAAATATATGTGTGAATGACATCCATGACTCTTTGGGAAAGGAAAAAAAGAAATAAGGGGGGGGGGGGAAGAAAACGTGGTAGCATCTTTAAGACTGTTTTTTTATTTTCACATGAGCTTTTAGGTATATAAGCCCACTTCTTTGGATGCAATACCAAATGGTATTAAGGGCTCTAGTATAAAGCATATGGATACAGATGTGAGATAGAATGAAATAAGATGCAGAAAGATGCAAATTTTGCCCTAAATTTACAAAGAGCTGGGAGAAGTGATGCACTCTTTCAAATCTTTACAGTGTTAACGTGGGAAAGCTGTCAATCTGCCCACCAAAAAATCAGTTTCCCAGGGTTCAAAACTGTATCTGAGAAGATGCCTTTTGTTGTGTGTTCAGTAACAAGGACTCTTGTATTAATTTATGTAGTGTGCCATGAAACCATTGCCCTTGTTCATACATTTGCAAATGGATTGAAATGTGTGAACATAATTAAATTCAGTGGTTTCGCTTTCTAGGCTTGCTTTGCAGTTTTCTTGTTCAAGGACCACAACCTGTAATAATAATAATAATAATAATAATAGTAATAATATATATTTGTATTCCGCTTTTTCACAAAGGAATCAAAGTGGATTCCAACAGTATAAATAAAACATCAAACAATTAAACATTACAATTTTAAAAAACCACAAACCCCAACCCTCCCCGCATCATAAAAACAGTGATCAACCCATAAAAAGAGATTAAACATCAAAAAATTTTAAATATCCAATAGGAATACATTAAAAGTTCAGGCAGATTAGCGGAAGAAATGAGTCTTCCTCTAGAGGAGGAATCCCTTCCTGTGTGTACATTGTCTCACAGCACACTGGCATTGAGACAGGGTGACCAGGTATCCTACTTTTCCAGGGCATGTCCTACGTTTCAACCTTGTGTCCAGGAGGAATTCCAAAATATCCTTCATTTTGCTAGGAAGCATGGATTTACATTTATGGCCTTTTACAGACAGCCAAAATAAAGCTGCTTCAGTCACAGTGGAGGTATTGTGTTTCAATGATGCATGCGTCCTAAGAGTCCAGAAGTAGCACCAAAGCCATGCTCCAGCCTAAGGACTGGAGTGTGGCTTTGGTGTGGCTACTGACTCTTAGGACGATGCATCCTTGAAACACATACCTCCACTGTGACTGAAGCAGCTTTATTTTGGCTGTCTGTAACAGGCCTATATGAGCTTTTATATGCTGTAAAGTCCACATTTTTCTGGATGTCCTCCATTTTATGGTGCCTTGTCATCCTTTGCAGTTAGGGACTCTGGCCACTCAGCACTACGAGAACAGCGAAAGCAAAACACAGACTTTCAGTTCTTTGGATTGCAGCAACATGTCTGCATTCAAAATGCAATAATTGAGCTGGGAAAATGGAAGATTTCTGCTTGTGTGGTGATCCTACTGAAGGTGTGTGTGCACCTGCCTACAACAGGCCAAGTAAACAGCAGCTGCCTCTAGCATCCCTAATGGGTGTGTGTAAGCAGCAGAGCAGAGAGAAAAGGGGAGAGCAGATAATCTGCTTCACCAAGCTAAATCCGAGTGTAGAGAAAAACAAAAACAAAATGGAAATCCAGCAAAATAAAATTGTAAGAAAAGTGGAGGCTGGTGAAAGAAACAAATCAACCTAGGATGAAGAGCAAGAAGCAAGCCTTCAGGTCTGTCCTAGAGATTCAAATATTTTTGTTACTCTGCAGGCTCACCTGATCTGGTTGTTACATTTTACAAATGCATACTATTAGCTTTGGGGGGGAAATGTGCTGAAACATGTCTGTAGTTTGGCTTAGACTGACTCCCGTTGTCCCTTTTCTGCCAAATATCATTTAACTATTTTACACTCAGGAAAAAATTGAGATCAGTCCTAACATGGAGTTTCTTGGCAAAATTTGTCAAGAGGTTGCATTGCTCTCAGAGACTGAGAGAGGTGAAACTTGCTCAAAGTCAATCAATGGGATTCATGGTGAGTGGGATTGAACATGGTCTCAACATTCAGACCACAATACTGTACTGCCTCTCAAAGTGACTGAGTTAAGTTATGATTAACTTACATGATATTAAAGCACCAATTAATTGATCATCATATAAAAGCAATTGAATTAGCGCAATTAAAAAGACATATATGAAAAGGGAGGCATACAGCAAAAAACCACCTTAAAATGTGTTCTTCAGGAGCCAGACCGTTAATCATAAAAGTGCCAAAGAAAGAAGAAGGTATTTTGCCGCTTTAGGATGGGAAATCAACGTTTAGCCTCCATTAGAAAGGAGACCCACAACCTAAAAAAGAAGAAAAGAGCACACAACAAACACAAAGAGCACACACACAACTAACAGAAGAAGAAAAAAAAAACAACCATACAATAAAAAAGGAAAAAAGCTTTTAAGAAAAAACAAGAAAAAAAACATGATTATGAAAATTAAGTTAATCTATACAATTAACTACTTGCTAGCAACTGGTATTGGGAGGCATTTCTTGGCCTAGCACTAGAACAGTTGGTGAAATTATGTCCTATTGTTTTCTCTGTTATTATATCTTTACTTAGGAAGAAATTGAGATCAGCTGCAAGCTGAAGACAGAAAGAAGTGCTGGCCAAGAATTTAACATGGCACGAGAAAAAAGAAAAGCCGAGTATTTAGAAGTTATTTCATAGAACTGGAAATGATAACTGTCTCCCTGCCACGTTTATGTCATGCTTTGTATCCTCCTTCTTTTTATCTATACAGTTGGCCTTCCATACCATGGATTTTTTTATCTACGGATTTCAAGCATATACGGCTTGAAAACACGTCCTCACAAAATATAAATTCCAAAAAGCAACAAATCTTGATTTTTGCCATTTATATAAAGGACATCATTTTAGTGTGCCATTGTATTTAATGGGACTTGAGTATCTATGGATGTTTGTATCCACAGGGGATCGCGGCACCAAACCCCAGCGGTGGACAGGGCCCATTGTATAATTTCTTTATAAATAAAATAAAATAAAGATAAACGAATTTTATGGAAAACGACGCTGTAATCATGTATTCTTAGAACTAAGCCCAACTGAATTAAGTGAAGATTATTTCCAATTAAATGGGCACAGGATTGGTAACTAAGTTCTGTGGTACTCCCTATGTTTTTGAGTTGTTAACTATTCTTTTTGTGCTTCCTATGCATTTATTTGATTTCAACATGCTTTCCGTCTGGAAGAAAAGGGAAGGGCCATTTTAAACTTATTTATTTGTTTAAAACATTGCTTTTTTGCCTGCTAGGGTTACAACAGATTAAAAACAATTTAACAAACAGGCTAAAAATTTTCTTAATGGTGTTTTTAAACGTATTATATTATTTTATTTTCTTTATATTTCATCTTTCTCCCACATATAGGAACTGAAGGCGGCAAACAAGTATAAAAATATACAATTTAAAAATGATACAAAATATTAAAATACATAATATAAAATGTTTTAAAATACAGTTTAAACAATTTTAAGGATATATCACAGTTATAAATTAAACTTAATCTCTAAAAAACAAAACATTAAAATTCGGATAGCCCAGCATTAAAAAAACCCAATCCTTCTCAACTTAATAGACTTGACTGTACAGGAGCGTTTATAAATGGCGTCAGAAGGATAGTAAGGATGACACCATCAGGCCCCTCTAGGGAGGGAGTTCCACACAGCTTGACAGCAGCCACTGAGAAGGCCCTCTCTCTTCTTTCCACCAAAAACATCTGAGAGGGATGGTTTGAGACAGAGAGAAGAGCGTGTTCAGATGTTCTCAACTACTTAGTGGGCTCATATAGGGATATACGGTCCTTTGAAGCCTAGCCCAAGCCGTATAGGCTTATAGGTCAAAACCATAACTTTCAATTGAACCAGCACTCCTTGTTTAAGGCATGTGAAATAATACAGTCTTACTACTAAATCACAGAACCATAGAAACTGGAGAGACGCTAAGGGCCATCCAGTCCAAAACCATTCTGCCATGAAGACCCAGAATCAAAGCACCAGGACGTAGCCAGGATTTTAGGACGGGGGGGGGGGTCCAGGCTAAGTGCCCCCATTATAATGAGGCTTGGTTGCAGCGCGCAGCAGCAAACACCATTCATTTTCTAATGGAAGGGGGAGGTCCGACCCCAAGATCCCCCCTTGGCTACGTCCCTGAAGCAATCCTGACAGATTGCATCCAGCCTTCTTTAAAAACTTCCAGAGAAAGAGACTCCACCATTCTCCAAGGCAAAGATTCCACCGTGAAAAAGCTTTAACATAGGAAGTTTTCGTAATGTTTAGTGGAATCCTTTCTTGTAGTTGTAGCTCATAGCAGGGTCGGCAACTCCGGCCTGTGGGCGGAGCAGCCCGCGCGGGCGCCTTCCGCGGCACCACGGTCCTCCTGCCGCCGAAATCGCCGCCGATTTCAGCCGCCCGGCCGCCATTTTGCCCTTCAAAAAGCGGCGCACTTAGGAGGCCTGATGTGCCTCCGGCCTAATCGGGGCCAGAGGTGCAGGGCCTTCAATGGGCGCCGCCCACCCCTCCTGGCCCGCCCCCTCCTCCCTCCATAAAGGAGGCGGGGGGAAGGAAGAGCAAAAAAGAGAGAAGGGGGAGGTGCAAAAAGAATGGGAGGTGAGGGAGAGAGAGTGAGAGAAAGGGTGGTGAGGAGAGGAAGAAAGGAGGGAGAGGGGAGAGCGAGAGAGAGAGAGGAGGAGAACGGGTGGCGGTAGGGAGCGGAAGAGAGAGCGAGAGAGAGAAGAGTGGGAGGGAGAGAAGAGGAGGAGGGGAGGGAGAGCATAGAGAGCTGGGAGAAAGAGGAGGGAGGAGGAGGAGAAGGAGCGGAGAGAAAGGGTGGGAGGGGGAGGCGGGGAGAGGAGAGAAGAAGAGAAGATGGGAGGGAAGCGGAGGGAGGGAGGGGAGGAGAGAGGTAGAGGAGAAAAGGGTGGGAGGGGAGGAAAGAGGGAGGGAGGGGCGGAGAGAGAGAGCGAGAGAGAGAGACAAAGGTGGGAGGGTGGGAGGGAGAGGAGCGAGAGAGGGAGAGAGAAGAGTGGGAGGGAGAGGAAAGAGGGAGGGAGGGGATGAGAGAGCGGAAGAGCGAAAAAGGTTGGGGGGAGAGGAAAGGAGGGAGGGGAGGGGAGGAGGAGCGAGAGAGAGACAAAGGGTGGAGGGTGAGGAGGAGAGAGAGAGAAGGTGGAAGGGAGGAGAGAGGGGAGGGAGGGGGAGGGGAGAGGGAGAGAGAGAGAGAGAGAGAGAGGGGTGGGAGTGAGAGGGAGGGAGGAAGGAGAGAAAGAAAGTGGTTTGAGACATGGCATGCGTTTTTGCTGTTTTGTGGCTTGCACTAGTCGCTTCCCATTCTGCAAATATTGCTATTTATTTGTTGTTGTTATCCTTTGGTATTCTCTTTGCAAAATCCCCCCACATGGACCTTGCTTGCTCTTTTTTGGGTTGAGACAGTGTGCATGCATTTTTCCTGTGTTATGGCTTGCTAGTAGCTTCTTGCAATATTAGTCGATCTCCCTATACGCGATTTGCCATACGGTATTTGAGCATACGCGCATGGCAAACCCGGAAGTTTTCCTCTCCTCCCCTCCTCTTTCCCTCCTTCCTAACTCCCTCCCTCCCTCCCTCCCACCTCCCTCCCTCCTACCTACCTACCTAAAACTAAACCTACCTTCCCTCCTCCCTCCCTCCCTCCTTACCTGTGTCGCCGCGCCACCGCCGCCACGCTCGCTGCCGCCGCCGTCGCTTAAGTGGCCCGGATGCAGCCTGGAGGTCTCTTGGCCTCCAGAAGCAGCACCCAGCCGTTTGTGGCGGCGGAGCCGCGCGCGAGGGAGAAGAGGCTTGGCCTCGTCCTCCTCGCGGCCTCGGTCTCCGCCACCGCACAATGCCGGCTGCTGCTCTTGGAGGCCAAGGGGCCTCCAAGCTGCAGCGGACTCTTTAAGAGAGGCGGCGACCACGGGGGAGGAGGCCAGCCCCGTTCTCCCTGGCCGCCGCCTCTGAGGAAGAGCCGGCTGCAGCCTGGAGGACAGGGGCCCTTGTCCTCCAAGCTGCAGCCGGCTCTTTAAGAGAGAAGCAGCGACCAGGGAGGAGGAGGCCAGGCCCGTTCTCCCTGGCCGCCGCCGCTCAGGAAGAGCCAGCTGCAGCCTGGAGGACAAGGGGACTTGTCCTCCAGGCTGCAGCCGGCTCTCCTCAGGGTGGCGACCAGGAGGACAAGGCCGCCCCTTTCTCTGGTCGCCGCGCTGAAGGAGAGCCGGCTGCGGCCTGGAGGCCCTTGGCCTCCAGGAGCAGCACGGCCATTTTGCGGTGGCAGGGACCGAGGCCACGAGGAGGCGAGGCCAAGCCTCTTCTCCCTCGGCCTCGGCCTCCGCCGCCACAAAACGGCTGGGTGCTGCTTCTGGAGGCAAGAGACCTCCAGGCTGCATCTGGGCCACTTACACAGCGGTGGCGGCGGCAGCAGTGAGGAGCCGCGGGCGGCACGCGCAACACAGGTAAGGGGGAGGGAGGAAGTAGGTTAGTTTTAGGAAGGTAGTAGGAGGGAGGGAGGGAGGGAGGGAGGTTAGGAAGCAGGGGGAAAGAGGAAGAGGGACTTTTGCCAATGGCGGCGCACGTGCACGCGTGCCACCATTGGACAGAATGGTGGTTTGAGCATACGCGGATTTTGGTATACGCGGGGGGGGTCCGGAACAGATCCCCCGCGTATACGAGGATCCACTGTATTATTATTATGCGGCTGCCGCCCCCGGGGTGGAAACGCCACCCCTGACATGTGGCTCGCCCTGGATAGTGGAAGCTCGCCCTGGCATCGGCTCCACCCCAAGAGGGTGGAAGCTCCACCCCTGTGTGCGCTCCGCCCGGTGGTGGAGCTCCACCCCCCGGCTTCGGCCCCCCAGTTGTCTGAGGGACAGCAACCCGGCCCCCGGCTCAAAAAGGTTGCCTACCCCTGCATTACCGTAATCTAGCTGGGAGATGAGACATGAATGCTCTGGCCAGATATGCCTCCCTAAAAGAAAGGGTGCAGCTGATATACAAACTAATTGTAATTACAATTATTTTTTAGTTCAGTTTTGCTTGTAACATGACATGTCTGGGTCTCAAGATCTCATTTTCTCAACTGTTCTTCTCCCTCCTTCCTCATTTTACCATTTCATTGCAGAAAGGTGTCAAAGCCAAGAGAGAAAAGATTGTGCTGGAGTTCCAGCAGTACGTCTGTTTTTGGAGGAACAGGAGAGGCATCTTTTTGGCTCAGCTGGGTGAACTAGAAAAGGATTGGCAAAGGAGCAAAAGGAAACTGTCAGACTCAATCATACCTTTCTCTCTCAGTAGCCTTATCAGTGACTTGGAGAAGGACTGTCAGAGACCTGCTGGTGAATTTTGCTGGTGAGAGCTTGTGTGTCAATTTCATGACTTGGTCTTACTGCATCTATATGTGGGTCACATTATGTACACTTACAGTGCTTCGGACTTAAGGATGAGGCCAAAAAAATTATCCATAATATGCATACAGGTTGAGTCTCTGTTATCTGAAATGCTTGGAACTGAAAGTGTTTTGGATTTTGGATTTCCCCCCTTGATTTTGGAATATTTGCATATACATAATGAGAGATCTTGAAGATGGACCCAGTCTAAACATGAAATCATTTAGTTTTGTATACACCTTTACACGTCTTGATGGTAATTTTATACACAATAATGTGCAATGAAGCAAAATGATGTACATTGAACCACCAGAAAGCATAGGTGCCACTACCTCAGTCACCGATGTGAACAACTTGGATTTGAGAGTATTTCGGATTTCAGAATTCCAGATAAAGGAGACACAACTGTATAGATTTTGACATAAAAATCAAAACTACATCATATAGGCAATGTATTCAGAACCTTTACAAAACATTTAATATAAAAATATAAAAATACATGAATATATTATATTATTTTTTATAAATGTGGGCTGAGTTGTAAATATGACTCCCTGTGGTTTCCTTTTGCAACTGTTTTTTCATCTGTGCCTTACTGGCAGGAGTGGGCTGACATACCATTGTTCACTGTATAATTCATATTTTTTGTCTTTTGGTTTTCTCTAGAATCTCAAGAAAAACCTTCACCCGGTATGCATTTTCTTTTTGTTTCAGATGTTATTTGATGTTCTACAGATCATACTGAGTATATAGCAATATCTCCCTCTTTGCTACCCTCATGGGCTCTTGCATAAATTAAAACCTGATCTTTAGCATAAAACCTGTTCATCACACAGAATAGGTTGTCTTCTGGGAGGATACACATTCAGTACTGTGTGAACATTGTTGTGTGACCAGATGACTCGCATCTAAGGCTGTTTTTACACTCCTTTCACAGCACCCCTGCCAACTGTGCCTTCAAAACTGAGTGGCAAATTGAACCATTGTTTGAGCGGAGAGAAACTAGAAAAAAACTCATTTATTGCAATAGCTATTATTATCATTAGGAGAGCCAGGGTGCGATTATAGTGGTTTGAGTGTTGGACTAGCACACAGGGAGACCAGGGTTCAACTCCCCACTTGATTATGGAAACCCATGGTTGACCCTGGGCCGGTCCTACTCTCTCAGCCTCAGGAAGGCAAGGGCAAACCTCCTTGGAACAATTTTCCATGGATGCCATAACTCAGAAATGAACTGAAGGTATACAACAACAACAACTATTATTATATTATTATCACACAAAGTTATCATTATCGTCTTTATAATACCCTGTTTTTTTTTATCAAAAACTGGAACTCAAGGCAGTTAACAAATTAAAATGTTACAGTATAGTTAGTAATACACAAAGAGTCAACCTAAAATAGAATAAAACAGTTAGCAATTTTTAAACAACTTAAAAAATTAAAACCCACTTTAAAACAGTAGGATTGAAACAATAATGCAACCTGAGAAAAGGCCAGTTCCGTTAAAAAATCAGTTTTTAAAAAGCCTTTTAAAATAGCCCTTGGTCTGCCTAATTGGTTCCCTAATCTCTGGGCATGTCCTTGGTTAAGATGTTTTCTGTAAAGAAGAGGAAGACACCACTTGTTAGAAAATCAGGGGTGGTGGATCAAGAGATGGTACTATGGTACTATGTACTATGGGTGTGCGATTCTGGGGCTGAATATTGGGTTCTGCCATGCTGGAGATGCAAATGGAACTAAATGGTGCTGGAAATATGGTCAGGAATCTCTCCCTTCCCCTAGCACTGTCCTTGGGATCAATTCTGTATTTGGAGAGATCCCTCAACAGCACAATATACTCCTGCACTAGTTGATCTGAAGAATCTTTTTTCTCCTAGGTATAAAAAAGCAAAGTTGCCCTTGCCAGTGGAGAGGCCACCTAATCTGGGGGGAAAACTGAGTGCAATATCCCAAAAAAGTGTTACTTTAACAGAAAACCTCAAGAAGTTTAAAGGTATGAAAGATTTAAGGAAGGTGTCATTCTATGTCATAAGAAAAGTATGGACTGTTGAAGCCCTACAAATGTTTTCGAGCTACACCTTCCTTCATCCCTTGGCAGCATTGACAATGGGGTCATCTTATGAGAGGTGCAGGCCAAAAATATTTGGAGGCCCCAGTTGTCCACTCCTGCTATAGCAGTCCCTCGTGGGAAATGCACCAGTAAGCATAAAGGAAACAAAGGCCATGGCTTAGTGCTGTCAGATAAATATTTATTATAAATGAATTTTTCATGCATTTCAGGAAAAGGATTTCCCCTCTCAGTCTCATAACTGTAGAGGCTTTCTTTTGGGCCCCCGCATCATTGGCGTGGCAACCAAATGGCCATGCCAATGATACAGAGGAGAAAGGGGCCCCCGGCAGCTGCCCTTTTCTCCTATTTAGTGCCGGCATCCCTTTTCCAGGCCAAAGAGAAGCTGCATTTTCCTGCTTCTCTTTGGCCTGGAAAAATGCCAGATTGGGGCCACAGGGTTGCCGGTGAGGTTGCCCTGGCCCTGATCCAGCATGAAAAGGGATGGCTACAGGCTGCCTCTTTGGAGTGGTCTGTATCAGACCAATGTAAGTTATCACTGGGGGGCCAAACTTAAAGTAAAGAAGTTGTTTTGGAGGCTCTTTGCAATAAATTACATAAACATTCCTTTTGAAAGCTCCAGGTTCTGGGATGAGCTGGGCCATTTTTTTCAGTGCACCATGTTTTAGCAACACAACTATTATCAGCAGCAAGTGCAGGTGGCAAACACCACAAAAAAGGCTCGAGGGATACATTTTGTCCACTTCTTTTCAAGGTTTTTAAAAAAAACTTAGGCCCCGCACAAAATGCCAGTTTGTGGCGGACTGGGGCTGATTTTAGGGCTCGTATGCTCCCGAGCCCTAACGCATGCTGCTGGCGCCATCATGGCTCGCCCCTTTCACACGGGGAGCGCCTTGATGACATATGTGCAGAACAGTGTCCAAATGGCGCCAAGCCATGCAGACGACATGGGTGTGTGCAAGGGCAGCATTGGTGCCCTGTGGGCACCATAAATAAAACCCCCTTTTTGGAGCTTTTTTTCTGAACGGGACGGAGGGCATGTCTTCTGGTTGCCGCATCCCCAACCCCGTGCATCCTGGGATGGCACAGAGCTGCTCCTTTTGGGCTGTCTGTGCAGCCCCTTAGTTGCTGGAGACATAACAGATAGCTAGCAAGGAATGTGGCATCCTAAGAACAACTGTGAGATACTCTGCTTTCCTAAAACTCACAGTCTAAGGGGGGAAATGAAGGTTTCTTAGAATCATCTACATTACTTTTCAGAAAACAAGGGGTCTAGTGGAACCTCCAGTGTAAGAAGAGTAGAGTTGGCTCTCTGTATCCACAGATTCTTTATCCATGGATTCAAGCATTCATATTTTGAAAATATTCAAAGATATATAAATTCCAAAAAACAAACCTTGATTTTGGCCATTTTAAATAAGGGGCACCATTTTACTATACGTACATTGTATTTAACGGGACATCTGTGGGTTGTTATATCCGGAGGGGGTGGGGTCTGGGAACCAAACCCCAGTGGATACCAAGGGTCCACTGTAGTTTCTTACTCATAAAACATCGTAGGCCCATATATCGCCCCTGAGAGGCAAAATACCATTTTTATTTCCCAGAATTCCTTGGGAGTGTTTCTAGGTGATGTGATGTGCCCTGTCCCAATTCTGAATATTGTTGCTATCATCCACAACTTGTGCAAGCGTATGCTGTGTGAATGGTGTCACGTAACAATGCCCCCCACCACATACTAGGGTTAGGGATGCTCCCTAACCCTAGTATCACTGGGAGCATGCCGCTTTATGGCGGTGTGTACTGGCCCATAGTTGCATAATGTTGTAGAGTATTTTATTTCTCTGAAAAATAATAATAAAAGAAAATAGGAAAATGGCCTAAAATTTTAACAAAACCTCAAAATTCTCTTCCAAACCATAGCAATTCCATCATCTCTATCTTATTTTTTCCTCTCCAGAAACATTGGAAACAGAATTAAAGATTGACAGGACATCTTGCCAGAACGCTTTGTCAGAGGAACAGAGGAACCTGCTACAGGTTTTGTGGCCAGTGACATGTGAAGATGCACAACAAAAAGCAAACATAGAAAGTAACTCTGCTTTTGTATTTGTTTGTTTAGTTTACATCTTGACTGTTGTGCTCTTCTTGAGGATGCCATGTTGCCGGCAGGCTAAGTGGAATGAGCTTCAACTGCATTGACTTATGCAATTGCATTCAACACTTGGAAAAGCTACCATTTTGGATGATGGCCCCCCAGACCATTGATAATGCTGGCTAGGGGATTTTAGAAGTTGTCATCCAAAAAATATTTCCAGGCTCTACCTACACTTGGAAGATAAACCACAAAGTCCACCAGATTAGGAATGTTAACTATTCCTTACGATATGACAATATATAATGAAGCCTGCAGTATTTATTGGTAAATAGTTTGTAAATGCCTTTAAAACAAAGCTATACAGATGCTTGTTCACTAGATTTATTACCAAATGCTAGTGAAACACATTTGAATGTTGGATGAGGACTCTGGAGACCAAGGTTTGATTCCAGTTCAGCCATGAAACCACACTGGGTGGCTTTGGGCAAGTCACATGTTCTCAACCTCAGAGAATGGCAATAGCAAACCTCCCCTGAACAAATTTTGCCAAAAAAAGCGCATGATAGATTCATCTTAGGGTCATCATAAGTTGCAAACAACTTGAAGGGACACAACAATAACAACAGCCAATCCACAACTGAATTCTCAGCCTATCCAGCTTGGAGCTCGCCAGATGTTTTGAACTAAAGTTCTGGAATTTGAAGCCATAAGAGCTAGTAATGGCTGCCAATATGATAGGGTAGAATAAGAATTGAACAGATTCAGGGAGGATGTATTACTAGTTGTGGCTACTAGTCATGATGGCTCTCATATACCTTCCATTACTAGTGGTCACATGTTTCTGTTATATTGGTTACTTGGGAACAGGAGCATGAGACAACTGTTGCATTAATCTTATTGATGGGTTTCTCATAGCCATCTGGGTTGGCCATTATAGAAGCACAATCCTTGATAAGTTAGGCCTTTTATTTGGCCCATATGGCTGCTTCTGCTCTTAATTCTCATCATCTCAAGTGTTGAGGATTCATGAGAAAGGTTGCCTAAAGAACCTGAAAGATACCACATGGGGGAAAATCAGCCGTACTGGATACTGGGCTTAGCCTGCTGAGTAATAATTACCAATGCACCTTGCTTGTGAACCTCTCTTAACCTTGTGCCTGGCACCTGTCAAGAAAGATAATGCAAAGGTGAATAGATCATTGGCCTGGCTCAGTAGGATGGTTCTCTGGTTTAATTAGACAGGTGAAGAAGGGGATTGAATTTGTGCTTCCCTTCCTTGTTCAAACTAGCCACAGATCTGGAAAAGATAACTTTTTAAATCTACAGCTCCTAAAACCCCCACCACATGCCCATGCTGGCTGGAGATTTCTGGGAGTTGTAGTCCAAACAAGTATGGATTGAGTCTCCCTTATCCAAAATTGTTTTTGAGTCTCCCTTATCCAAGATTGTTTTGGATTTTGGATTGTTTTGGATTTTGGAATAACTGTATTTGCATATACATACACAATGAAATATATGGGACAACGGACCCAAGTCTAAACACAAAATTCACTTACATTTTATATAAACCTCATACATTTAGCCTGAAAGTAATTGTATGCAATATTTTTAATACTTTTGTGCATGAAACAAAGTTTGTGTACATTGAATCATCAGAAAGCAATGGTATCACTTTCTTGGCCACCCATGAAAAAGGTTTTGGTTTTTGGAATATTTCAGATTTCTGAATTCTGGATAAGGGAGACTTTTTTGAACTGCATAATTGTCTCTCTGATTCTGTTTCTTTCCATTTTCCCCAGAAAATGTAATACTGGATCCCCGTACAGCCAATCCCAAACTCCTCATCTCCCAGGATCGGAAGAGAGTCAGACACTGGGGTTACCCACAGGCGCTGCCGGACAACCTCGAGAGATTTGATTCAGAGCTCTTTGTGCTGGGCTGTGAGGGTTTCTGCTCCGGAAAACATTCCTGGAGAGTGGCTATTGAGCAAGGGCAGAGCTGGGCAGTTGGTATTGCCAGAGAGTCTGTGAAGAGGAAAGGACCACTCAGCCTCAGCCCTGAACAAGGCATCTGGGCTGTGGAGCAGTGCTGGGGCCACTTTCGAGCGCTTACCTCCCAGTGGACCTCCCTACCTCTGGCCAGGATACCCAGGAGGATCCAGGTGTGTCTGGATTATGAAAGAGGCCGGGTGGCATTTTTCAATGCAGACCTGAATGCCCCCATCTTCATGTTTCCACTCATGTCTTTCAAGCAAGAGAGAATCTATCCTTGGTTCTGGGTAGGGCCAGGGGGTCAGCTCAGCCTCTGCCTCTGAAGGGGCTGCTGCAGAGGTAGATACTGAATTTTCGGAGGTGTCTGTGTTTAGGAAAGCCTGGGCATTTCAGGTGTTTTGGACCTCAGTCTCCATATTCTGTTAACACTGGCCATGCTGGCTTGTTCTTCAAGGATTCTCTAATATCTGGAGGACCAAAGTTCCCATACCTGCTCCAAGATCATTGAAGACTTTTCTTTTTTGTCTAATCCTAATACTGTTGGTTCTGCTGGGAGCTCAGATTTAATGGAATCTGCTCTCTGATAATCCATTTGTTTTGAGCCATGTTCTCTCTCTTCCTCTCCTTTCCTTTTCTCTCACTTTTGAGTCTGTACTTTTCAAAACTGTCATTGAACCCTCATTGAAATCACATGAGGAATGGCTCCATTTTACATGTACACAATGACCTTTGAGGCCATTAAGCAAAGCAAAATAGAGTGACTTTCATGTTTGCTCACATATCTCGATGTGATGCCTTTAATAAAGTTATTCTGCTGAACAGCAGTTATGGAGGGTGGCTGTTATCCTATTACAGTGCGTAGAATAGAATCTGGTCCTTATCACATGGAGAGTTTTGCAGTTCTGATCCGAAACCACTGTGGGTCCAACCATGCAAATTCATGCTAAAACGTGATGTATTATCCACACGTGATTGCTTTCTATGAGAGGTCATTCCGAGGTGGATCCACAGTCAATCCAAAGTGACTCCTGATTTTTGTGAATTCGGTAACAATCGAATTCACAAAAATTAGTTCCAAGCTCACTTCGATTTCAATCCAAATTGGTATGGTGTGGAATGCAACTTTGCTTCCGTCCTGGTACACCCCCCCAAAACCTCCAAGGTCCCACATTTCCCATGATGCTGCGCTGCAATTTTGTCCCATTTGCTTCCAGTGCTCCTTCAAGAATGGAGACCACATTTGGATGTAGCTGACAGGGATGAAGGGAATGAAACAGGAGGCTGCGGGGAGAGATGGGAGCAACAGAAGCTGGGGAGAGCAACAAACTCCCAGAATTCCATAGGCTCGAACCAAGGCCCTCTCAACAAACTCCAACTCCCAGGATTCCATAGCACTGAGCCAGGACAGTTAAAATGGAGTCAAACTGGATTATTTCCCCAGTGTGGATGCAAAGAAGGCAACTGTTACAAAGGGAAGGAGAATGGATTGGATTCAGGGAGGTGGTACTTTAGAGAGCATGGAGAATAAGGGAAACCGGATCATTTCTGCACTACTCCAAAATGGGTCTCCTTCATATCCAAAGGATTTACTTCCAAGTAACCTGCAGCTTCTACACTGATTATTTTGCAGTGAAATATTTTTATTTTTATTATTACTATTATTATTAAGGAATTATTATTATTATTAATAAAAATTTATTTCACTGCAAAATAATAATAATAATAATAATTTTGCTGGTGATACATTCGGATGAAGCAGAGGGCATTTAGAGATAGGTGACACTTTTGGATGAAGCAGACGGCATGTAGGGATAGGTGAAATTCCCAATCATTCATGTGAGGCTAGCATTCACGTGAAACTGGAACCAGGAAGTGGCCCTCTTCTTCACCTCAGAAGTGCAAAGGTTCACGATGTGTTCAGACCCCCACTGAGCATGCGCAAGGGTCCCAATTCGAATAGTTGAATCTGCATGGTATGCACTAGTGTGATAATTTAATGTGCACTTGCTCCGCTTTGACTCAGGAATCACTACAATTTCATTCTTCACGTGTGATAATTCATCACGTGAATTGCTTTGGATTTGAATTGACTCTGCTTCCCCTTCACTTCAGATTCGCTGTGGATTGGAGTTCCAGTCTTACGTGTGATAAGGGCCTTTGTGATCAAAATCTGACAGCTGCACAGAATCCTTTAAAGTGGAATAGTCAGAAATACAAAGAATGTGTTTCTAGTCATCATTATTGCCAGAGTGGGGTGGTGGAGGACTGTAATGTGGACATTTTTAATTGAGGGTCAAGCTGTACATTACCATAAAGTTCTACAGTATTTGGTTCCAACCCGTGGAAGGTTTTGTCTTCTGCAGCCCATGCAGGCACAGAAATAAATGGAGCTAGGGTCTTTTAATCACTTAGTGATGCTTACTTTCATCCCAGCATGGGATGCTCTGTGCGAACACAATATATATCAGGATTACAGTCACTTCCCAAATTCCTGGCTTCAGGCCATTCATCCATAGGCCTGAACAGAATCTGCACATGCCTGATCATGTACATTTAGGCTCCATTCAGCACATCTGGGTATGAGCGCACTGAAGTTCTTAGCTGGAAAAAAAGTTGATATTCTACAGATCCCCTCACTGACCATTGAATGTCTCTGCAGTGGGATAATATATTTCATCAGTTACAGCCTAAGTCTGTTTGGCCAGCCTTGCATTCTCTGTTTTTAGTCCTAGCATGCACCATTATTGTTTCACCAGCCACATATTTGCATGTACCAAACTCAGAGTCACTTCACTTAAGAAAGGTTGCTGAATCACATCACTTCAAGCCTATAGCCATGTCTTTCTTTTCACTGTCAAGCCAAATGCCCATGTTTCATTTCAAATTTAGTGTGAAATGTTAAAAGAACTGTTAAGCTACAAGAAAAATATTTTCAGTCATGAGAACAGTGATTTCTCATACAGTGATCAAGTACTTTTGAGACTGCCAGATGTTGAGAATAAAGCGAAGATGGGTTAGGGTCTACTTTGAATAACCTAACAGAACAGTAATGCGTATTAATAAACTTCTACTCATTTATTCTTTTTTACAATTGTTCCTGCTATGTTCTGATAGGGAGTCCAGTCACGCTTACTATGGCAAACCCACTGAATAACACACCTACTATTCCATATAGGGATCACCTTGAGGACGAAATATCTGATCCAGGGATGGATTTTGAAGGGGAAATGGGCAAGATGAGTGACAAGAGCCCAAAGGTTTGGAAATGCAGTGACAACCTGGAGAGGGACTCTGTTACATCCATTTAGTTCCAACCATCATCCATGCTACTATAGGTTTGGCTTATAAAGTGCTTTACAATTTTGTATTTGCAGAGAACCCGTTTCAGTGATTCAATCTAGATTTTCTTTTTTGGTAAGAACTAGAAATTTTAGTGACTGTAACTACCTCCCATAAGCTAAATCTGTTTTATAGCCAGTTGTTTTACAGTCTGTAGTTCAGGACAGTGTGAGAGCCAGTGTGGTGTAGTGGTTAGACTGAGCATTGGATTAGGATGCTGGGAGACCAGGGTTCGAATCCCAGCTTGGCCATGGAGATCCACTGAGTGACCTTGGGTAAGTCGCACTCTCTCATAGGATGGCAATAGCAAACACCTGCTGAAAAAACTTGCCAAGAAAACCCCAGGATAGGGTGGCTATAAGTCAGAAATGACTAGTAGGGGTAGGAAAAATGTGAAACTTTTTGTGTTTATTCAGATTATTGTCTCCCATGCTGTTTAACATTTACATGAAGCTGCTGGGTGAAATCATTCGGAGACATGGGGCAGGGTGCGGCAGTAGAGAGCAACGTTTCATTCATGGGGAACTCATGTGAATTCATTCACAACAGTGGGAAGCAAGTGCAATTGAGAGTGCGCAAGTAAAACACACTGCACTACCACTACTGAAGAAGCAACTTGGGATACAGAATGCACTGCAGTGATCGCAATCCATTCTCATTGCCAGGATTGGTTTCGCGGTGGATTTCAGTGTTCTTATTTTTTAAATTAAGTTTTTATTGTTATAATACAAAATACATTAATCATAATCAATGTTCTTTTGAGCTTTGAGGCACAATTTAGTTAAAGCAATGTATTGAAGTAATATATTTTATTTTGCTGTCTTTATAAGTTGCGGTCTGGGAACATGATTGGTCATGCGAAGTTGAGCCATGCATACGCAAAATGATCAATTACGATATGCTAACAGTTCACTAGTGGGTGTGGGTGAAATGCTATTGCGATATTATTTCAAGTGCACAACTGTGCGAATGGATGCCATGTGAACGCATTTGGCAGAATTGCGCGATTGTACCTCCTCGAACTGCTTCTTTTCTCCCATGTGATAATCTCCTTGCAGGCCTTGATCTCTCATCTTCCTTCTCAGCTTCCAAAACTATTTCTTTCTTGGAGGGGAAGAGAAAAGCAGGGAAGAGAAAGGCAAGGAGGGCCCTTGGAGCTGCTGCTTCTGCCTAAGGGAAGAAAAGAAAGCAAAGAGCAGGGAAACTGGCAGGATCATGGCCTCTGGCGGGAGCCCCTCAGAGGAGCAAAGGAGCAGCCGCCTTGGGGGCTCCACTCCCAAACTAATGGCACTTCGGACCAGCCACAAGGTGGAGCAAGTGCACCACTTCCTCCAAGCCACTGCAGCACAGCATCTACCTTGGTTTGCCACTCAGGGTGACCAAGTCTCCTAATGGCAAAGGAGGACATGGCACAGCAAAAATGTAAGACATTGGAGAAAAATGTAGGACATTGTAAGATGAATGAGTGAGTTCTGACTTAAACCCAGAGCTGAAGAACCGAAGAACCAAGGGATTGTGCTTTAAACATAGCTAAAGGACCAAACAAGATGGTTCCGCGCAGAGCATTGATGTGACGAAAGTATTTGGCAACCGAGGCGAGGAAAGTCTGAAAACTTGGAAGCTGAAGTGGGGTGCTGTCCAGGTGTGACGAACCATGACCGGGAAGAACCTTATCTCCTGAGTCGCCATGATGAGGAACTGACAGGACAATGGAGAACTTTGAACAGAACGAGTAGCTTTGAACACAGACTGATCTGAACAACCTGTCTGTCCTCCCAGAAGAGGAAGTTGAGTAATGGGCTGCAATATTGCAAGACTTCAGCAGCCAAGAGCCAGAGAGAAGAAAAAGTATAAAGACCCTGGACTTTCATCTCCATTTTGTTGGCATCTACCGCGGCAACGGTGTCATCCCCAGCCTTCGAGAACAACTGATCAATGTTCGGCGGAAGGAAAGTGTGTGTGAGTATTGTATGAATGTGTGAGTGAAAGAGCTCTTGATAATCAATGGTTGTGTTACTTGTGTGATTCAATAAATGTTACATGCATGGTGTTTAAAACCAAATTTGGTGTCTCAATGTCTTTCTCAGCCTTGCTGTGAATAGGTCCACGGAGGGAGAGGTTCTCATTACACGCTCTCAGGATAAACAGGTTGCCCTTACAATCTTGGGCATAACAACATGACCCAATAAAAGCTAAAAACACACATATAAATTCATGCTCAAAATGTAGGGCATTTTGGAATTCCTGCTGGGCAAAAATGTAATAATAATAATAATAATAATAGGTTTTATTTATATACCGCCCAATCACTGGGAATCCGAGCGGTTTACAATAGAGGGGATAACAGACAGTTCCCTGCCCACAGGCTTACAATCTAAAAGACACGACACAAAAGGAGAAGGGAATGGTGAGGGGGGGAGGGAATCAGGTCCAGCATTCTTCTCTCCCTCTGAGGCCTGGACCAAGGCAGATGGACTGCAGGGAGGGCTCTTTTTCTTCAGGCTAGCCCCTGATGGAACTGGGCCAGCCTACTCTCTCCCTCAGGACATGTCCTGGAAAAGGAGGGCAGCTGGTCACCCTGTTGCCATCTCTGTCCTAGTATCCACTAAGATCTGCTGACACTGGGTGTATCCACACTGCATAAATAAAGCAGTTTGGCACCACCTTAACTGCCATAGCTTGATCTTGTGGAACCTTGGGATTTGCAGTCTGGAGAGGTATTCAACCTAGAGACCTCTGGTGCCTCACCAAACCTCAAATCCCACAATACTGTAGGACAATGTCATTCACATTCAAGTGCTGTCAAACTGCTTTATTTCTGCAGTGTGGATATCAGTAGATGGGAACTATGGGCCTGTACAGACAGGCCAAAATAATGCTGCTTCATGTCACTTTGGAGGTATGCTGTTTAAATGATGCATGCATCTTAAGAGGCCAGAAGCCGTACCAAAGCCACACTGCTGGAGGGCAGCTTTGGTGCAGCTTCTGGCCTCTTAAGATGTTTTTGTCATTTAAATAGCATACCTTCAGAGTGACCCCAAGCAGCTTTATTTTGGCCTGTCTGTTCGGGCCCTATAAGAGAGGGAAAATGCTGTTACACTCACATCCTGCTGCACCACCCTGAACATGGCCCACCAGATGCGTTTGGACTACAAATGCTTTATTCTGTAAAGACAGTATAAGACCAGAATGCTGGGAAGTGGAGTCAAATAACATGTGTGAGGCTCCTTACTGGTATTCTTGGTATTACAGTGGGGCCAGCAGTCTCCACATGACATTAATGTAATGGGAATTCAATGATATAGCTGTGTTAATCTGTAGAATCACTATGTAGAGTGATTTTGTAGCACCTTTGAGACTAACAGGAAAAAGGAGCTCGTAGCATGAGCTTTCCTAGACTTCAGTCTACTTCCTCAGATGCATCAGTTTATCTTATTAGTTTATCCTAACGCATCTGAAGAAGTCTATGAAAGCTCATACTGCTACCTTCTTTCTTTCAGTTAGTCTCCAAGGTGCAACAAGATCTTTCTATGTAATGGAAATGTGTTTCAAGACAGTTCAAAAATGGCAGCTGCCCAATGTCAACTTATACATCTCGATATTTCATAATCTTTGCCCTCTCTATGTCCTCAGTTCTGCTGTCCCATGGGATAGCCACATCAGTAAGCAATGATATAATATACTGGACATAATGACAGTTACCGTTACCGTTTTTGACAACCTTTTCAGGCTTGTGATCTTCCCATTACAATAGTTCTTTGCAGAGGGTAAATCGTGTGTGTGTGTGTGTGTGTGTTCAAATCATACTGGAAATCATATGAATGATTTGTTGCTATTTTTTGCCTGTTTATTCCCAGGATAATGGGTCTTTAATCACAATGTGTATGAAAATATTAATCATGATTGCGTGATTTTCACGGGATAATCGCTACTTTAAACCCCCGATTTTCCCTGCGTGATAAGGTCATTATGTTCAATCAACTTCAGAACACAAAATAATTATTATTCAACAATATCTCACTGACTCCTAGATACTTGCACAGAATTCAAGTCACTGGTGGTCCAAAACTGCATTTGGTAACACTGGGTAGACTCTGAAAC
>NC_056523.1:20710293-20776890 GCF_019175285.1 Sceloporus undulatus | reverse complement strand
ATGATGATGATGATGATGATGATGATGATGATGATGATGATGATGATGATAGCAGCAGATACACAGAAGATCTAATGTTATTATCTAATTTTTGTTGCCCTTGAGTCGATTTTGAATCATGATGATCCCATGGAAGAAACATCTACAAGACTCTCTAACCTCCACTGCTCTGCATAGCATAGGTCTCGTAAATTCACACCCCTTAGTTCCTTAATAAAGTCCATCCATCTGGCATATGGCCTTCCTCTCTTTCTACCGTTGACCCTCCTTGTCCATGGATTATTTATTTATTAAAAGTATTTATATCCCGCTCTTCAACCAAAAGGCTATGAGAGCAGCTTACATTTTTTTAAATTAGACATTTCCCTGCCCTCAGGCTTACAATCTAAAAAGACAAGACACAAAAGGAGAAGGGCATGGCGGTGGGGAAGGGGTAAAGACCAGCAGATCCTCTCTCCCTCTGATGCCTGGACCACAGGCAGATGGACTGGAGGGAGAGCTCTTCTCCTTTTCAGGCAAAGCCTGGAGCTGGCCTGCTCATCTCTCCCTCTGGATGATGGTGGATGGAGGGAGAACCTTCTTCTTTTCAGGTGATCCACGGCTTGAAAATATTCAGAAAAAGCATAAATTCCAAATATCAAACCTTGATTTTCCATTTCATATAAAGAACAACATTTTATTATGTCATTGTATTGAATGGGATTTGGGCATCCACAAATTTTGTTATCCATGGTAGTACAGTGCACCTGCGTCATGTAGTGCGCGCGCCATTGCAACATCCATCACGCGGCTTTTAGTGTATGCTGAAAGCCACATAAAAGGTGCCCACATATGACACGGGCTTGAGCATACGCGCTATTTGCCTTACATGGAGGGGTCCGGAACAGATCCCTGTGTAAGGGCGCACTGCAGTATGATACACCTACATTTAAACAGGCCAATGTAAATGAATGCAGGGGCTGCACGGGGAGGGGCAGAGTTCCTCCTGCTTTATCTCTCATGGTTTCCTTATCTCTCACAGAATGGGAAGCTCAACATTTCAGGGAATTCAGTGATTCCAGAGCTTGCTTGAAAGTGAAACTGTAGAAGAGAGATTTTGGAGAGAGGAAGTTGCATTCTTTGCTCCTCCTCTTTTGTGGGTGGATATCCTAAACTTTGTTTCTTTCTTACTGTGTTGTTTGCAGATAAACAGTCGGGCCAGTTATGGACAAAGTGGACAATCCCATGGAAGAGCTCCAGAAGGCCGCCATTTGCTCCATCTGCCTGGAATATTTCAAAGACCCAGTCTCCATACAGTGTGGGCACAACTTCTGCTTGCGCTGCATCACAGAATGCTGTGAGAAGGCCAAGAGACGGTTCTGCTGCCCTCACTGTCGAAGGCAAGCCTGCAAGAGGGATTTCAGGCCCAACAGGGAACTAGCCAATGTGGCCGAAGTAGCCAAGCGGTACAAGATGCAAGCAGAAGAGGCGGCTGGAGAGAAAGCAGTGTGTGAGAGACACCGGGAGCCCCTCAAGCTCTTCTGCGAAGATGACCAAGCCCTCATCTGCGTCGTGTGCGATAGATCCAAGGACCACAGGGCCCACACCGTGCTTCCCATAGAAGAGGCTGTCCAGGACTACAAGGTATGGAGTAACCTTTCGAGTGACATGGAGCGCTGCATTTGGACCGTCTACTAAACTCTTTGTGGGTCTATTTAGATGGTGGAAATAATCCAGGTAGAATCTGTGTTGAATCTTTGTTGTTCACAGGCATTTTGAATCCATCTCTGACAGCCCCCCCCCCTTAACCCAAGATAATTGATGTCAGGTTGTTCCCCTGAGTTTTTCTAAAAGATTAGCATTCTTGGCTGTGTGAATAACCAATGGGAATATAATCCTTCAAGTTGTCTCTAGAAGATTCAAAGTGTTTTTGTTTACTATGCAAGGCTCACCTGACCTGGTGGTCACATTTCACAAGTTCATATTGTTAGCTTTGGGGAAAAATGTGTTAAAGCATATCTGTAGTTTGGCTAGACTGACTCTTCTTGTCCCTTTTCTGACAAAAGCATTTAATTATTTTCCTTCAGGAACAAATCCAGAACCAGTCACTAAGTCTTAAGCAAGAAAGAGAGAGGCTGCAGGAACTTAAACAGGACACTGAGAGGATGACTGGGGAGGTACTGGTAAGTGATGGGATCAGGAGGAGGGAAAGCCTTGAAAATCAGTTAATAGGTTAATCTTTTGGCAAGTAAGGCATGAAATTACAGCTTTATTACACTACTAAACATTTAAAAAACAATAATTAAAATATATTTTTGAAAAAAGAAACACAGTGGTGGTAACACTGTAGTGCATGGTCCTGCTTGAAAGCAGAGAAGAGATCTTTGGAAAACAGGAAGCTGCAGGAAAATCCTCTGAATAGAGAATTTCAGTGGCTAACAAGTCAGGATCTCACTATTATTGCAGTATAACCACAAACCATATATATAAAAACATCAAAAAAGGGTTTCAATAGTATAGAGCCTAGAAAACAAAGCAGGAAAAATAGTGATTCTCCTGGGAAGTCTTACTTTCCTCTTGCCCCTGCTAAAGCACTGGAAATACTATGGTCCTAGGGTGCATTTACACTGTAGAAATAATGCAGTTTGACACCATTTTAAGTGCAGTAGCATCATTTTATGGAATCCTGCATTTTTTAGTTTTACAAGGTCTTTACCTTCTCTGTTTTGTATTTCACAAAACTACAAATCTCAGTATTCTGTAGGATGGAGCTATAGCGCTTATAGTGGTATCAAACAACATTATGTCTACATTGTATATGTACCCTATGGCTTCTCTGATAGACATTTCCTTGGGAATCCCCAAGGGAGGGACAACCAGACCACATGCATACAGTATTCCACTATTCAATAATCTTTACAGTGAAGCAGAATAAAACATTCCCACTCAAAGTTGTTGCTGAACTATAGTGAGAAAGCGGGTGATTGATGCATTATTTTCAGTGTGAAAAAAACTGGGAGCACCACAATATTGTGTGCTAAGGCTGAGGCAAATGTGGAATTAATGCACCATTATAATAATGCAGTAGCATCATGTAATAAGCATCCGAGTCATGAAATTCACAAGGTGACCTGGGGCAATTGCTTTGTCTGTTACCCTGGCCTACCTCACAGGGTTGTTTTGGGGAGCAGATGAGCCAAATCCACCACTCTGAGCCAACTGGAGGAAGGACAAGATATTTATAAATATTCCTTGTAAAGAAATAAATGTAAGTATCTAATAAGCCATTGAAAACTGTTGCCACACTAATCCAGATACATGTGTACTGTATTCAGTTTTCATCTTAACCTGGTTTTGTGGTGTTTGAGCGTTAAGATGACTTAACTCTTTCATCTCCAGCCTTCAATCATCTCTCATTAGAGGACAAACAGTTCTCCATCTGCTATGGCTGGTTTAGAAAACTGGCAGGAGTTATCCTGTCTTCCATTTTACTAGTGCCTCCATTCTTGAACTCAAGCAGGAGCAGGGGAGCAAGCTTTCCTTATGATACTGCACAAATAGAAACCCAGAAAAACAGAGTGCTGGCCCAAAATATTTGTCCTGAGGTGGTAGGAGCTCTTAAAAAAAAGAATAATAACTTGCATAAAATATTTTATGTTGTGAAACATGCAAAAACGTGGTTTCTGGAGAAGCACAATATTCATTCTATCATCACCTCATTCTGCTGCACATGTAAACTAGCAGCTTCATTGTCCATAGCACTTTAATGTTAGTGCTATCTCATCCTTGAAATTACAGGAGACGTTAAATGCTGAATGGAGGAAGGTGACCTCTGAATCTGAGTTGTTACATCAGCTTCTTGAAGAAAAAGAACAGGCTCTTCTGGACCAGCTGAATGAGTTGAAGTTGGAAATAAAGAAAGAGCAGAAGGAAAATGACACTAAATATTCTGAGAAGATGTCTCTTCTTGTGGACTTGGTCAGTGAGATGGAGGAGAAGTGCAAACAGCCGGATAGTGAATTCTTACAGGTGGGAATCCAAATTTTTTGCCTTGTGACAGAAAACAAACAAACAAACAAACGTATGGGGATCTGGGACAATTGGATTCAGCATTGACTAGATGTGAGATATTATACACTAGGCAATGTACATCTTGGCAAAGGTGTGAAGGATCAAAGCATTTTTTTAAAAAAAAAGAATGTAACAGTTTCTGTTTTCTGTTGATGAGTTACTAAGGCATGTTTGTTTATACCATCTAAGTTTAGCAATCATTACTTCATCTTCTTGTGTCAGAGGTAGGAGTCATACAACTGTCCAGAAGTTGCTGAATTGCAACTCCTAGAATTCCTTATCCTCGTCTGTATTCGCTAGGGCTGATGAGAGCTGCAGTCCAACAATATCTGGAGGGCTGTACAAATCCCATCCCATTTTATGTGGTAAACTGCAGATGCTATTTATCGACTATGAAAAAGGTATTACTTTGTCCTGAACCTATTTCAAAATGGTGCCTTTAAATGACTTCTGAGATCTAGTTGTTGTTCCTGTTGTTCTTCAAGTTGTTTCTGACTTAGAATGACCCTAAAGCAACTCTATCAAGGAATTTTCTCGGCAGAAAAAAAAAAGGATTATCAGCAGGGGTCCATTCATGCTACACAGCTATACCACTATGATTCCATTTTAACTGCCTTGGCTGTATCTCTGCCAGAGATCTCTGGTGACTTAACAGACTACAATCCCTGGGATTCCATAGCATGGAACCTTGGCAGTTAAAGTGGAATCAGAACCCTATAATTATGTAGTGTGAACCTGCAGATTGGTGCACAGCCAATTGTTGTTCAACACAGAGTAATAGAGATGGATAAAATTTCACAGGCCACTGCAGGAGTCCACAGCAAAAGCATCCCTGAGAGGCAGCCATTCAACCACAGTATAAAATTCCCCGACAAAGGTTGTGCCCGTGGCGGCTGAGATAGTGACACCTTTGCTTTCTGATGGTTCAGTGTACACAAAGTTTATTTCAGTAACAACATTATTAAAAATATTATGTCTAAAATTACCTTCAGACTATGTGTATAAGGGTATATGAAACATAAATGAATTTCATATTTAGACTTGGGCCCCATCTCCCATCACCTCTGAACAAATTTTACCAAGAAAATCCCATGATAGGTTTGCCTTAGTGTCATCATAAGTCTGAATCAACTTGAGGGCACACAACACACACACATATACGTCCGAGATATCTCATTATGTATGTGCAAATATTCCAAAATCGGAAAAAACTGTTGTCCCAAGCATTTTGGATAAGAGAGACACAACCTGTAATCTGTTCAATTCTCAAACAGGTCTTACTGGCAAATACATTCATAGTGTTACTCTGTTTTCTCTCCTTTATCACATCTCCAGAATGTCAAGGATATATTAAGCAGGTATGTAGATT
This sequence comes from Sceloporus undulatus, assembly GCF_019175285.1. Taxonomy (NCBI): domain Eukaryota; kingdom Metazoa; phylum Chordata; class Lepidosauria; order Squamata; family Phrynosomatidae; genus Sceloporus; species Sceloporus undulatus. The sequence continues at coordinate 20,771,471 of NC_056523.1, read as the reverse complement.
TTTTCTACTCTTATTTTTACAAAGAGTCAGAATGTATATTTGTGTGGGCATATACAATTGCTTGATTCCAGAGTGCTCACTGTGAAATGTATAAACCAGCTGCACTAAAAAGCTTTGACAAAAGTTTCCCATATTACAACAAAAGGAACCAGGTGGATGTTGGGAAATAAAGAGTTGGAAGAATAGCAGGGACTATAACTCTCAGAATCCCTCTGCTGGAATATTCTGGGAGCTGTAGTCCAAAAAAGTAAATTTTCCTAGCTGTGGCAGGAGATGAACTATGAGGAGTGTAATAAATAAATAATAAATAAAACTTTTATTTATATACCGCCCTTCCTGAGATCAGGGCGGTTTACAACATAAAGCAAGCAAATAACAATTTAAAAACAGTAACATCTTCACAATCAATATAAAAACAAGACAAAACAAAAGCCCCCGTTAGCCAATCCTCTTGCAGAGTACAAGGAGTACAAGGAGGCCTGCTAAGACTGTGATTGGGGGAATGCGATCTTAAACAGAAAGGTTTTAACATCCATCTTCAGGCCAGGCCTCTCTCCTCCTCAAGATGGTGGTTGGAGGAGGGCTCTTTGTCTTCAGGCCAGGCCTCTCTCCCCCTCAAGATGGTGGTTGGAGGAGGGCTCTTTGTCTTCAGGCCAGGCCTCTCTCCTCCTCAAGATGGTGGTTGGAGGAGGGCTCTTTTTCTTCCAGGCCAGGCCTCTCTCCCCCTCAAGATGGTGGTTGGAGGAGGGCTCTTTGTCTTCCAAATTGTGGGTGTGCAGCAGGGATGGGGAATGTGCGGTCTACAGATGTTGAACTGCAATTCCCTCCATCCCTATCCATTGGCAGTGCTGGCTAGGGCTGATGAGAGTAAGTCCAAAAGTCTACAGGGCTGTGCATTTCCCATCCCTTCAACTTTGGCAGGTGGCTAGGACAGACAAAAAAGTAGATAGGTATGTAGGAAGAAGGGAATGATGATATGGATCAGTTAAGAAAAAAATGTTTGAAGGAGACTGAATATGTGCAAAGGGGGGAGTGCAGTGAGCAGAAGGGAAAGCTAACATGGGGTGAATAGAATAAGTGAATGTTAGAGGGACTGAAAGAATTCTAGACCATGAAAACACATGATGAAAGAAGTAAGAAGGCGAAGCAAACAGACCTGAAAGTGCATTTCGATGAGCTATAGCAAGATCAACTTGCTGAAGTGACTTCCTGTTTAGTATTGGGCTCTAAAACGATCTCACTCTTTTAAAATATGTTTGTACAAGAATAAGTCAACTGTGGATTTTCTCTTCTCTAGATCTAAGAAGAGACATGTTCATCTACTATCAGAGACTCCTCTCGACTTAAAAAACAAACTCAATATATTTGTTAAGAATACTGTTTCTCTAGTGGACACTCTAAAGAAATGCAAAGGTAAACAAGCATTGACCAGCTCTGGATTATTGCCAGTGTTCTTTCCATCTTTTCTATCTGTAAAAACTACTAAAATCCTTAGGTCATCCAAGCTTCTTCTGATTGGATCTCTCTCTTTTTGCCACATCTGTTTTTGTCATCTTCACAAGGAGAAGGATGAATAATTGGGGGCATACTTATCAAATTTGCAGATGACACCAAATTAGGAGGAATAGCTAATACTCCAGAAAGGATCAAAATTCAAAATGACTTGAATAGACTAGAAAGCTGGGCCACAGTTAACAAAATGAACTTCAACAGGGAGAAATGTAAGGTACGGCACTTAGGGTGAAAAAATGAAATGCACAGATATAGGATGGGGGACACCTGGCTTAAGGAGACAACATGTGAAAGGGATCTAGGAATCCAAGTAGATCACAAGTTGAACATGAGTCAACAGTGCGATGAGGCAGCTAACAAGGCCAATGTGATTTTAGGCTGCATCAATAGAAGTATAGTGTCTAGATCAAGGGAAGTAATAGTGCCACTCTATTCTGCTTTGGTCAGGCCCCACCTGGAATATTGTGTCCAGTTCTGGGCACCACAATTCAAAAAGGACATTGAGAAACTGGAGCATGTCCACAGGAGGGCGACTAAAATGGTGAAAGGTCTGGAAACCATGCTTTATGAAGAACGGCTTAGGGAGCTGGGGATGTTTAGCCTGGAGAAAAGAAGAAGGTTAAGAGGTGATAGGATAGCCCTGTTTAAATATTTGAAGGGATGTCATATTGAGGAGGGAGCAAGCTTGTTTTCTGCTGCTCCAGAGACTAGGACCTGGAGCAATGGATGCAAGTTACAGGAAAAGAGATTCCACCTCAACATTAGGAATGACTTCCTGACAGTCAGGGCTGTTCGACAGAGGAACACACTCCCTGGGAGTGTGGTGGAGTCTTCTTCTTTGGAGGTCTTTAAGCAGAGGCTGGATGGCCATCTGTCGGGGATGCTTTGATTGAGATTTCCTGCATGGCAGAATGGGGTTGGACTGGATGGCCCTTGTGGTCTCTTCCAACTCTACGATTCTATGATTCAGGAAAGAAATGACAGGCACGCAGAGAACGTTTAAATTCTTCCCTCGTGTCCTGACTTTTGTCTCCAGTTCTTCTCTCTCAATCCAGTCTTATTGTGTGTCCATCACAAATGTAGTTATTGCCTTAATAGCACCAAAATATGTAATGTATCAAAAACCTTGCAGCATGAAAACGTAAGTCTTACTTCTCTCTCTCTTTCTCTCTCTGCTTTTTTCCCCTAGCATCTTTATTAACTGAACACCAAGAAAAGGAAGAGGCCGTGTCCTCAGCAATAGCTATAGGTATGAAATAAAGAAAGATGGGTTTTTACACTAACATAGTCCATTAGCATAGACCATTCCCATCATTATAGATCCCACTACAGATCATAACTTAGGTATTTGGGATTCTGAAATAATTTGTTAATGGAAGAATATGCTGCTTGTAATTGATATGGGATAAGAAAAGAAGGAACAAATAAATACAAGAGCAAATCAGACCTGAATTTTCCCTAGAAGCTAAAAAAATGAGGCTATGGTACTTTGCCCACATCATGAGAAGACATGATTCACTAGAAAAGACCCGCTTCAATCCAATACAGGGAGAGGCAGGATATAAATAAATAAATAAATAAATAAATAAATATGCTTGGAAAGACAAAAGGCAGCAGAAAGAGAAGAATACCATACACCAAATAGATAGACTCAAACAAAGAGTACATGGTCCTAGGTTTGCAGGAACTGAGCAGGTCCACTGAGGACAGGGTATCTTGGAGGCTCACCAGAGATCGAAGTTGACTTGAGGGCTGTTAACAATGACAATAAAGAAAAGAAGGAACTTTTCAAGAAAGACATAAATGTCCAAGAAAGACATCTGTCAGGGATGCTTGGATTGTGAGTTCCTGTAGGGTAGAATGGGATTAGCCTGGATGGTCCTTGGGGCTCTTCCAACTATGATTCTATGATTTTATGAAATAAAAACATCAAATAAAAACAGTGTAAAATTACATAACAACAAAAACAACTATAACAACTTATTTATTTATAGCCCGCCTAATCATGAGGAATCCGGGCGGGTTACCCCCCCCCCCCCCCATAGAAAACCACCCTGTCTTGATTATATGTTTAAAGCCTGCTTAAATAAAAATGTTTTTGCTTGCTGCCAAATTGGGGGGGGGCAGCGTAAATTTCCATGGAAGGAAGTTCCAGAGGCTGGGAGCAGCCACCGGGAAGACTTTCTTCTCTCATGTCCTCACCAGGCAAGGCTGTGATGCTGGTGAAACAGAGAGAAAGCCTTCTCCTGAAGATCTGAAATGGAGCAGAATCAAAGACTTTAAGAAAATTGGCCTGGGCTAAAAAAACAAAGCAGGAAACAATCTGACTGAATTCTGTAAGGCCAACAATTTTTTCATTGCAAACACAACATTTTTATGACTGCTAATGGAGTTTAAATTTTACTGTCCTATGTCTCGGTACCCACATGTCCAAGAAGGGAGTGGCCTCTGCTTGCATTAATGACACAAGCTGGCCTCTAAACCAATTGAACTACAACAGAGACTATTGCCATTACTTTTTTTTCTCCTACTGTGTGATTTTTAAAAATATCTCTTGCCTGATGAAGAAGTCAGTGAAGCTTTGGGATAAGCTTGCATGATATGTTTTGTGCAGTTTGGTTGGCCAATAAAGGCATTGTTCTTTTGTGGCTTTTGGCTATCTCAGGAACTCCAGAGGGCTGAATGGGAACTTCAGGAAAACCCAATTAAATCTCATGGCTGCTGATTCCCCAGTTCTGCATTTAATAATTGCACTTACTATTTAACAGTGTTCCTTAGACTGCTTAATGAGCCTCAATGAACCACTTATTTTCTGCCATGATACTGAATCTGGGTCACTGGGGTGTCCTTTTAAACCTTGATTTTCAGTGGTGGATTGGCCAGGAAGGCTCAGAGCTAAAAGACTCCACTGTAAGAATTGTGCATCATCCTTTGGTAATTGAGTGGTGCAAGCTGGCTTGGCTTAACCCTTCTATTCCTTTGTTGTCTTTCTGCAGCAAATGTGACTCTGGATCTGGACACAGCAGGACCCTACCTCATCCTATCTGACAACAGGAAGAGTGCATGGTTGGGAAACAAAAGGCAGAAGCGTGCCAACTCTTGGGAACAGTTCAGCGTGTACCCCTGTGTGCTTGGCTGTGAAGGGTTTATCTCAGGGAAGCACTCCTGGGAGGTGGAAGTGGTGGAAGAGGGCTGCTGGGCTGTGGGGGTGGCCAGGAAGTCCGTGAACAGGAAGACGAAATTAAGATTCCATCCTGAAGAGGGGATCTGGTCTTTAGAACACTTGGGGGCCAACCATTACCGGGCCCTGACCTCCCCTCCAACCCCTTTGCACCCTACCAAGCCCTACAGAAGAATCCTGGTCTGCCTGGATTATGAAGAAGGAGAGGTAGCATTTTTTAATGCTGAGAATGGGGACCGGATCTTTACGTTCCCCTCCAGCCTTTTTTCAAAAGAGAGACTTCATCCTTGGTTATGGGTGGGGCTCCGATCCCAGCTCAGATTACATCCCTAGGTTGGCACAGACAAGAGCCTAGCATTTTGTATTGCAGTTAGATTCATGTACTAGAGTTATGGATCTGTAGCAGCTCCATGTTCAGTGAGACTGTGTAGTCACAATCTTGGCACTATTTCTGTGATCAGAAATGCTACCTCAAACCCACCTTAGCAGCCAGCAGCCACACAGAAGAAAGAAGGTCAGTTCAGCTACTGTCTGGGGTGCAAGGAGGATGACTTTTTCAATCCCCTCCTGCTGGGAAGGGATGCAAGAGAGGGGTCCCACTTTGACTGTGACAGCCCCACTTGCTGGTGGGAGCAGGCTGGAAAGTCATAATCCTTGTGCCTTGATTGGCAGCTGAACAGAAGACCTCCTTTGTTCAATGTGGCTGTTGGCTGTTAAGGTGAGCTTGGGTGGTCAGGCCAGCAGATGTTAGCATTCGTAACTAAGTATACAATGTAAAAGTGTCGGTGCCTATTTTTGAAATGACCAACACCAGCAGAAGTAATGGCCATTGATTTTATTGGTAGAGAAAATGAGCCTGTACCATCTGAGAAAAATGCACCTGTTCTGTTTAGCATAGCCCCTGTGCAAAGATGACATACAAATTTGTGAAGTGTTCCATATTTTTAGTTTTAAAATTTAAATTTTAATAATGTTTTAATCGTTTTAATTGTTTAATTGTTTTTTAAACATTGTAGTTTTCATGTTTCATACAGTTTTAACTTAGACTGTTTTAAATTTTGTCCCTGTACTGGGAGGAAGGCGGGATATAAATAATCTGTCCCCCCTACTCCTAGCACTGTACGTTTTTACCTTTCCAGACATCTACAGCATTGTGATGGCAAACAGACTTCACATCTAGTTTAAATGCAAATCTGTTTATGCACTTCCATTTTAAGTTTTAAAAGCTACAGGAGCTTGTTTCGATGGCCTAAAAGCTACCTGTTGAGATCCAAGGCAGGGCTTGGAGAACCATGGCTTTTGAGCTGTCGCTGGACTGCAACTCTCAGCATCCCTTGCCTTTGGCTATGTTGGCTGGTGGAAACTGCAGTCCAAAAATCTCTGAAGGGCCTTGCTCTAGGGACAGCTAGATGACCTATAGGTATACCAAAGGTGAGAATGGTGTAGATCTCCAGATATTGTTGAACCGCAGCTCTCAGCATTCCTCACTAATGGCTATGCTGGCTAAAGCTGACAGGTCTTGGCTGCACAGTGTTCACATTTTTTAAAGCCCGCCTTGTAGACAGCTTTCCCTCAGGCCTCTTCACTCCTACAAATGCTTCAACCTTTGAGGCATTTGTAAATTACAGATGCTTAATTTCTGGAAATTCTGAAGAATGAGAGATATATGTATTTAGCATGAGAGGACAGATCTTATTTATGGAATTATTCTGACACCTTAACATCTGAAATTTGTACTTGTTTATCAGTCTTGAGTATACCTGTCCAACTCAGTTATGAGAAAATTAGCTTGTCCTGTCATGATTACATAGTTATAAAATATATTCATGGTTGTCAGCAGTTAAATAAGGTATATTTTCAAGTGCCTAACCCTAACACCTTGATAAAACTATATTATTTGTTTCTTGGTAAACTGTTAAACAGCTACTGCAGGACAACATTGAAAAGGCACATACAACTTCAAGCAATACTACTAACATTCAATTCTTCCTAACCTTGTGTCTCCATAGTTACTAAACTACAACTCCCGTTACACAAAATAATATTGACCATGCTAAGAATAATGAGAGTTGCAATCCAGCAGCAGCTGGGCACTCAAGGGCACCACACCTGGGACAAATTTAATTTCCACTCCGCATTATGGTGGACCCCTTGAAATGAATGGGATCTGCTGTGGCTGAGCATGCATTTGAGCCCTGGTCTCTCAGGGTCCTCCTAGTCCAGTAAACTACACCATGCTGGCTCTCAAGTGCATGCATAAGACCCCTCAAAACTAAATCAAAAGCTGGAATGGTGCAGCCCTTGAGATACTTTTGGAACTCCATCTCCCAGCAGCATTAATTGGCATAGTCAGTGGTGAGGGGTGCTGGGAGCTGCAATTCAACATCTGGAGGACTGCACATATTCCATCCTTGTCCTAAATGAACCCATCATGACATGACAGATGTTGTATTAGCTCTCATGGATACATCACAGACAACAAAGTGCTGGTGTCTGCGAATCTCATACAACCTAACTCCACACACCATCTGATGATTTATGTGGGAATTAAAAAAAAAAAGCTCCTCCAGAGTAACCTGGAAAATCTATGTCTGGATTCTGCAGCAAATGGAAACAATTCATTGTGTGCATCAATAGTTCTCTTCTAAAAATACAATTTCTCTTCCTTGTTAAGACTAGCTGTCATTTAATGTTTTATTAAGAAACAGGAAAAATCCTGGCAGAACATAGTTATTGGTGTTAAATTCATTTAGAAAACAGATGGATGGAAGTGAATGAAAATCAGACCCATGGAAAATAAGCTTATTCCAGTTTAAATTATTATTTTCTTTCTCTGTATCACCACTACTTAAGGCATCCGGTCCTCATCCCCTCCATGAAACATCACTCACCAATTATATCACTCATGTTTAAGCTTGGACCAAAATGATTTCTAGATGAGAGAAACATCACCTTTACCTCTGTTGTTTGAAATATACTGTGCATTGCACACTCGCATAAGACACATACAAGGCACAGATTTCAGCACCTCAGGAATCTCATGTTCCATTAAAAAAAAAAGCCAGGTTTCTAGACCTCTTGCAGCAGAGATAGGCTTAAATGCATGTGAGCAACACCTGGCAAGATCTCAGAAGCTAGTCAGGATTTCTTACTGTCAAGAGGAAAATGCTTCTGGATGTTGAATCTCTCTGTCCATTCCTGTGACCCAAAGGGAAAAAAAATAAAACAAATACAGATAAATTTGCATAAGGCAGAGGTGGGCAACTGGTAGGTCTAGAAGCCACTTTTATACCCCAGGACCCTCTGGGGACCGCATGGATTTCTTAAAAATACAACAAAACTCCTAAAGTGAATGGAAGTCCATTTCTGGTTTTCAAAAATGGGTAATTTTTTTGATGTTAAACATGATGCCTTGAAACTTATTTACAAGGCAATTTTTTGCACCTGATGCTTCTGGGGCAGCAGCAATTTACCTTTTTTTGGGGGGGGGGCAGAAGCAGGTCAGTCTGGAGATCTGGAGGGCCACAAAAACATCCTGGAAAGCCATGTACACCCCAGGGTCTCACTTTACCCACCCATGGCATAAGGCATTGAAGAGCACAAAACTCAGCTTCCCTTGATGAAAAATCTGAACTGCCTCAAAGCAGAATTCCCCCCCCCCTCATCTTGAAATGCAGTCCTCTTTGTATATCAATCTGTGCAGTTCTCTGCATGTTTACTCAGATGTTAAGACCCTCCCGGTGCTCAGTGAAATAGAATCCTAGGTTTGTGTGCAGCCTTCATAATATGTAACAACAGCAGCTCTGTCACCTCAAGAAGATTCTATTTCTTGTCCAAGTGGAGCACTCATGTTTGCATCTGGATTTTTGGCTGTTCCTTTAAAGTGGACTCTCCGGTGACTGACCAGGTGGGAGCTCTGGTTGAACCTCTTCCCGCACTCAGGACACTCGTAAGGCTTCTCCCCCGTGTGGATTCTCTGGTGCTTGTTCAAATCTGAGTTGCGGATGAAGCTCCGCCCGCACTCGAGGCACGTGAAGGGCCGATCCCCCATGTGCATCCGCTGGTGGGCCAGGAGGGCCGAGCTGTAGCTGAAGGTCTTCCCGCACAAGAGGCATTTGTAACGTCGGTCCTCCTGGTGGGACTTGCGGTGGACCAGGAGCTGGTGGATCATGCGGAAACTAGCCGGGCAGTCAGGGCACGCATGGTGTTTCTCTGTGTGGGTCTTCTGGTGAGAAATCAGGTGGGACTTGTGCCCAAAGCGGCGGTCACACTCCGTGCAGATGTAGGGCTTCTCACCTGTGTGGGTCCGCTGGTGGGCTGAGAGGTTCGAGCTGGTGCTGAAGCACTTCCCGCAGTCCTGGCACCCATAGGGCTTCTCCCCCGTGTGGGTCCGCTCATGGGCCCGCAGCTGTGAGCTCTGCCGGAAGCCCCGTCCGCAGAGGGAACACTTGTAGGGCTTCTCCCCTGTGTGGATGCGCCAGTGCTTGATCAGGACCGAGCCTTCACTGAAGCACCGCCCACAGTCTGAGCAGATGTACGACTTCTCTCCTGTGTGGGTCCGGCGGTGGACGATGAGGGCCGAGCTGGTATTGAAGCTTTTCCCGCAGTCTGTACATTTGTATGGCTTCTCCCCAGTGTGCAGGCGCCGGTGGGTTAAAAGGCTGGAGCTGTGGCGGAAGCTTTTGTTGCACACGTTGCACTTGAATGGCCGGTCATCCAGGTGGACCTTTGCAGGGCTGTTGTCATAGTCCAAACAGATCACCCCAGCAAAGGTATCCTCAGGGACCTCCAAGTCCTTTGGTTGGCCTTTGGGATGCTCAGAATCCAGAGAGTCTGTGTTCTCCTCTAATAGCATCTCGGGAAGTTCTGCAGCATCAACTGGTGTAGGATCCATTGGCTGGGGAGTGCTCTCTTTGTTTTCTCTCTTGATCCACTTTTCACCTGCAAGAATTAAGAGAGCCTGCTGTCATTCATCCATCCATGTACCAGAATGCCAAAGCTCATCTGAAATATATGTGTATGTACCTTCAGGTCATTTGTCGAGTTATGTCAGGGGTGGGCAAGGTATGTGACGCCACCAGGGTGATTATACTGCCCCCCAAGGCCTCCCAGAGCTCAATTTTCTTGTCCAACCTCCCTAGGAGGACCATTTATCCTTTTCCAAGACATTTCAACCTTCTGTCCAGGAGGCATTCCAAAATGTCCTCCATTTACAGCATGACTAAGAAGCATGAATTTACATTTCTCTGTGTGTTTTAGCTTTTATGTTGGGACGTCCTCCATTTTTCTTGAATGTCAAACATTTTGTGGTGCCTTGTCTTCCTTTGCCGCTAGGTCATCTGGTCACCTCTTCCTCCTAAATGTGCAAAGGGCATTCCCAGCATGTTGTGCATATATGTGTGTGTGTACTGGACCAATTTAGGCCCTGGGCAATTTTTCTTTGAAACAAGAAGTGGCTTGCATTCTCTACCTGTTTTTTTTTTAAAAAAAAGACCTCTCAAGGGCCTAATGTGGCCCAAGAATGTCCAAAAACATTGGGAAATTGTTTTCTATGCCATCTAGAGCCATGGTTCCCAAACTTTGGTCCAGAATTAGTTAAACAGATTTAGGTCAATAGAAGAATGGTTGCAATGTGCGTTCAAGTCATGTCTAGCTTATGGCAACCTTAAGGTGATCCTGAGAGCCAGTGTTGTGTAGTGATTTGAGTGTTGGATGAAGATGATGGATGATGATGATATTTATTTGTATCCCGCTCTTTTCCCAAAACTAGGACTCAGAGCAGCTTACAATATTAAACAAACAAACAGAGGGCAGAGGGTTGGACTGGATGGCCCTTGCGGTCTCTTCCAACTCTACGATTCTGTGATTATTATTATTATTATTATTATTATGTTTATTTGTATCCCATTTTCCTCCCAAGACTGGGATCCAAGGCAGCTATGACTCTGGAGACCCGGGTTTGAATCCCTGTTCCAGCATAAAAACCCATTGGGTTGACCTTGGGAGACTCACACTCTCTCAGCCTCAGAGGAGGGCCATGGCAAACCCCCTCTGAAGAAACCTTGCCAAGAAAAAACCCATGTTAGGTTCACTTTAGGGTTGCCATAAGTGAGAAAGGACTCCAAGCCAAAAGGCACACAACAACAATGCCTGGCATGTGATGTAAGACAGGAATTGCACAAAAGCACTCCCATCAATCAGTCAATCAATCCTCCTCCTGCATGATCTCCAGGTTGACTCACCAGCTTCCATGGCTCCTCTTCCTCTTTAATTTCTGGCCCCAAAGAGCCCCCAGGATCCAAACTGGTCCCCCCAGATGCCTCCCATTGCTGGGTCAGACTCCTCCTGCAGCCTTTTGTGTTGGCCTCGCTAAGCACCATGGGAAATGTAGTCTTTTGGTGGGTGGTGCTTTTTCTTGGCTCCCTGAAAGGCACTCTGGGAATTGTAGTTCCTTTGGCTCTTCTTTGCCAGGACGCTCTTGCAGGGTGAACAGATGTCAAGGACTGCAAAGGAGCCAAAAGGAGGACATCCCAGGAAAAATGGAGGACATGAGGCCAATAACAAATAACCTGTGCAGGACATTCAAGGAAACATTGTCCAAATAACAGTTAAAAAGACTCCTGGGAATCTTAAATCCACGCTTCCCAGCCATGATCCAAATGGAGGACATTTTGGAATCCCTGCTGCACAGAATGGTTGAAGTGGAGGACGTGTCCTGGAAAAGGAGGACGCCTCGTCACCCTGTGCCCTTGAGCTTCTGAGAACAATGAGCCACTGGCTTGTTGTTGCCTGCCTTCAAGTCCTTTCTGACCTATGGAGGCCCTGTCTGTCCTGGGGTTTTCTTGGCAAGATTTGTTCAGAGGGGCTTTGCCCTTGCCTTCCTCTGAGGCTGAGAGAGTGTGACCTGTTCTTGCCCAAGGTCTCCCAGTGGGTTTCCAATTCCATGGCCGAGCGTGGATTCGAACTCTGGTCTCCAAAGTGGCAGTCCTCGAACACCCAAACACTAGGCCACACTGGAGCCAGAACTAGATAATGCACATTATTATTAAGCTTGATTTATATTATAGCGCATGATAGGGTCACCATAAGTCGGTGAAGGTGCCCAACAACAACAACACAGCTGGAAATAAACCACATGAAACGAATTCACATTTATATTATTGTCTTTTAGCTTTTGTTTGGCAAGGCCCTCCATTTTTTCTTCAGTGTCCTACATGTTGCGGGGCTTTGTCCTCCTTCGCGGCTTTGGCATCTGGTCACTTTGGGCAAGGAGATAGACAGAACCGTATGACCCAAAATCTGGGTCCCAGTTCTGAGAGAAGAGCAAGACATGATAATAATAATAATAATAATAATAATAATAATAATAATAATATCTTGCCTGATGAAGAAGCCCATGGAGCTTCGAAAGCTTGCAACAAGTGTATTGTGCGTTTCCGTTGGCCAATAAAAGGTATCACTGATGGACTTTCAAATTATTATTAACACTATATTATATTATATTTACATCCTGCTCCTTTCCCAAAATTGTGGCTCAAGGCGGCTCACAATATTAAAAAAACCTTTTAATTGTAAATTACCAGGTTCAAAACACACTGCAACAATAATCCAGTTTGGGACTGCTATAGCTGCCCTGGCTCAGTGCTAGGGAACCCTGGGAATGGTAGTTTATTGTGGCACCAGAGCTCTCTGACAGAGAAGGCTAAATGACTCACAAAAAAACTACAACTCCCAAAATCCCATAGCATTGAGCCAGGGCAGTTAAAGCGGTCTCAAACCGGATTATTCCTGCAGTGTGTTTTGGACCTGGTTGCAACAGCAGCACAGTTCACTGTAATTTATTACTTCCGTGAGAGGCAAATTTAAAAGATGCTGCGCCCAACGTGGGGCTCGAACCCACGACCCTGAGATTAAGAGTCTCATGCTCTACCGACTGAGCTAGCCGGGCGGCTGCTTGCTTTGGCTGCAAGTCCTTCCTCTAATAGGTATCCCTTGTAACCATGAGCCTTTCAGTTCCATGGTTATATTGGGTTTCTTTATTGCAGTTATCTAGGAATGAGAAACAAAATTCAGCCTGCCTGTTGGCATATATATATATATATATATATATACACATGCATATATACATACATGCATATATACATGCGTGCACACACATATATGTATATGTATATGCAAATATGTTGGGTTTTCTTTACTTTCAGTGAACAACCTGGGACTCAGAGTGGCTTCCCATTTAAAACAACAGTACAATTAAAAACATATAAGAGAGGTGCATTAAAACAGAATTAAATGATTAGAATATGAAAACAGGTTACTCATGAAAAGAAGAAAGCATCATGGGGGAAAAAAGAGGATATAAGTGTTTAAAAAACAATGCAACACCCCAGCTCTTCAGTTAAGACTAGTTAGGCTAGTTATTTAAGACTAGTTAGTTCTTAAATCCTCCCAAGCGTATGCAACATATTTACATATGCATATACGTGTAAATATATATGTGTGTGTATATATGTGTATTTTCCTTGTCATTCATAGATAACTGCAATAAAGAAAACCACCTCCCCCCCCCCCATCCTTTAACTCCTTGGGTCTGTGCTGGTGTTGGCATTGCAGTCAACAACAGGAGTAATTTTGAAAGGGAGCCTCTTTTCCAGTGACCAGCACTTGGGGTACCTGCCTTGCACAGTGTTATCTGCAGGGTAAGATTTACTCTGCGGGGAAAGTATTTATAATGTGGTTGCTTTACAAAATAAAAAAAAGGAGGAGAGAAAGACAACGTTTGAAGAGCAGAGAGCAATGCAAAGGAAAGGGTGGGGAAAAAGGGAGCACTGTGTTTCTGCCCGGTTTCGAACCGGGGACCTTTCGCGTGTGAGGCGAACGTGATAACCACTACACTACAGAAACCAGCTGGCTGTTTTTTTCTCCCGTATCTGCTACAAGACTCTCTCTCCAAAAGGAGGAGACAGGCCAGGGCAACACAAGCACTGCTCCAAGATGGATGTGGCAGCACCTTTCCTAGACTTAAGCTTACTTCCTCAGAGGCCTTTGGTGAGCATAAATAAAACTATAGCCCATATATACTATCTATATATATATATGCATAATATGTATGGAGTATAAGTGTGTGTGTATGAATAATACTCCATAAATACTATATATATTTACAGTATATTTATGGGATATAATTTTATTATGTGTGTATATATATATATATATATATATATATATATATTTCCATACATACTATCTATCTATATAATAGTATATACAGTATAGGATATAATTTTATTTTAATGCTCACCAAAAGCATCTGAGGAAGAAACTTTAAAAAAGCTCATGCTGCCAATTTCTTTCTTTCTATACACACAGACAGACACACACACAAGCAATTATACTCCGTAATATATATATATATATATATATATATATATATATATAATCGTTTCATACTATCATCTATCTATATATGTAACAATATATATGGGACATAATTTTATTTTAATGCTCACCAAAGGCATATAATTATGTTCCATAGATAGTATATATGGGGTATAATTTAATTTTAATGCTCTATCTATCTATCTATCTATCTATAATACAACAACATATTTGGGGGGGTTCTATGCATGTCAGATTGTTAGATGTGGCTGTACACATGGAAAATATATATATATTATACACACACACACACTACATAGTGTGTATAATGTATAAGTTGAAATTTTGGTCAAAACATAACCCCAAAACCTTGGTCAACTTGGTGAATGTAAGTACTGTAGTTTAACTCTTACATTGGAGCCATCCCTTTTAAATGGACAAATTGACCTGTCGCTTAAACCAAAAAGATACAAATCATATATATAAAGAATGGTTCCCAGTCATGGAATATTGTAAGATAAGGTGGCAGTAAAATGTAATATCATAGAATCATAAAATCGTAGAGTTGGAAGAGACCGCAAAGGCCATCCAGTCCCACCCCCTTCTGCCATGCAGGAAATCTCAGTCAAAGCATCCCTGACAGATGGCCATCCAGCCTCTGCTTAAAGACCTCCAAGGAAGGAGACTCCACTACACTCCAAGGAAAGAGTGTGTTCCACTGTCGAACAGCCCTTACTCTCAGGAAGGTCCTCCTGATGTTGAGGTGGAATCTCTTTTCCTGCAGCTTGCATCCATTGTTCCGGGTCCTGTTCTCTGGAGCAGCAGAAAACAAGTTTGCTCCCTCCTCAATATGACATCCCTTCAAATATTTAAGCATGGCTATCATATTACCTCTTAACCTTCTTCTCTTCTCCAGGCTAAACATCCCCAGCTCTTTAAGTCATTCCTCATAGGGCATGGTTTCCAAACCTTTCACCATTTTAGTCTCCCTCCTTTGGACACGCTCCAGTTTCTCGATGTCCTTTTTGAATTGTGGTGCCAAGAACTGGACACAATATTACAGGTGGGGCCTGATCAAAGCAGCATAGAGTGGCACTATTACTTCTCTTGATCTAGACACTATACTTTTATTGATGCAGCCTAAAATCGCATTGGCCTTGTTAGCTGCCGCATCACACTGTTCACTCATGTTCAACTTGTGGTCTACTTGGACTCCCAGATCCCGTTCACATGTAGTCTCGTTCAGCCAGGTGTCCCCCATCCTATATCTATATTAAAGTGGTCTCAAACTGCGTTATTTTGACAATGTGGTTGCACAAAATAAAAGCTTTCGCTCACACTGTTTCCCCAGTTCTCTTTCTTTCATTTTCTTTCTTCCAACAGTTCCCCAGTCTTGACTCTGTTTTGGGACACCGCAATTCAGTTGGAACGTTATATGGCCAGTTCTTAAAGTGTTTTCTCTTCATCAGTCTTGGGGGTGCATCTTCTTCTTCTTGGCTTTACTTCGCGAACGAAGATTCAGGAAGGACTCATCCGTGCTTTCTACAAGCACATTGATGACATTGGATGTATCCTTGGAGCCTGTGCAATGGATTTTTCTGGTGGAGTGCAACGTGCACAGAACTGGCCTCACCCTTAAAACCAGAGGTTCGTCTGCTGAGGCCTTGAGAAGCATGGACAGTGGCAACGAGGTCCTCAGGTAGTAAGTTTGATTAGAGTTTCCTTCTCTTAGATGGTTGACCTTACAGGGTTAGACGAGCACCATCTGCACGGGTTTGGGATTAGAGTTTTCCTTCTCCTAGGATAGCTGCCATAAGGCTAGAGAGCCCATCCTGCCCTTTGGCGCTCTTGGTCAGACCCTTCGGTTGTGACCTGTATGGCATGGGAGGCCCTGCCGGTGGCTATTACACCACCGTCAGCATAGTTCACAACTTCATTATGGTACGCAAGCCTCTCCCCCCCACAGTCAGAGCATAGCTGGAGGGGAATAGGAAGCCAGAAGATGACAGTTAGGGAGGGAGGAGCCTCTTCTTTCAGGCTATCCCTGGTGGAGATGGGTCTGCCTGATCACTCCCTCTCAGGCCGGAAGATGACAGTGTAGAAATAATGCAGTTTGACACCATTTTTAAGTGCTTTAGCTCCATCTTATGGAAGTCCTGGGATTTGTAGTTTTACAGGGTCTTTAGCCTTATCTGCCAAAGGATGCTGTTGCCTCACCAAAACTACAAATCCCGGGACTCTGCAGGATGGAGCCATGGCAGTTAAAGGCTGCGTCCACACTGCAGAAATAATCCAAGTTGACACCTTTTTAACTTTCCAGGCTCAGTGCTAGGGAATCCTGGGAATTGTAGTTTGTTGTGGCACTCTCTCTCTCTCTCTCTCTGACAGAGAAGGCTAAATGTCGAAAAAAAACTACAGTTCCCAGAATTCCCTAGCATTGAGCTAGGGCAGTTAAGCTGGTGTCAACTTGGATTACTTCTACGATGTGGATCCAGAAAAGTGGTATCAAACGGCATTATTTCGACAATGTTTCTCCACTTCCGGTGTATTTCCAGGAAAACTCAGGAATGGTGATGGTCCCTCCCTTCCTGGGCGTGGCCAGAATGGACTTCGCTTGGTGACGCAACAAGCCATTGGCGCCTGATTGCTGCGCAGAGAAGAAGGTTTCTGAGGTACTATAGAGAGGCACCCTCAGACTCCTAGAACGGCTCCTCAGTCGTATGAGGCCCCTGAGCCGGGCGCCATTGTACAATAGAGAGGCAACATCAAGCTCCTAGAACGGCACATTCTCAGATTTATGAGGCCCGAGCTGTGCCATAGAGAGGCGCCCTCAGATTCCTAGAACGGCTATCTTATCAGGCTCCTCAGCCGGGCGCCATTGTACCATGGAGAGGCACCTTCAGGCTCCTAGAACGGCACATTCTCAGATTTATGAGGCGCCTCAGCCGGGCGCCATTGTACCATAGAGAGGCGCCCTCAGACTCCTAGAACGGCACCCCTCAACCGTCTGTCAGTCTTTCCCTTACTCTAGCGAGGCGCCTCCTAGAACCGCGCCCTCAGGCTTCCTTGAAAAGCCTCACACCAGTCCCCTCTTAATACCATAGAGAGGAACCGTGGAACTCTTAGAACAGCGCCTTCTCGGCCTCCGTACCACAAAGAGGAGCCCTGGAGTTCCTAGCCCGGCTCCCTCGCCCTGGCTTCCTGTTTCACTTCCGGCGTGAAGGAGTTCTTTTAAGCCCCATAGAGCAGCGCTTGCGGAGGTGGAGTGGGGCTGTCGCGCGGCTGTTGGCGACGTCGGTTAATTCATCGCTGTTTTAGCGTCTCGAGAGGGACGAGTTCGTTGGGGGAGAAGGAAGGCTGATTGGTGCCTCGCTTGAGAGGCAGGCAGGCAGGAATATAGGAAGGAAGGAAAGAAAAGAGGGAGGGAGGTAGGAAGGAAAATAGATAAGTGGGAGGTAGGTAAGTGTGTGAGAAGGAAGGAAGGAAGGAGAATAGATAGATAGGTGGGAAGGTCGAGTAGGAAGGTAGGTAGGAGGGGAGCCCCATAACAGGGAAGAAGGAAGCTCTGTTGGCCAGAAGGAGAGGAGAAGGGAAGGAAGGAGGCAGCCGCAACCCAGGTGCCTCCAGCCAGGGCCAGAGATCTGGGCGTGTCTGGGGAGAAGAGAGGGCTTGGAGGCTCTGGGGCCCTGGCAGCAGGGCAAGGAGGGTAACAGCAGCCCCCTCTTCTTGTGGGGAAGGGGGCAAGGCTCTCCCCCAGGCTCCTAGGAGGTGAAGAGGAGCAGGCCGTGGGTGCTGGCAGTGAACCTAGGCCCCCATGGCCACGGCAGGAGCAGGCAGTGGCTCCAGGGCCCCGTTCCTCCTCAACCCTGTGACGACCCTCCATGAGGAGGCGGTCTGTGCCATCTGCCTTGACTATTTCATCGACCCGGTGTCTATCGGGTGCGGGCACAACTTCTGCCGGGTCTGCATCACGCAGCTGTGGGGTTCTGGGGATGCCCCGGCTGAAGAGGAGGAGGTGGAAGAGGAGGAGGAAGAAGGGGATGATGTGGGAGCGTCCGGTTCTGATGGAGGGTTTGGGCCTGGTTCAGAGGCAGGTGTCAATGACGGAGGGATAGACGATTTGGGGCCCGAGGAGGATGCAGATGATGAGGAAGACGATCTGGAGGAGGACTTTTTGGGTGATGGGAACATGGAGGAGGAAGAGGAGGAGGAGGAAGAGGAGGAGGAGAACTCCAGGGATGAGTATGATGAAGATGACGATGACATCTGGGAAGAGGAAGAGGACCAGTTTGACTGGGACCAAGGCTCCGCGTCAGAAGAGATATGGGATGAGGCAATGGGAGATGACCTATTCTTCGCCAACTATGACGATGGGGAGGAAGTCATGGATGAAGAAGAGCGGGAAGAAGACGCTGAATACACTCTGCCAGCCGTCCCAACTCCTCCTCCGCCACGACAGGCTTTCACTTGCCCCCAGTGCCGCAAAACCTTCCCCCGCCGGAATTTCCGCCCTAATCTTCAACTGGCCAACATGGTGGAAATCATCCGCCAGATGCATCCACAGCCGTTCAAGCCAGTGACTGCGTCGACTGAAGCGGTGGATTTGGCGGCGGTGGCGGGGGATTCATCTGGAGCACCTGTTTTAGCTGTAGGCAAAGCCCAGAGTGCTGAGCGAACCGTCTGTGAGAAACACCAGGAGCCCCTCAAGCTTTTCTGTGAGACCGATGAGGAGCCCATCTGTGTGGTGTGCAGGGAGTCGCGGGCCCATAAACACCACAGTGTCATGCCAGTGGAAGAAGTTGTGCAAGAATACAAGGTGGGTAGTAAGATAAGGGTATGCTCTGAATGTTAAATGAAATGTCAGTAGATAATCTGAGCCCTCCTGGTTAGAGAAGGGGGTATAGTATGTGCCACAATACCAATAAACAGGCAAGAGACAGCATGCTGCTAAGGCTCATACATGACCCAGTTCAACCTGTAATGCCTTCAGTAGTGGGTTTTATGGCAGGAGTGACAAAATTGTGACTCTCCAAATACTGTTGGACTGCAGCTCTCAGCATTCCATACTGTTGGCGGGGCTAGCTAAAGCTAATGGAAACGGTAGCCCAATCTCTCTATAGGCTGCATTTTTCCCCACCCCTAGTTGGGGATAACCTGCATGCTACATTGAGTGTGTAGTCTGTAGTTGAAAGGCTTCTTTCTTTTTTATCCATAACAGTGTGGTCTTGGTCTGGATCTAAATAACTGCAACCAGTGTTGGGTTTGTTTATTTTTTTAGCCCTCAAGAGGAGGGATTCTGAACAGTATTTTTTAAAATGGTTAAGTTGAAAGGTTTAAATCCCTTCCCCCTGTGTGCAATGGACCTGATCAGCAATGGGACAATATTTTGTTGTTGCTATTGTGTGCCTTCAAGTCAGTTCTGACTTATGGAGACTAAGGACTCTAACCTATCATGGGGTTTTCTTGGTAAGATTTGTTCAGGGGAGGTTTGCCATTGCCTTTCTCTGAGGCTGAGAGAATGTGACTTGCCTAAGGTCACCCAGTAGGTTTCCATGGCCAAGAGGGGATGAACCATTGCTTCCAGAGTCCTAGTCTAGCACTCAAACATGTATGCATCACCAGCTCACAGATAACATGTGCTGTGTGTGAAACTGTGATGTTTAAAGGCATGTTATACTTATTTAACATTGCATATTGCTGAGCTTTTAGTGTAGAGGCCTCAGGAAAGCCATGACAAACCTCTGAACAAATCTCCAAGTGGTCTTGGATGAAGCCGATTTTCTAGATCCATTTCAAACTGGCTTCAGGACAGGATATGGGTGGAGACTGCCATGGTTGCCTTAACCGATGACCTTCGTCTAGGCATTGACAGAGGAAGCATGACCCTGTTGGTGCTTTTAGACCTCTCAGCGGCATTTGACACAATAGACCACAACATCCTTTTGGAACGCCTGAGAGCGCTAGGAATTGGAGGCACTGCTTTGCAGTGGTTCCATTCCTTCCTCTCAGGTAGAGTCCAGAGGGTGATGCTCGGGGACACTTGCTCTTCAAAAACAGAGCTTAATTGCGGCGTCCCTCAGGGCGCTATCCTGTTCCCGATGTTATTCAACATTTATATGAAGCTGCTGGGAGAAATCATCCGTAGACATGGACCAGGGTGTTATCGGTATGCTGATGACACCCAAATATAGTTCTCCATGTCTCGGTCATCAGCAATGACGACAGATGGCATTCCCCCCCTCAATCAATGGTAATGGTCTGGATGAGGGAAAACAAGCTCAAGCTGGATCCACGGAAAAACGGAAGTACTTACGGTAGGGGCCCCTAAACCAGGTATCGGGTTGCAACCTCCAGTCCTAGAGGGGGTCACGCTCCCTTCAAAGGACTGTGTTTGCAGCTTAGGGGTGCGTCTCAACTCATCAGTTCAGATGAGAAATCAGGTGAATGCAACGGTCAAGAGTGCCTGTTATCAGCTCCGGCTGATACGTCAGCTGCTCCCTTTCCTGGGTGACCGAGAAACTGTAGTACATGCACTGGTAACCTCAAGACTTGATTTTTGCAATGCGCTCTACGTGGGGCTACCCTTGTGCCTAGTCTGGAAACTTCAACTGGTACAGAATATGGCAGCCAGATTGATTATAGGAACAACAGGAGTGACCATATTACACCTATATTGAAATCACTCCACTGGCTGCCTATTCGTTTCTGGGCACAGTACAAGGTGTTGGTCATTACCTTTAAAGCCCTCCATGGCTTGGACCCAACCTACTTAAGGGATTACCTCCTTCCGTACAATCCGCCCCGTACCCTCAGATCCTCTGGGAAGAATTTGTTGCAGTCCACAAAGACCAGATTGACAGCGACCTCCTAGAGGATTTTTTCCGCGATCGTTCCCACTTTATGGAATGGCCTGCCGGACGAGATCTGTCAAATTACAAATCTAAGAAAACTGTCAAGAAGACGGATCTCTTCCGGCAGGCCTTCCCGGAATAGATCCCTGCCATGTAACGCTCCCCCCACAGACATATACAAGCGAAGACTCTGCCTACTGTTATTTTATTATTGTAGTATTATTTTTAGATTGTTATCATCTGTAATTTTAATGGATGGAATTATTTAATCCTTTTTTAAGGGGGGGAATTGTATATATTGTATTTTTAAAAGTTTGTACGCCGCTTTGATTGTGGAAACAAAAAGTGGGATATAAATTAAAGTTTTATTTATTTATTATTATTATCTTCCAAGAAAACCCCATGTTAGGTTTGTATTAGGCTTACCATGGCCTGTTACAGACTGCCAAAATAAAGCTGCTTCGGGTCTCTTTGGAGGTATGCTATTTAAATGATGCATGGGTCCTAAGAGTCCGGAGGTCGCACCAAAGCCACACTCCATTCCTAAGCACCGGAGTGCAGCTTTGGTGCAGCTTCTAGATTCTTAGGATGCATGCATCATTTAAACAGCATACCTCCAAAGAGACCCAAAGCAGCTTTATTTTGGCAATCTTTAACAGGCCCATAAGTCAGAAATGATGTCAAGGCACACAACACACACAAATGCACATATACACAGGAAACTTCAGCAGGTGTGGAGCCCAGGTTTGCCTGGTCTGAGGTTAATTTGCCATAAAATGGGGGAGGGGTCAAATTGGAAATGGCTGGATGTATGCTTTTGGTTGTTTAAAAGGAGATATTTGTAATGTTAAGCAGAGCAGGTGAAGGGGAAGAGGATGAGACTGGAGGGAAGAAGTTCATCCATGTTTTCTAGAAAGGGAAGTCATGCGCAGAGAGCCTTGTGTGTACGTGTGCCTTCAAGTTGCCTCATGACTTGTAGTGACCCTATGAATATTTTAGGATATTCTTAGGCAAGGAATACTCAGAGGTGGTTTTGCTTCCTAAATAATAGCCTACAGCACATGGTACTGTTTGGTGGTCATGGGAAACCTGGAACAATGGATACAAGCTGCAGGAAAAGAGATTCAAGCTCAACATTAGGAGGAACTTCCTGTCAGTAAGGGCTGTTCAACAGTGGAACAAACTCCCCCAGAGTGTAGTGGAGTCTCCCTCCTTGGAAGCTAGATGGCCATCTGTCAGGGATGCTTTGATTGAGATTTCCTGCATGGCAGGGGGTTGGACTGGGTGGCCCTTGTGGTCTCTTCCAACTCTATGATTCTAAGCTTGGGCTACCCATCTGTACTCTTCCTTGGTAATTTGTCCTTTGGGTGATTAGTTTGATTTTTTTATTTAACAATTCTATCCAAACTCCTAGGCTATATATGGTTGTAATGAAAGTCCTGAAAATATATAATTGCAGTATTTGTCTTGCTTTCAGTTCAATTACTTTCTAATTTAATGAGTGCAGCAATTTATATGGTTACTTCTAGTACTTCTTTTAGTGTATTAGTTGATATTTATTTTAGTTAATATTTATTTATTTTGTTAAGGCCAAACTCCAGGGACATTTGGACCCGCTGAAGAAAAAATTAGAGACTGTTCTGAAGCAAAAGTCAAATGAGGAGGGGAAGATAACAGATCTCAAGGTATGCAAAGCTTCTGTTACTTCTCTTTCTGCAATCCAGAGTGGTTGACTATTTTTTCCTTTGCGTGATCATAATTGGAGTACACAGGTGTTTGGTGGGAAATTTTGGGAACCTCCTCCGAGAGCAGATAGTTTCCTTTAAAAAAATACGGCTTAGGTCCAGATTATTTGAAAGACTATATGAGCCCACTATGTCACTGAGATAGTCAGGAGAAGCCTTTCTCTCTGTCACATCACCCTCTCAGGCGTGTTTGGTGGGAACAAGAGGGAGGACTTCTCTGTGGCTGCTCCCAGGCTCTGGAACCCCCTCCCTAGAGGATCGCCCCATCTCTGCTCTCCTTTTAGTGGCAAATAAAAACATTCTTGTGCCATCAGGCTTTCGTAAACTGACAAAGGTTGGACTTTAAATGCTGTGTAATTTAGATTTTAAGGTTTGTATAGAGTTTTTAATACATAATACATTTTAAATTTTAATGTGTATTTTTGTAACTTTTTAAAATTGTTTAATTACTTTTAAACTTTGTACCTACATTTTAATGCTTGTATTATTTTTAACTTGTACTGTTTTAAATTTTTTGTTAGCCATCCTCTGTCATATCCGATCATGCCTGTGAAAGTGGTGGGACTCTCTTGAGAATCCCAGCCAGGCTCCTATAGGGATGTATAGTTTGCCAGATAGCCTGGACCTAATCTATATAGGGCTTTTTAGGTCATCACCAGCACTTTAAACTTTGCCAGGAAAAAAAGTGGCTCCAAAGTAAAACTAAAGATTTTAGAATTAGTGTGTAAACTTCAGCTCAAATATTATAAGTTTGTTTTCTGATTCCCTTAGTAGTTCTTATTGCCCATTCAAAGATAATGTTACAGTGGTCTTCCAGATTCTGATCGGGTTTGAGGGGGAAGAAGCACTAGTGTACTTGGATATTTATAAACATCTCTTCAATATATTTTATAAGACAATGAGCAATACATTAAAAAAACCATAAAATAAAAAAAGGAAACAACTAAGAAGCATCTTTTCCTAGCTATGTATTGTTTAGGTGAAACTACCCTGAGAAGACTGGTACCTCCTCCAGATCATTAGATATTGGCAGGCTGGAGTGGAAAAAGGAGTTTCTTCACACTTTGCATGTTAATTTAGGACTTGGAAGATAAATTGCCAGTAGCTAGAAATACATGCGCAGCTAGTACCTCACCCTTTGGATTGGTGTGGTGGGATCCCTTTTCTCCACATCCACAAATATGCTACCAGCTACAGTATGCCTTAGTTGAAGTTTCTGGGTTGTCTTCAATGGCAGCCCCATTTACCACACATTACAGTAGACCATTTGGGAAGTTACTAGAGCATGGACCACTGAGGGAAGAATATCCCTGCCTGGGAATAGCCACTGAGCCTGTCAAAGCTGGTCAAAGACACTCTGAGTTACTGAATCTTCCTGAGCTTCCTGTAATGTCACTGGATGTGGGAAACTCCTCAGCCTGTTTGACAGTGGAACACACTCCCTCCTTGGAGGTCTTTAAGTAGAGGCTGGATGGCCATCTGTTGGGGATGCTTTGATGGAGAGTTCCTGTGTGGCAGGGGGATGGACTGGATGGCCCTTGTGGTCTCTTCCAGCTTTATGATTCAGGCATTTCATCTCTCTTTGGAGCAGAGTGTGCAATATTTAGAACAGGTTGCACCATCTCTTCATAGCACAAGAATGCCCCCACCTCCTCAGCCACCATCATTTCAGCATGCAACTTCAGCTTGTTGGCCCTTATCCAGTTCAGGACTTTCTAAATGTAGAATGAGGTGTCCAAAAGCAGTAGTTGTGATCTGCATAATTTATTCTTCCTAGAGTGATGTGGGGGAAAGTGTGGCCCATGGGTCTCGTGGCCCCTGAGCCCCATCGTTGTAGTCCCTACTCATTGCTAAAAACCCCTCAGTGTCTCCCCCCCCCCCCCCCCCAAATTTTAAAGGGGAAATTTGTCATGATTACTGGCCATTTGACTGAAAACCACACAGAAGCCCTCACTCCACATGTATAAAGGCTTGAAAACAGCTCTTGACTCCCCCCAAATACTTCTCTTTGTGTCAAGAGTTCCTCTCTCACACACACTCCCCTTTATGTCAAGAGTCCTGATTTAGAGAATATGTGGTTCTTCTCACATAAAATGTGTTAATTTTGAGCTGTGATCTAGGGAAAATTAGCATAGTCCTGCCTCTGCAATCATGGTCTCTTGGAGTTGCAATTCAACATCATCTGAAGAGCCACAGGTCATGGAATCATACAGTTGGGAGTGGCCTTGTGGGCCATCAATACAGGGTCTTCAGCTAAAGCATCCTCAGCAGCTAGCTGCCCAGCCTCTTTTTGAAGATGTCCAAAGAAGGAGACCCCCCCCCCCCCACTTCTGAGCAATTGCATTCATTGTTGAACCGTTCTCACTGTCAAAAAAATCTTTCTAATGTTCAATTGAAATCTACCCTCTTGTAACTTAACACCCTTAGACCTTGTTCTACCTTCAGGAGGCAACAGATACAGTAATAAGCTTGCACATGCCCAGCCCCTTCAATCTCTCCTTGTGTGTTTTGTTCTCCATATTATCATCCTCATTGCAGTTCTCTGAATCCATGCCAGCTTGTCTATATCCTTTTTAAAAATGAGGCTCTGAGACTGAACACAGTACTCCAGGTCAGGCCTGACCAGCACAGAATATAGAGTACTTTCTTTGACTTGGAAACTATGCTTCTATTAATGCAGGCATAGTATTTGCCTTCTTTGCTGCAGCATTACACTGCTGGCTCCCATGGTTTCCCAACCCTTAGTTAAATGAAGATTTGTCAGTATTGTATGCATTCTGGTTGGTTACATTTGAATTCCACAAAAGGAAATCCTAAGGGAAATCCCCCCCGCCCAATGTGTAAGATGGTGGACACACACATCAAGCAGGTGACATATTGGGGAAAGGCATTTCTTTGAGTATGAGGGGAAACAGCAAATGCCTTTTCAAACATGTATTTTCAGTGGTGGGTGGTGCCTCCCATTTTATTGGTACAGTAAATTTGTGTGGTTTTTATTGGAACTTTAAAGGCACAATCCAGGGGGCTGAACTGATTGCTGGTAGGATTCAGCACCTTATATAGTTCCTTTAAAAATTAGTCTGCAGCCCAAAACTGTTTCCTTGCCCTACTGATGCCACTGCCTCTGCCATTTACAGTTTTCTAAGTTGTACGTATCAAAGACAATTAACATTTTAAAACAATCAGTGTCTCCCCTCAGTCTTTTCTTCATCAAACTGAACAGGCAAATTGTTTTTTGTACAGCTCTGGTTACCTCATCTTAGTGGAGAATACAAACTCTTGATGTATACTGCAAATATTGTTACAGGCTTACCTTAGTTAACACAATCTCTAACAAAGAAGCTTTTTTAAAACAAATTTTTTTATGGGAGCTCAGCCCAGCCAGCCCCCCCCCCCCTCGCCATCCAATTTCTTATCTTCTGCTGGAAGTTTGTTTGTGGGTTTTTTATTTTTTATTTTTTTTGAGGGGGGGAGTAGCATTGGCATTGAGAGGATGGTGAAGGAGGGATGGGATGCAGTAGTGTGTCTGCAATAATGCAATAAAGTGAGACCTGGAAAATAAGTAGATTCTACTTTAGATGATCTTACTGTAGTTGTCTGTGTTTCTGTATAGCAGGCAAGGCAAAAAGTTGCCTGAAGAATCCCTTTGTGTAGAGTAAAAAAAGGGAAAAGCTGATCAGTCAGCTCTCACCAGCTATCCTGGCATGTTGATAAAACATAGATCTATATGTTTTGTCATCAAAATAGAAATCATAAGAAAAGTGGAGATCTTTGAAAGAAAAAAATAATCTCAGGATGTATTGTGGAAGAAGCTTTCAAGTAGTTTCTACATGATATACAGTGTTTGTTTTCTTATCCTAAGCTTAACTGACCTGTTTGATTAATTTCACACATACTTTTAAGTTACAGTTTTGAATAAACAGTTTGCTGAAACATGTTTAACTACTCTTCTTTTTTGTGATAGATGTTCACGAGGTATACCTGTACTGACTCTTTCAGATGCCACTTCTGCTAATGAAAGTGATATCTAATTTTCTTGTGCTTTGTCATGTACTGAGGTAGTCTCAGAGACTGGGTGTGTTACTTTTTTTTGGACTAGCACTCCACCAATCCTCCAAGGATTCTGAGACTGCATCCACACTACAGAAGTAATCCAGTTTGACACCACTTTAACTGCCATGGCTCAATGCTATGGAATTCTGGGAATTGTAATTTGTTGTGGCACCAGAGCTCTCAAACAGTGAAGGCTAATGTCTCACAAAACTACAACTCTCAGAATT
This sequence comes from Sceloporus undulatus, assembly GCF_019175285.1. Classification (NCBI taxonomy): domain Eukaryota; kingdom Metazoa; phylum Chordata; class Lepidosauria; order Squamata; family Phrynosomatidae; genus Sceloporus; species Sceloporus undulatus. Next base: position 20,744,524 of record NC_056523.1, on the reverse strand, counting down.
CCATAGCATTGAGTCATGGCAGTTAAAGTGGTGTCAAACAGCATTATTTCTTCTTCGTGGTCTCTGCGAATCATACAAATGGGTTTCACTGCGCAGATGCTGCTCGAACCTACTGGAATCACTGGGCAAGTTAACTCTGCAACATATTGAAACTTTTTGGCGGTAACTCCACCCACTCGGAAGGCCCTGCCTCCCGCTCTTTCTCCAGTTCCTTTTTCCGCCGCGCTAGCTGCTTCAGGGAGCTTTGTGCTTGCTTGCTTGCTTGGAAACTTTCGCTTTCGACCTCGGACTGTATTTGACCATTCTTTGTCTCCCGCCCTGGTAACTCGGACTTTCGGACTGTTGACCTCGTTTTTGGATTCTCCTCTGGCTTTGACGACCTCGAAAATGCCTGCACCTTTCAAGAAGGCGACATTTGGCGGGGGCAAGGTGCCTGTCCAGGACTCCGCACTCCTCCTGCCTGCTGTGCCTGGGCAAGGACCATGACACCAAGCCTGCCTGCTCTTCAGATCCCTCCTCCCAGGCCCGGAAAAAACCGTGAGTTCCGGCCACTTCGGCGATCGCCCTGGGGAAGGTGCAAGAGGGAGGCACGCGGTCATCTTCTGTCCGCCTTCGGCGCCCGCCGCCTCATCCTCTCGGCCAGTGTGTCCAGCGTCGGATCTGGGAGAGCCGCCGTCCCAGCGTGGTGTCTGTCCCGGCCGGGACCCCTTCCACCACCTCCGATTGTGGCCCGTGGCTCCAAACCGCGCAGTGCCACCGACAAACCCTCCAAGCGCCCCCACAAGTCGTCGGGGACTGAGGGGTAACCGAGCCGACCTCCAACCGGCGGGGAAATCGGAGGCTCGCGTCCAAGAAGGCACCGGCCGGAGGTCCGCCTTCGCCTTCATCCTCCAAGGCACCAAGGCGTCTCGCCACGCTCCGAAGTCAAAGGAGCTGGCTGTACCTTTGGATGGGGCGAAGTCTCCGAGACCCCCTCATCGGCAGGGCTGCTGTCCTCCTCGACCTTCCGGACAATCCGTTCTTCCCAGGCCTGGGGAAGAAGAGGCACCAGGACAAACCCGGTCGTGATCCTGCCCCAAAAAGTCCAAACCCCCAAGGATCGAACCGCCACCGATCCTCCGAAGGCGAAGGAGAAGAAGCGCTCCCCTTCCAAACAGGCTCGCGCTTCCACTTCGGTAGCTCCCACGACCCGGAGCCGACGCAGGTATACCGGGGGCCCCCCGGTACCGGACACTCCACTGCCTCTGCCCACCATGGACTTTGTCCCGGCATGGATGACACCGCTCTCCCTCGTCCCAAGAGCACCGGTCGCCCTCCAACCTGGCAACCGACGACGAAGAGGACCAGCCCCGCGGGCGTGACATTCCCGACCTCTTCTTCGAACAGCAGTCGCGTCGGTACACGTGTTGGTTTCGGAGGACAGGGCTTTGAGGGAGTTCACCAGGCTGAACCCCCATCCCGTAGACCGGGCCCACCCCGTCCAGATCGGTCCACGACGTTGTCGGTCTAAGAGAGGTCCCATCTTCACCCCGCAGCGCTCCCGGTCTTCAGCCGACCTCGCTCCAACCCGACCGAGATCCCAGTTCAGAGTGACGACCCTCTCTCCTCCGACCTGGACTCCGAAGATGAGCCGCTGCTTCCTTCTGAGGCACACCCTCGATGAGAAGTCCTCTCGGACCCAGCATCTCCCCAGAGGATGCACAACCCTTTCACCGAGCACGGTTGTCAAGATGACAAGGGCCCTCGACATCGAGCTCGCTTCCGTGGAAGACGACGCCGAGGACCGGTTGAGCGTCGGGTGGCACGGACGAGTGCCTACTCCGCCTTGCCTGCCTCTCCTTCCGTCGCTCCAGACCACCGTGAAGATCCTGGGACTCTCCGGCCACCCCTGTCGGCGCCCCTCCCCGCAAGGTAGAGTCGCTCTACAGAGTCGCCCCGGCGAGTTGCCCTTGGTTGGCCGACCACCCCAGCCGAACTCGGCCATTGTGGAGGGAGCCCAACACAGCTTCGTCCCGAAGCAGGCCACCTCCCCCGTTGACCGGGAGGCGAAGAAGGTGGACGGACTGGCCAAGAAGGCCTACCGGCATCGGCTCTTGGGGTCAAGGCTGCCAACTACACCGCCTGCATGGGGGCCTACATCCAGACCTCATGGAACGGATCTCCCCCTCGTCCCGGACGTCCCAGATGACATCCAGAGGCAGCTGGTGGAGATCAGGGACGAGGCCCATTCCATCGGAAGTTAGCTCATCACCACTTCCAGGAATATGGCGGACTGTTCGGGGAGGGCCAGTCAGCATCCATGGCACTGCGACGCCGCGCCTGGTTGGAGGGCCTCCGACCTCAACCCTACGGTCAGGGCGGCCATCGAGGACATGGCCGCTCGACGGGACCGGGCCTTCCACGCCGAGACCGACACCGCCTGAACCGCAAGTTCAGGAGGAAGGCGGCAGCGAAGAAGCATGCATGTCCTCAGCACCAGCCTCTCCGTTCCGGAAGCATCAGCGCCGTGGCAGCCCAAGGTCAGTCACAGGGGACCTTCCTCCGGGATCGGCAGCCCCAGCAGCAGGGCTCCCAGAGACAACCGCTTCCCCTCGCAGTCTTCTTCCCCTCTGGCCGTCGCAACTTCCCGCCTCGGTACCGCAAGTCCCGCCGGCAGGACACCGACCAGGGGAAGAAGAGAGCCTGAAGGGACGCAGCGCGCTTCGTCTTCTCCTTCACCCCTCTTCTTCCTGGACATTTTGAGGCCTTATGTTAAACACCTGGGCTCTATAACATCGGACTCGTGGGTTCCAACATCGTCCGCAGGGGTTATGCCCTCGAGTTCCAAGAGCTCCCTCCAACGGGAGCCTTCATGTCCACTCCCCCCTCGGACACCCTTCTCGACGAAGTGCGCCACCTTGCTTGTGGTAAGGGGCAATCTCCCCTTTGCCGCCGACCAATTTCCCTCGGGCCTTTTTCTCCAGGTACTTCACGGTACCGAAGGGATGGGGGCATCAGACCCATCCTGGATTGAGACAATTGACTTGTCCGGACTACAGTCGCTTTCGAATGGTAACCTGGCTCCATTCTGCCTCTGCCCCACCAGGGCCTGTGATTTGCGACCGTCGACCTGAAGGACGCCTACTTCCACATCGGGATCCAAGAGTCCACCGGACATTCCTCGGCCTTCGCAGTCGCTCCACCGCGTACCATACAACGTGCTTCCTTTCGGCTTGGCCACGGCTCCCGGGTCTTCACAAAGTGCATGGCACCGGTGGTGGCATACCTCATCAGAAGGGCTTCATGGTCTTCCCTACCTGGACGACTGGCTATTTGCAGCTGACCCAAGGCGAGCTGCAGGAGGCAGTCTCATTCGCCTTGCACCTCTTGGACTCCCTGGGCTGGTCGTCAACAGGGAAAAGTCCCACTCACGCCGACCAGACAGGTCAAATTCATGCGGGGCCATCCTCGACTCCGAAAACTGCTTAGCCTTCCTCCCTCCGGACGGTTTCAGGCCCTGACAACGTCCCTCAGGCCGTGCATCTCCCACAGAAGGGGGGAGAGCCAGAGACGTCAAGTCGCCCTAGCCCACTGGCATCGACGACATCGTCACTCCCTGGGCAAGACTTCGCTCGGCCTCTCCAATCCTGGTTCCTCTCCGTCTCTCTCCGTTGGAGGACCCTCCTTCAAAGTGGCTCACGGTACCGAGACCGGTGGCCGCTTCGCCAGATGGGGCTAGACAGCTCCAACGTCTGCACCGGGATGCCCTTCATCACCCCAGGCACAATTGACTCTGACAACAGATGCACCCTGGAGGGATGGGGCACCCACTTGCTCGAACCTCGTCGTCAAGGACAGGTGGTCCGCACAGGACAAGCTCCTCACATCAACGCTTGGAGATGCTCGCAGTGGAGAAGGCTTGAGGGGCGTTTGAGTTTGCTGTCACAGGAAGAGTGGTCCTCCTGAGGAGGACAACACCACCGTGATGTACTACTCAAACAAACAAGGTGGTACCAGATCCAGGACCCTGCTCGGCCTCCACGCTCCGCCTTGGGACTGGTGCATCCAGAGGCGCGTCCTCTCCTCCAGGCGATTCACCTTCCCGGGAGGCAACAGACTGGCAGATCGCTCAGCAGATCCCCTTCGGTGTGCCACGAGTGGAGGCTCCATCCCGAGACGGTCAGCGACCTTTGATCAGTGGGGAACCCCCCGGATCGACTTCTTGCGCGACCAGATGGAACAGCCACTGTCCCCAGTTCTGCTCCAGGAAGCAATTGGACGGATCCCTCGAAGACGCATTCGCTCTTTCCTCTGGGACGGGGAGCTCCTCTAGCCTTCCCTCCATTCCCTCTCATCATCAGGGTGGTGTCCAAGATGACAACGGACCGCTCGCATGCGATCCCTGATCACCCCGTGGTGGCCGAGACAGCTGTGGGTTCGCATCCCTTCCCACCTCTCCAGGAGATGCTTCCTCCGTCTCGATCCTCGCCCGGACCTGCTGTCGATCCAGGACGGACGAATTCTCCACCCAACATCGAGAGTCTGCCGCTGGTAGCCTGGAGGATTCGGCCCTGACTGCCTTGCCGGAGGCAGTGAGGATGGTGATCCTGGCTGCGAGGAACCTTCCACCCAGCGCTCTTATGCCCTGAAATGGAGGAGATTTGGCCTCTTCCTTGACCAAAAGGGCTTGTCTCCTGCACAGGTGTCCACTCCAGTGGTGCTGGAGTTTTTGATGGCACTTTTGGATGGAGGGCTGTCCCTCACATCCATCAAATACGACCTGTCTGCCATTGTGGCCAAATACCAGTTCGGGGGGAGGGTTTCTTTCTCAAAGACCCCTTGGTGAAGGGTTCTGAAAGGTTTGTGCCAACTGTATCCTCCGGTGTCAGTTACCAACGCCGGCTTGGAGTTTGGAGTCGGTACTGTCCGCTCTCCAATCCAAGCCCTTTGAACCGATGGCCACAGCGACTTGAGACTATGACTTGTAAAACCGCTTTTTCTGTGGCCATCACCCCTGCCCGCCGTGCGGGCGAACTCTGTGCTTTACGGAGGGACCAGCCATTCCTGAGGTTCCACAAGGAAAAAGTGGTCCTCCGTACGGACACACCTTCTTGCCGAAGGTTGTGTCTGCTTGTCCACATGTGCCAGGACATTGTGCTACCCACTCTCGCATCCAACCCGACGTGGATGAGGAGCGACGCCTACATTCTCTTGAGTCAGGAGAGCACTGGCATTTTACCTGGACAGAAACTGCTGGCCTCCAGTCGGTCCGAGAGACTTTTTCCAATGCTACTTGGAACCAAAGAAAGGGTTGCCTGTGTCGGCGCAGAGGTTTCCAAATGGGTGGCTGGTACCATCCACTCTGCTACGAACTGTTAGGCAAAACCTTTCCTGGCAGGGTTCGGTCCCATTCCACAAGGTCATGGCAGCATCCTCTGCATTCCTGTCGGGGATCCCTGTGGAGGATGTCTGGCAAGGCTGGCCGTCCTGGTCCAACCTCTGACTTTCATCAAGGCATTATAGGTTGGACACCAGGGCCATCCGAAACGCAGCTTTCGGGAGGGCTGTGTTGTGGTTTCAGGGTTGCATTGATTGCACTACTGATGTTGTGTTACTACACTTGTACAGTTAACACTGTTTACATTGCTGAATGTTGATTGCACAAGTCTTGGGATCGGTCTTGCATGACTCTGCCCTCCTCAGGTTTAGCAATGTTATTGCTGTTTGATCTGTGCATGAACAAAAGACTGGACTTTTATGGTTCAAGGTGTTTTTATTGTAATAAATATACCTTTGGTTCACCATAGCTTTGGTTTTCAGGACACTCCCTCCGCCGCATACCTAAGCTTGTCAGTCTAAAACCCATTTGTATGATTCGCAGAGACCACGAAGAAGAAGGACAGGTTGCGCTTACTGTAACAGTATTTCTTCGAGTGGTCATCTGCGAATACATACAAGTCCCACCCGTCCGTCCCCTCAGTGTCCTGCTCTCATTGGCTCTTTCCATCGCCTGCTTGGCGGAAAAATTGCGGAACTGGGGAAAGAGCGGGAAGGCAGGGGCCTTATAACGGGTGGGCGGAGTTACCACCAAAAAGTTTTAATATGTTGCAGAGTTAACTCTGCCCAGTGATTCCAGTAGGTTCCGAGCAGCACTGCACAGGCGCAGTGAAACCCATTTGTATGTATTCGCAGATGACCACTCGAAGAAATACTGTTACAGGTAAGCAACCTGTCCTTCTGCATTGTGGATGCAGCCTCAGAGTTGGAGTGCATGGTTATTATGTTCTGGGTTTTCTCAAATCATTACTCCATCCACCTTCAAACTTGCCTTCCTTTCCCTTCTTACAGAACAAGATGAAGATTGATATGAAAGAGTTTGAATCTGATTTCGAGCGGTTGCACCAATTTCTTGTTGGGGAGCAGGCATTGCTCCTGCATCAGCTAGAGGACCGCTATGAGATGCTGCTGGTCAAACAAACTAGCAACATTACCCTTCTTGAAGATCAGGGTGCTGCCCTCAGTCGCCTAATTGCAGAAGCGGAAGACAAAAGCAAGCAGGATGGCTTCCAGCTGCTCAAGGTGAACCCCTTTCCTCATTCATCTAGTTTCAGAATTACCACTGGCCAGGAGGATTTAGCCTTGTTGCCATATCACCATGACATGGAAGGGGTACAGTGGTAAGACCCTTGTATCTGTCCATTTCGAAAGAGGTTCAGTAAACCATACCCAGAAAAGTAAATATATTGGACTGCAGCCTAAATACTGTAGAGCTTCTGAATGTGCCAGTGCTTGGAAAAAATTACTTTTATTGACTAAACGCCCAGAACCCCTCATCCAGTGACTGTGTTGGCTGAAGGATTCTGGACAATGTAGTCCAACATAACATTGCCAATCATGGAATGTGCTGTATGGACATTAACTACAGAGTATGACTATATGTCTTTAACGAACTCTTGTTCACCTCTGCCTGTTTGAAGATGTGCATGAAGAAGAGTAACACTGAAGCTGACCTTTGAAAGACTTTAAGGGAGTAGTTTTCACAATGTCCCTGGATAAATAATGTTATTATTCAGTCCTCTTAGGAGGTACTTCTGAATATTTGATTCACATCCTTTCTGTACTTGAAAAGTATAGCCCCTAGTGCATGTCTCTAGTTAGAAAGCTTATTTACATCTTAGAATTGCCTGAGTTTTAAATTGTTTCTCCCCCAACCCCACATTGCCTGTCTTTCTAACCCTGTATTTCTTCTTCTTCTAGGACTTCAAAGGCACTTTAGTCAGGTTGGTTCAATTTCTTTATGCTGCCTCTTTCTTCAATTCGTTGGTGATTAGCTTGTGTGCATCTGAAAGTCTTTTTAGAACTTATCTGTTGGGCACAAGGTGCTTTGTGCAAATGCTGTTAGTGCTAGCAATCTGATATTCTGGGTCATCTGTCCTTCCAGATGTTCTGGACTACAGTTCCTACAATCTGTTTCCATTGGCTGTGCTCTTGGGTCTTCTGAATGCTGAAGTTTGGAGGTGCAGAAGCTCCTCTTCCCTGTTTCACAGTGTCTGTTAATACTGTACTGCAGGACTGTTTTTTCAAGGATGTGTTACCACTAATTACCTGAATCCTATTGGATAATTCCCAGCTGAGTAGATCCACTGAATCAATTGTTGATATAGGTAAATTCTGTTAACATAGTGGTCAACTCTGGCTGATACTAACCATAATCTCCTTGTTCTTGTTCCTATTTTATGTATGTCATGTTTGTGTTAAAATGAGAAAAGTGTTAGGGAAGAGTAGGCAGTACTGTAGATATAGAGAAAAGGTTAGAATGGGTGTGCTAGGACCAGTTCCACTGTGCTGCATTTTGTCTAGAATCCCACTCTATTTCTAACATGGCTTTTCTCTAAATGATCACTGTGACAGGTGTGAGAATATCAAGTTTCAGGATCCAGAGATGGTGTTAGTGGACTCAGGAAAGAAATATCAGAACTACTTCCTTACAGATATCCTAATGAGGAAGATGGAAAAGGTCTTCTGCAAAGCCCCTCTAGGTAAAAGATCTATCCTGCTTATTTTTGTGTTATGTGTATTGCAGTAGATCAGTGATGGTGAACCTTTTAGAGGCCGAGTGCCCAAACTGCAACCCAGACCCCACTTATTTATTACAAATTGCCACGTCCCTCTGGCTTTCTAGTAAGAAACTCTGGCAAACTCTGTGCTAGGGCGACAGCATGTGTGCCCACACATGCCATAGGTTCGCCATCACTGCTGTAGGTAATGTAGCAGCGACAAAATGTCACAGGCTAGTTTCCTGTGGTCCATGACCTGCTACAGTGTAACCTCTGTTGGCTGCAAAATTTTCTTTCGTTCCATGGTATTGTATTGTGAATTGCAGAAAATAATAGATGCTTCTTATTCATAGAGGATTAGATGTTCTGCAAAGATCTTATAGTCTATGCCCAAATGGTTTCTAAACTGGTTAAAGACATAGGATGAGGAGAAGAGAGGAGAGAAATCAGGAATTAATAAGATGAAGGTGGGCATGAAGGAGGGAATAGAATGGGACTAGGCCTGGGTGTGCTTGGATGGTATGAACAAGAAGAGATAGCAAAGGAGGTGGTATGGGACAGAGACCTGCCAAGCTTCAGAAGTAATCACTAGAACTTTAAAATGGAATAATCTCTCTTAGACCGGTAGTACAATGGGACCTTGGTATCTGTGGGAGATCTGTTCTGGACTCCCCCCCCCCCCCCGACTTGGATGTCAAAAAATGGGACCTCAGGTGCGGTTGTCCCCAATGGTGGTGCTTGTACATGGGTGCAACCATTAGGGACATCCCCCATTGTCCTCAAGGGTGGCATGTATGCGCCACCATTAGGGACAAAGGGACTTCATGTAAGCCCCTTTTATCCCCAAACAATGGGGGCTTATCTGAAGTCCTATTGTCCCTAATGGTAGTGTGGCTGTGTGCATGCACTGCCATTGGGGACAACAAGGGCTTGCCATCTGCAGGTGCTTAAATCCGCAGGTGGCAATCTCAGTAATAATGAGGCCCCACTGTATAGCGCAGTAGTTGAGCTCACCTCTGCTGTTAGTTCACTGTGTGGCCTTGGGACAGGGATAATTCTATAAGCCCAAGGCCCAGATTTGCAGGGTGTGCGTAATAACTTACTGGGTTGTTCTAAGAGGTATTGAGAATGCATGTGACATAATTTAACTATAGTTGTTTTTGTTGTTATGTGCTATCAAGTCAAGTCTGACTTAATGGTGACCATTTGGTGAGTTTAGCCTAGGGAAGACTGAGTGACATTATAGTCATTTTTAATTTTCTGATAGTTATGAAGAAGATGGCCCAAACTTGATTTCTGCTGCTCCAGATGGACAGTGGTTTCACATTACAAGAAAAGAGATTCCACCTAGATATTAGGAAAAACTTATTTATTGTAAGAATGGTTTGGCAGTGGAATAGATGGACTCAAATGATAGTGGAGTGTCCTCCTTTGAATATCTTTAAACAGAGGCTGGATGGGCATCTTTCAGTCATACTTTAGTTGTGTCTTCCTGCATAGTAAGGGTTTATATTAGATGACTCTTGTGGCCCCTTCCAACTTTAAGATTTTGTACTGTAACTGTGAAACAATATATAGGTTCTCCCTATCCAGTCTTACTCATATATATCCTATCAGTTGTATGTGAATGACATGAACCTGTTTTTTTCAATACTAGAATTATATGAGATGGCTACAGAAAGACCAAGGGGCATTCTTGCATAAAGAGTAGTTGAGGTAAAAAGTGCTATAAAAAACCCAGCTGTGTTTGGAGTATGGTTCTTCAGACACAAATGGTCAGTGGGTGAACAAATAATTGAACAAGTGAGAAGTTTTAACTGTTTGATATATGATTTGTATGTGGATTTGAAGTTTTGCTACTTCTGTGTAAAACATTTCAAGACTGATAATATTTGAATAATATACTTAAACATTTTACATCCTGTTGTGGCTTTACTTGGCTAATGTTTTTCTAGCTAAACAGGAAGAAAAAGATGCAAAACATGATGGAACAATCACTACAGCGAGAAACTTGGTTGCTTAGGCAGAAGTGAAGCAAACAAAAGTAACCTCTCCTGTCCAATAGATTCCCTGTTGGAGGAACTTGTTCTGAATTTATTGGCAAGAAGTGTCTCGTCTCTTCAAATGTTTGCTACACTCATGATAGTCAGAAATCTGTCTGTTAAAACTAACAGCTGAGATTGTCCAAAACTAAGAGAGGAAGCTGATGTCATGTCAGAGACATTTGGAGGACATGGATCCTCCCATCTATTGAAATCTAAATGCTGTTGGCCCATAGCCATTTGGATAGAGCTGACTGAGAATGTGAAGAAAGTGTCAGTTTTTTCTATACAAAGAACTAATGTACAACTGTCTATTAATGTTTTTCTTCTGTGGTTCTCTTTCTCTCTTCCCACAGCTGATTTGACCCTGGACCCAGAGACAGCCCATCCGCGACTCACCCTTTCCTCTGATAGCCGGAGTGTCCGACTGGGAGAACGCTGGCGGGATGTGCCTGATAGCCCCAAACGCTTTGATTCTGACTACTGTGTGTTGGCCTTGCAGGGCTTCACCTGCGGCCGCCACTACTGGGAGGTTGAGGTGGGTGGCCGGAGAGGGTGGGCTGTGGGAGCAGCCCGTGAGTCAGCCCGACGTAAAGAGAAATCCAGTGCTGGAGGCCCCCACCAGAAACGGGAAATCTGGTGTGTGGGGACCAATGGCAAGAAGTACCAGGCTCTGACCACAACCGAGCAGACGTCTCTCTCTCCATGTGAGAAGCTCCGTCGCTTTTGCGTGTACTTGGACTACGAGCGGGGCCAGCTGGCATTCTACAATGCTGAAAACATGGGCCACATCCACACCTTCAATGCCTCATTCCGTGAGCGCATCTTCCCCTTCTTCCGCATTCTTTCAAAAGGGACTCGCATCAAACTCTGCAACTGAGACCATCACTGCTTTTGCCATTGCACGAAGCTGGATGCGCCCTTCCCTGCACAAGGCCTCCACCTTACTATAAGTCATCCTGTCCCAACTGATCATCCCTGATGAGAGCTCACCCCTCACCCTCTTCATTCTTAGACCTTCTCTGGTGCTTGTCATGGATTCACACAGAGACTCTCCCTTCTTTGGATCCAATACAGCACAAATATTCTTTCCTTTTCATGGGTCTAAATTTCTCTCTTGCAAATCTACTTTAGCAAAACTCACTTCTTTCTCCCCGTTTCCTTTGGCATTTTGCTGTAAGTGGACTGCCACACTTCTTCCCACACACCCTGAAGGATCTCTTGACTTCCTGATCTCTCTTTAACTTCCAGAAAAATATGATTGTTAAGCTGTATGTTTGCTGGCATCTGTTGTGGCAACAGTGACTGGGGATGAAGCAGTCTTTTGACATTCCAGAGCCACCTAAATCTTCTTAGGTCACATCTCATGGAATCCTTATGAGTGCCTGATTGTCTTAACCTTTAGCAGTTTTGATTTCCAGGCCAAAACCTGGTGCCAGCATAAATAAAAAATAAATAAAAATAAAACTTTTATTTTTATCCCGCTTTTCTGTGACGAGACAATCAAAGCAGCTCACAACACATTAAAATATCTACATTCACAACATTATATCCCAAGTTGCCCCCCCTAAAACAGGATTAAACATGTTACAATTAAAATTGGAGATTAAAATATCTATTAAAAACACAATAAGAAAATATAACGATGACAGAGCAGTGGGCTAATACATGATGTGAGGGGCAGTCATTCTGTGGCCGGGCACTTTTATTCAGGAAAGGCCTACCGGAAGAGATCCGTCTTGACCGCTTTTTTAAAGCTGTCTAAGCTGGCAATTTGACGGATCTCGTCTGTCAGGCCAGGCCGTTCCATAGTTTGGGAGCAATTGCAAAGAAGGCCCTCTGGGAGATAGCAGACTAATTTTTAAAGGCTGCAATAGATTCCTCCCAGAGGACCTGAGGGTCAGATTACAGGCGATCCCTCAAATAGATTGGACCCAAGCCATGTAGGGCTTTAAAGGTTATAACCAACATGTGAAGTTGAAGGCTTTCATGGCCAGCATCCATGTTTTTTTGTGGGTTTTTCAGGCTATGTGACCATGTTCTAGAAATTTTTCTTCCTGACGTTTTGCCAGCATCTGTGGCTGGCATCTTCAGAGAAACATGGCCACATAGCCTGAAAAACCCACATTATAACCAACACCTTGTACTGTGCCCAGAAGCTAATAGGCAGCCAGTGAAGAGATTTTAGGACGGGTGTTGTTCCTAGTTTTTCCAGCAACCAGCCTGGCTGCCATATTTTGCACTAGTTGAAATTTCTGGACTAGGCACAACGGTAGCCCCATGTAGAGCACGTTACAGAAATCAAGTCGTGAGGTTATCAGTGAATGTACAACAGTTTCTAGGTCCTTTACTTCCAGGAAAGGGTGCAGCTGGCGTATCAGCTGGAGCTGATAACAGGCGCTCCTGATCGTCGCATTCACCTGATTTCTCATGTGAAGCAACAGATCTAGGAGCACCCCCAGACTGCGAACACAGTCCTTTGTGGCTAGGATTGGAGGTTGCAACCCTATACCTGGTTTGGGGGCCCCTGCTGTAAGTACCTCCATTTTGTCTGGATTCAGCTTGAGTTTGTTTTTCCTCATCCAGCCCATTACCACTTCAAGACACTGATTGAGGGGAGAAATGCCACCTGTTGTCATAGCTGCTGATTGGGACATGGCATATTCCTGGTGCTTGATTCAGCTAATGCTGTGAAATCAGTTTTGGTGATACTGTCCCAGGATGTCAACAACCTTCAGCCTTCTGAAAAAAACATCATAGTAGAATGTGCATTTAAATATAACCCAGCAGCAGGTTTGAGAATCATAAGGCCCTCCAGAAATTGTTGGGCTGCAGCTCCCTCAACACTGGCTGTGCTGGCCGGACCTCTTGGGAACTGCTGTCCAACAAGGTCTTGAGGGAACATGGTTTCTACTCCGGTTATAGGGCAACATTCTAGCTGATTTCCAGATCCAGTGCAGTTTCTTCTTGAAATGACTTGTGCTCTCCTTTATTTTCTCTTTACTAATGTCAATTTTTTTAAAAAAACAACAGTGCAAAACTATCAATTTCATCTCACTGCTCTCTATATGTAGTTTGATGTAGTGACTCATCTATTTGTCTCCCATTCCTTGATGTTATCCTTGTCCGCTGGACCTGCAGGGAAGCATTTATTACTACTGCTGCTACTATTGCTGCTGCTAGTAGTGTGATCTATAGACAATTTTTGGTCAACAGCAGATTGAAATGTTGTGGGGGGGGGTCTGTTATTAAAGGAACATAGCTCTAGGGATGAGTGTGATGTCTCCAGAAGTTTTGGTGGTGGGACTTCACTATTGCTGCCTTGTCCATTTTCCTTGACACTCTCTCCATCGCTCTCACTCAGAGTTTAGATAATTTGTTTCCCCATCTATCTCCCATCCTGCAAACCACTGGAGGCTTTTGCTATGCCCTGCTGTATGTGTTTTTCAGTTCTTTGTGTTACAGAGCTCCTTTTGAACTAGTTTTCGCTTTAAAAAGAGAGACTTAAAATGGAAATCTAGTTTTTTGCAAAAAGTTGAGGAATAATAAATTAATTATTCAACAAGAAGTCTTTTGCTCTTTATGGTCTGTGCTAATGTTGAAAGAGGACGAATGGGAGATGTGGTTTATGCCTTTTAAGTTTAATCTGTATAACACCGATTAGTAGCCTTGTGTTGAGTTAAGACTATTGGCCTAGCTTGCTATGAATCATTTTCATCAACTGCCAGTGCCTCTCCATAGTTTCAGATAGCACTCTTTCTCAGCACTGCATGGGAATCTCCTGTCACTGAGCTACAGCACTTTCTATCTCTGTACCAAGAGTTTGGTCATATACTTCCAGCTTTAGCAAGATAGTTGGCAGGGGCACCAATAATTGAGGAATAGAAAGGACAGGGTGGCCCTCCACAATTAGTGGATGGCAATTCCCATTGGTCCTACCCAGTAATGAGGGATGATGAGAATTGCAGTCCATAGAATCATAGTCCACATATGGAAGTCTGCAGTTTCCCACTACTGTGTTAACTAAGGGTTCCATAATTTGGGATACTGAAATTTCCTTGCAGGGAAACCATTGGTTACTGTCAGTAAAATCCCAATCACAGCCTTGGTAAAATGTGCTGGTGCAGCTCTGCATGCATCTAGGGTGAGCATGTCAGATTTGAATTGGAAGGAGATTGGCATAGGATATTGGGGAGAGTAAAAGTAATTAGGTGAGGAAAAAAGCCAAAACAAACAGAACTGAGGAATCCCCCCATCTCTCTGTATGTTACGACGGAAAGGTGTAAGTATCTTGGGAGACTCATCTAAAATGGATAGTGCAAATTGCATGCATTCTACACTTTGCTTCTGAATCAGGTTATTAATTTGATTTATATCATGCCTTTCTTCCAGTAAAGGATCCAAAGCAGCACCACTATTTAAAGAAAGTCAGTAGACAGGGTTACACAGGACTGGAACATAACTGTCTTACTCTCTCCTTGAGTTTCCAGAAAGTTAACTGTTAGCCTATTAACAGGGCAAAAAGCAAACAAAAAACACCCAAAGGCTTGTGTGGACTGTGGCTCATCAGTTGCATACAGTCTTAGGCTGTATCTATACTGCAGATGTAATGCAGTTTTTACTCTCTATGCTCTATGGAGAGCATAGCGGAGAAGATGCTGAGTTCATAAATCATTCAGTAACTTTATTTATACCCTGCCTTTACTGCAATGCCAGGGCACAAGGAATTCATGGGGTGGCAGGAAGCCAGTGTGGTGCAATGGTTTGAGTGTTGGGACTACAGCTCTGGAGACCAGGATTTGAATCCCAGCTCAGCCATGAAACCCACTGGGTGACCCTGCACTCTCTCAGCCTCTGAGGAAGGCAACGGCAAAGTCTCCCTGAACAAATTTGGACAGGTTTGCCTTAGGCTTGCCATAAGTTGGAAACGAAGGCACACACACAACACACACAGGAAGCCCACGTCACAACTTCACCATGCCTCAAACGGGAACGGAGTGGTTGGAACGAAATGTGCAGATAGTGCAGTACAACCAGTAACAAATCAGGACCAAACAGTATATTTAGGGTACAACTGACTAGAAGAGAAGAAACAATTTAGGTCAGAAATCCTAAAAAAGAAAGCTGAACATTGGAACTACTGGGCAGGTTTGAAGAGTACATAAAGGGATGAAGAGATTACAGCTCTGTTTCAATAGTGTGTTACCTCTGGATCCCATTTCACCTGAATCTTAGCAGAAATTGTGGCACGTGAGTAATGAATTTGCACAAGTGTCCTTGCAATAATAATTCTGAAAGCAAGGAACAACTCACTAGCACTCTGGCTGAAAGAATTTAAATTAATTTGGGATTTTAAAACCATTTGGGTTATTTTAAATTGCTTCATTAGACAATTTTAATTCAGAGAAATAATATGCCACGCTGAGACTTTATTCTAATTAAAGGCAGGATAAAAATACTAAATAAAAACATTAAATTAAAAGGTTTACTTTTACTTTTTTTGAAATGTCATCCAGACTGCTGGAAAAAATATAGGCGGGTTACAGACGGGCAGGGGAGGGCGTCTTGGAGGTGTATTCAGCTGAATACGGAGCCTCCAGACGGCCCGCCCCGGGGGCGTGCTTCAGGTGTTGGGGCTTCCACACAGGGGGCAATGAAGACGCCTCACCTGGGTCCGTTTCGGACCCATAGCTTCCATACCGCCGCCTCGGAGGACGCCGCAAAAAAAAGAAGCAGCTTCCGCACGGGCGGCCCAAACCGCGGCTTTTTTTTCTTTTGCCGGCTGGTGGATGCGCAGCTGCGCAGCTGCAGCGCTAAGCAGCGGCGGCAGAAAGCCTATGGGCACATTTAAAGCGCCCAAGCCCCTTTAAACTTTTTCCCCCGCCCTGGCCAAGAACAAAGGTGGTCTCCTGCCAGCTGGTGATCAGCTGGTGTTGGCATCCTTGTCCGCTTGCACAGTTGCCAATGTCACCAGCATCATGGATGCCTCCTCTCCTTTGTTCCCTGTGGTTTTCCTGAAGCTGCAATCCACAGCCACGGCTGTCGCCGCTGCCACCGCCGTCTTCCCCGCCTCCTCTGCCCCCTCCGCCCCCTCCGCCTCCATTGCCGCTGCAATGGAGGTCCCATCATCCACCACCATGACAGCTGTAGACTTGGATGACAGCAGCAGTGATGATGATGATGGCACAAAACAGCGAACGGCAGTGGCTGCCATAGCGCTTGATCAAGCTACTGTTGGCGGTGCTATGGCCCTGGCCAGAGTGGCACGTCTCCACCGATGCTGGAATGTCCCTGCATCTCAAGACTTGTGGTGGCTAGTCTGTTGGGTCTGATGCTTCCATCACTTTTAATGAAAGCATGCAGCTCCTTGTAAAAGGGTGGGGGGGGCGCCCTTCGTAGTTCCTCTGGCCAGGGCATCTCTGTATTGTTTGTATTGAGATTTCAGCGACTTGCATTTTCGGCGACACTCCTCCAAAGTTCTGTTGTGGCCCTTGGCTCTCATGGCTTCTTCCACTTCTCGATATGTGTCAGCATTCAGGTAGGACTGCTCCAATTTCTGCAGAATGTTTGGCTGGGACCATATAGCTATCAGGTCAGCCATCTCAGTATGAGACCAAGACGTCCCCCTGCCTTTTTTCGGGGTGCTGGTGGATGGCTGTGCCATCCTGCCTGGTGGCAAAGGGGAGCCGCCACACAGCTGTGCCAGGAGCAGCCGAACTGTGCCCGTTCCCAGGTGAAAATGGCACAGGAATGTGTGTAGGGGGTCACTTTAAATTCCAAACTTTCCCTTATCACTTTCTACAACCAAAACATCCGCAGGCAAAACTTACAACTTCCCGCGATTCTAGCAACGCATGCGCACAAGTGGCTCTAGGGTTAGGGTTACGAGACTTAAAATGCGCCACAGCTGTGCCGCAGCTTCCACAGCTGCATGGCAGCGGACGTTGCAATTAAAGCCTGACTGCAAACCACGCATGTCCCGGACCCCGACCCATTATGCGACGCAGCTGACACGGAGCTTTTAAACGGGCAACTTATATTTGCGGCGTAGCAATTCTGACGTATCGGTGCAGCAGCTTACAGACGGAGATGCGCAGGTACGGCGCAAATCAAAAAGAAGCGGAAAAAAGCAGCACCTTTTTAATGCCGCTTCTTCCCGCTTGGGGCGTGCAGGGGGCGTGTTCATGACGGCATTCAGGTAAGGCCCGTCTGAAGGCTCTACCTTCATGATGTCATGAATACACCCCTTTTTGCCCGTCTGTAACCTGCCATAGTTTTGCTCTAGGAACACTTGGTTGAAACATCCTAAAGATCTGGAGAAGGAATTCTGTAGAATCAAGATTCGGTAAATATCCCTATTTGTCACTTCCCAGTATTGCTGAGCACCAGCTGCAAATTGATGCTTGATCCTTTGCCCAAGTATTGGTCAGCCATTTTGCAACAATAGCCTTGATCTAAATGCTGTTAGTCTTGAGGAAAGTAGATCTACTGAATCAGTTGGACTTACCATTCAACAATTGATTAATAGGTCGAAAACTGACTGACAGGGTGCCATGAACACCATATAGAAGGTCTCTTATAATACTTCAAGGGGGTAATTTGTTAAAGCTCAGTGGCAGTAAATACAGAAGAAATGGAAGTATTTCACAGAGTGCATCTCTAAATACAGAAATCACAACCATGACAGAGAGTTTTAAAGGGTATTTAAAGACAATTCACTGATGGGGCTATCGATGGCTGATTATGATGGATACATTCTCCTTTCTAGTACTGGAGGGAGTACAGTATACCTTGAGTTTCTGAGGAGAATGAATGGGCTGCCATTGGCATCTAGTTGGTCAGTGTGTCAAGAGAATGCTGCATTCGATAAACCTTCAGTTTGATCTATCATGGCTTTTCAAAGGTTTTGTACTATTTGTCAGATTTGTCCAATAGTATTATTTGACAAATTATAATAGTAATAATTTGCATCTGTCACAGACACAAGGCAATCCAACATTATCCCTAGGTAAGACACATATTGTTGTCTTTTGGTGCAATTGCATCATTGCAACCTCAGGAATTCTGGCAGTGTCCCATAAGTGTGCATTGTGTGGCTATTACATGGCTGCCAAAGCTATACATACCAGGCCTAGTTCCCATGGCATTTTTCCTTCCCCTTCAGCAATTTTAAGTAGTCCTAATGAAAGACCAACTCAAATGAAAGCAATTCTTAGCGCTTACTAGTTCAAGGGTGTGGTAACTTTGGTCCTACAAATCTTTTTCATTTCCAGAAGTCCAGCATTGGCCAGTGGTAATGGGAGCTGTAGGCTAAAACATCTGGAGGGCCAAAAGTCCCCTATCTGAGTGGCTTGTTCACTAATACATCCAAAGATCAAACCTTTCAGTTTATCCCATTGTTTTCAGTGACTGCATCAGATATGGGTTGTCTGCCAATGCTGCCTTTTGAGCAAGCTGAAAATTCCAACTCACTCTGATCCTACAATAAACAGGCAGTGTTAACATTCTGCCTGCACACTTCTGGTTTTTTCTGTGTCCTTCCTAGCTGCTGTTTTGCTTTGAGATGATGAAAGCTTGTCTGGGGCAATTCAGACAATGAAGTAACTTGTCTCAGCTTGTGAGAGAAATGAAGATATGCCCATAGAGTACAGTCCCCCTTTTCCTTAATCAGAGATCAACCACATTATGGTCTGAATTGCCGCTCCCACTTCCAACTGGTCAGCAACAGCAATGAGCCCTCCCAGGGCTAGCACATGTAAGCTATGCTTATGCATGTGCATGTTACTAACAGGATGCTACTCATTGTCCTCCAGTTTAACATGGCCATAACTGAGACAGAAGTATTATATGTGCTTGTCTATTTATTCTGAAGTAGGGGCTGTCTTTTAATTGTTCCTGCTGTACACAGCATTATGTGGTTCCCAACCTTTGCTCCTTCAGTTTGGACCAGAAGCTCCAGCCACGCTGTCAGATGAATATGCAAATTCTGGGCACTGATGTTCAAAACATCTGGAGTGTTGAAAGCTGAGGCCTGCTAGGGTACCCAAAACTTTCCATTTTACTATCTTCTTTCTCCCTTTGCTAGTTAGCCACTGCCCAGGTCAGTTGCTTCTTGTAGCAGTTTGCCTGAGCTTGTCACAGCTTTAACCAGCAAGTCTTCAAAGAGCTGTGATCTCCCACTCACTCTTTCACCTTCTTCTTGTGCAAATCCATTGTTTAAAGACAAAAGCATGTTGATTACTTGCTACTTTGAAATATACAATCAGTCCTTCACATTTGCAGCTTTGGCTGCACAGATCTAACAGATATGTTCTGCTCAAATCCTCCAGTTTTGCTCAGCTGGAGGTGACCAGAGTTGCGCTAGAGGACCTAGAGATTTCTAGAGGTGTTATCTCAGGGTAAAAAACAAAAAACAGTGGCTTTTTATTTGCAATTTTTCTACTTTCATAGGGTCTAGTCCAAGGTGCAAACCTCCAGTCAGTCAGCGAGGTCACGCAATCATTACATTTTATCCTTTCTTTCATCATTTGAATGCCTGCTATATTGGGGCTTTCTTTTAGCCTTAGCAAACTTCCCTATTTGTCTATCTTGGCAATGAGGTTTCTGGTGTTAGTATAGAAAAAACAGAAGAACACTAGCTTGGTATGCTGTTACATCTCCCCCAAGTTGAAATGTTCTTTTTGACTATAACTCCCAGAATTTCTCAGCCAGGTTTGAGGTGAGGGACAGATAAAAGAGAAGGAGGAGGTTCCATTTTCTGGTATTTGGATAAAGAGGACACAGAAATCTTTCAGCACAATTTTTTTTATTAATTTTTTGAACATAATTATAACGTGTGCCTTGTGGTATTTTCTCATCTTGTTCCAATAGTGACTTGCCAGACGCGAACCAGGTTATCTGTGTAACCAGCAAACAGAGTCTGATGGAAAAAAGAGAGACAGAAGGGAAGAATCATAGACCCATAGAATCGTAGAGTTGGAAGAGACCACAAGGGCCATCCAGTCCAACCCCCCTGCCATGCAGGAACTCTCAATCAAAGCATCCCCGACAGATGGCCATCCAGCCTCTGTTTAAAGACCTCTAAGGAAGGAGACTCCACCACACTCCAAGGGAAGAGTATGTTCCACTGTCAAACAGCCCTTACTGTCAAGAAGCTCCTCCTAATGTTGAGTTGAAATTTCTTTTCCTGGAGCTTGCATCCATTGCTCCGGGTCCTAGTCTCTGGAGCAGCAGAAAACAAGCCTGCTCCCTCCTCAATATGACATCCCTTCAAGTATTTAAACAGGGCTATCATATCACCTCTTAACCTTCTCTTCTCCAGGCTAAACACCCCCAGCTCCCTAAGGCGTTCCTCATAGGACATGGTTTCCAGACCCTTCACCATTTTAGTCACCCTCCTTTGGACACGCTCAAGCCTTGGCTATATTTCAGAGGAAGGCAATGGTAAACCACCTCTGAATATTCCTTGCCTAACAAAACCCTATGAAATTCATGTGGTCATCATAGTGTGGTATACTATGTCTAAAGCACCCAAAACAGATGCCAGTCACGTCACTTTTCTGTAAACATACACAGATGTAAGCCTGAACAAAATCTGAATAAGTTTTAAAGTTCCAAAATATCAGTTTCAAATTTCTAAGAACATAGGAACCATTTTCCTGGGATTGCTACATCTGTGCTAACATCCTTCTTTTACCTAGAGTGTCCCAGAAGGTTGCCAATTACAGCATCACTAAACCCTGCTTTCCTTTGATAACTAAACAGGCCACGGGCCTCAAATGACAACCTCTAAAGTGCAAGAGCAGAAAAATCCAGCTTTCTTGGGCCACTGAACCACTCTGCTCACCCCTCTTTGGAAACATGCCCTTACCTGTCCATCAGCCGACCAGGCCAATGAGGTGCACTGTGGAGGCTCTGCCTTGCTGCTGGTGCTGATCACCTCCTGCTTGAGTTCATCAACAATGATCTTGCCTTCCAAATCCTGTGAATAAGAATCAAAGAGTAATTGGTTGAAACCAGTTGTGACCTTCAGTTCAACTCAATTCCCAATCTTCCATTGGGAATTCAAATGAGCTTGGGCAACAAAAGCTCAGAAACAGCCTCTGATTTTCCACATGGAAGCAAGGTCAGATGGCACACACACAGTTTCATCACAGCACAAAAAACAAAACAAAGCTCTGTATCCTGTAGTCATAGGATATTCCTCCAAGCCACACAAACAGCTCAGTTTTGAACAGTGCTAACAATAGCGCCTATCACCATCTGAAACTAGTACCTATTATTGCAGTTGCATGTTTTCTTGCCCTATTGATCTTTCATTGGTCTTTTAACTTTCTTCACTACAGAATGGGAATTTTGGGGCCTTCCAGATGTTGAGGAACCAGAGTCCTCAGTATTTCTTGCCATTGTCTTGTCTTGCTAGGACTTTTGAGAGCTGCACTTCAGCAGCATCTGGTAGGCTGTGAGACTCTCATCTGTTTACCCTGTACATTCCTTGGGGCAAAGACATTTTTGGGAGAGGGCTAGCCTTGCTCTCTGAAATATTGTGTACATAGCTAGTTCTATAAATGTATTAACAAGCCAAAGAGAAGCCAAGAACAGAATGGTAAAAGGAACCATTGAAATTCTATATCTGCTAATGTTACAACCAGTGGATGGGATTGAAAGGAAGGTGCCTCTATCAGTGGCCAATACAAACCTACAATTCCAATTCTTGTTCTCTTCTTCTCTCTTATTTTCTGTACCACACCAACTATTTTATGAGCATCTAGGCAGTGACAGTCTTACTCTTCAATCTGCGTGCATCACTTAGCACAATGCAGGTTACGCTGTGAGTGAATTTTAACAATGACTCACCCAGATCTTGATGCTGGGCCCAGTGGCTGCACAGAGCCAGTAGCGGTTGGGGCTGAAGCATAAGGCATTGATGATGTCCCCGCCATCCAGCGTGTACAGATGCTTGCCTTCATTCAAGTCCCACAACATGGCCTGACCGTCCTAAGATGGAAGGACAAAGTCATCAGAGAGAATACAGGATAAAACAAGCTATGGTGACATGCAAGGAAAATCACCAGAAGAAATAGTTTAATGTTTTTAAAAGGAAAGCTTCAAGTAAGTATGAAGCCAGGTGCTGCTGCTTCAAATGTAACAATCATATTCTTCAGGTAAGCAGTGCAAAGATCCAGATGGGGCAGGTAGTGTTTGACCACTCCAGATGATGCCTAATGGTGAACTGGGTGTGGACCTTGCACTCAGGAGATAAATTTTAAAATCTTTATGAGCATTGCAGCCATTAATACATATAGGGCTAATTCTATCTCCTGCTGTAGAGAGGGAGGAACTGAAATCCATCACTTAAACCATTAGCTCTATATTTGTCACCATTAAAGTGTATCTTACAGCAGTGATGGGTGCCAGATCTCTGAACCAATGAAACCTGCAATAGCAGCCAATTCCAGCTTAGAACAGACTGCAGCTTCCATCAGCCCTAGTCAGCATAGTCATTGAGAAAGAGTAATGGAAGCTACAGTCTCATAACATCATCTGAAGGACCACAAGCTGCCCAAAACAATATTAAATAACTGTGCCATGGCCACATAACTTCCCTTTTTTGCATCATGTCCCTCTCTTGTTATAATACTCACTCACACTCTCGCTCTCCTATTGTTATTCTATTCTTCTCTAGTGCATGCAGCTGCCTATCCCTTCACCAAACCCTGAGTATGACTAACGTAGCCCAGACCACATCTTAATGCCAGCCTAACTACACAACCAAAAGGATGCCAGATTGCTATAGCAGAAACCAATTGTGGACCCAGTCTGGCTCCTGATCAGTACCTACTCTGGGCCCCTGGAATACTTTTAAATGAACATATATGCACACATTTTAGTTATACATATTAATACACATTCAGCTTTTCTCCTATATTTAGGCAGCTCAGAAACAGCCTCTGAGTATCCGCATGGTGATAAACAGTCAGATGGCACTCGTAAGTTTCATCACAGCTGAACCAAGATCTGCCAGCAACAGGCAGAGGTGGGTGGGTAAACTGCAAGTCCCCCATCAATCAAAGTTCTGAGCAGGGCCGAAGAAAGAGGGCAGGAATGGGTGCGAGCAACCCCCAGCAAGGCAAGAGATTAGGAATATCAAGCACCCCTGGCCAGGTTCTTAAAAACTCTTTCCCTCAAAATGGCATTTCAAACTCTAGTCATGATCATGCTAAACTAGAACTCCACTGCAGTTTCTCAAAGATGTATACTTTAAAACAAATGGCTTGTCAGTTGTGCTTGGGGGAAGTTTTATCAACCCCTCTACAGTATCCCCAGATGAATACTGGGCCTCTTGAAAACCCACCAAGTAAAGTGGGAAAGGAGTGGAAGTAGGCCCTCCAGAAATTCATCAACTATTATTCTTACCAAACTGGTCACTAGTTTTCTCAGCTCTAAAGAATGGAGAATCCAGCAGCAATAGGGGCTGGTTCTGTAGCCTGTATTTCAGATTCTCCCTCTTAGGCAGAAGTGCCACATATCAGAATTTAAGCCTGTTGTTCTACATACTAAACACAGACCTGCTTTTCTACTCTACTTTACAAATATTTTTAAAAGAATCTATCCTGCCCATTTCTTAATCTCTGTTTTCACTAAGAAAAGACCAGTTGCAGTAAACAAGCCCCTGAAGACTTCCTGACTAGAGATGCTAGATTTCAGTAACAATAATCCACCATGTGAATAAGAGGATCTAATTCGGCAAATACACTAGAGGGTGTAATTGAACTCTTTACTTCACTTTCTAGACAGAAGTAGCTTCCCTACATCTCTATTTGGTAACTTAACTAGTATGATGTAGACAGTCTTGAAGGGGTTATGCGTCTGTCCACAAATCATGCTGTTTGAAAACCTGAGGAATTTAAGACCAATGCTTCTCCTGAAAGAAGCTGAAATGCTCCAATGACATATTTTCTTTTATACTAAAATTCTCCAAAATTTCTCCAATCGGCCCCAGCTTCCCAGGGACTGTTTCAGAAAGTGCAGAAGGGAGGAAGAGAGCTAGTGGATATACTTTCTGGAAAACTCTGGGAGTTGTAGCCAAAAAAATTTGACACTCTGATTTGGCCCAGGAAATTTCCCCCTCCTCCAGCAGGTTCATGTCCAGGTAGCTTTGAGGGCAAGAAACTGCACAGAACACATTAAGCAGGAAGGCAGAACAAAGAAAAGAGCTCTTCCATTCCATTTGCTTTGAAAACTTACTTTGCCACCTGAAGCACACAGGGAACCATCAGGGGAGACTGTCACGGTATTCAGGTAGCCTGTGTGCCCGATGTGGTTGGTCTTCAGTTTGCAGTTGGCCAAGTTCCACACCTACAAGAGAAAAAACACAAAGCAAGGTTAAGAATGCCACACACTTGTTTGGGGCTTTCGTCAGTCTGTGATGAGTTCTTTGGCCACAGAAACATGATGTCAATTCCTAAGCCTTTGCCAAGTATCTACTGGCACTTTAAAGAGTTACAAAACGCCTGATCTGTTTCCCCTTGTTTCTCTTCAGGTGCTGCCTTCTAACTAGTACACTTTTTTATTGTATACATGTCTGTACATCTTTATTGTTTGATACAGGTCTGCTTAATGCATCCCCCTCCCCCCCCAAAAAAAAGCCTGCAAAACAACGGCCGGTCACAAATAATATCCAATCCACAAGTGCCTGATGGATACATAAGCCAGCAATGTCCCACACCCATGGCTTTAGGCCTAGACTTCTCTGAGAGACAGAAATTATCAGATCTCACGCCAAAGTCTCTCCCTCAAAAGAATTATTTCCCAATATTTGTTGGGCTGTGACTCTTCAGAAGTGAGGGAGGGGGAAATAATCCCATCTATTTCAATGTTTCATGGTGGGAGAGAGTGGACTGAAGAGAGATTCTTGTGTTCTAACTCACCTTCACCAGCTTGTCCCAGCCACAGGAGACAATGATGGGGTTGCTGCTGTTGGGGGAGAAACGCACACAGGACACCCACTCAGAGTGGCTTTCATCCTAGAGCACAGAAAACAAAATGGAAGTTAAGAATAACAGCATAGTACATAATACAACTCTGGAACATGATAAGCAAAAAAAAAAAAAAACCCCCAAACAGCCAATTCATTCCACACTTAATATCCAAGGTAATTGACTAAGCCTTCCCACCCAATACACCCTTCTGGACACATATTTGTATTTACATATACTTTCCATGGCTTTCACACCACTCATTCTGTCTGTCTTCTTTTCCTGTCAAAATATAGCCTGTATATTTTGGAGAAGCAACTTTTCCTTTTGCTTATGAATGAGGGTTGGGGATTTAGATTTCCTGCATGGGAGGGGGTTGGGCTGGATGGCCCTTGGGGTCTCTTCCAACTTTATGATTCTATGATTCTAACAGGTACCTAACCACTGATGTCTTTCAAGGAATTCCCACCATCAACTGTATGGGGTGGGACTGATGGAGCTGCAATCCAACACTATCAAGGAGGGCCCATACAGGTGTCTCTACACATTTGCAGGTGAAGCATTTGTGGATTTGATTATTTGTGGATTGCTATATTTGCTCCTGTCACTAAAAAGGTGTTCTCTCTAGGCATCTGTAGGTCCTCTAGTGAAATTCTATGGTTAACTTCTGCCGCAGATTCCTACAAAAGTGTTCTCTCTGGTAAAAAAACAAACAAAACAAACCTGCCTAATATTCACAATTTTTCCATTTTCAAGGTAATGACTGTGCCCTTAATCATAGGAAACTTGAAGGACAACTGAATATTCCTTCTTGGCCCTCTACAGTGTTTAAGGTATTTCACAGGGTTACAGAAGCACAGAAACAATAACTATAACACCACTAAAAACTAATGGATGGGACTACACTTGGCTCTGTTTTGTGGTTGGGTATCTTGACAAAAACACAGGTGGGGAATGTCCTTGTAGACCATGACCCACCCCCTAAGCCTTTATTACTAGCCCAGATGGATGGGACCAATGGCAATTATCTCAAACATACATTGCATTAAACATGTGGGATGAGGGTTTTTTGAGGTGTGTGTGGGGGTGTGTGGACAATGCACACCTGCCATAGTCAGCGGATGGTGACAGGAGAATTCCACATGCTTGTGCACTGCACTACAGAACAGCTATGCATGTTGGTCTTCTAGTTGTATCTGTTGTGCTATACTGCTACCCAGTATATGAGGAGCAGAACATAAATACGTTTGTAGATATTTCCACCAGACTATAGGATTTTGAATTAAGATTTAAAGTAAAAGGATACCTCTACTTTGTACAACATAATGTTGTTTATGGTCAAACCTAAAGGAACAAGTACAGAACAAAACCTGTCACAACCTACATTATAAACGCTGCAAAGGTTTTTCTCAGTCCTATTCTAAGAGCATTCAACAAGCCTGTGAGAATCTGCTCAAGTGTAAACTTTGGACCAAGGCCCATACCAGGCCCCCATAGGACAGATTAATGAATCAGACCACATCATGCTCTGGGACACACACAATATCACATAAGTACTGCATTATCCTATTAGTTATTCACTTTACATCACACAGGATAGCAGAGCTCTGCAGTTAAACATCTCCATATTCTAACATCTTCCCAGTAAGTTTTCTTAATAACTGCACAGCTCTTCCCCCTGCTCTTTTCAAATCCTATACAGATATGGAACAGCTCAGGTAGCTCTGGCTAAAATATGAAACAGCAAGAAAGGGGGGAACCTCTTCTGTGAAGAGACTGAGGGATCTTTTAACCCTTTACTCTGACCCATTAGGACTCTTATCGAAGGCCTTTCCTTTCACTTAAATGCAATCTAGTTTATCCCTGTTAAAAGTACAGCTTATCCAATACTTGTTACTACTCCCAGAATCCACCAACCAGCATGTCCAAGTGCAATATCAGCTGGGAGATTCTGGGGAGTTGTATTCCAAAAAGGGGCATGTTTTGAGTCCTGACAATGATATCCTGTACTTCCAAGCCTTTCGCTTCCTGTATTCCTTATTTGCAATTCTATGCAGAGGACTCTCTCTCTCTTTTGTTACTTTAGATGTTAATACTGGGGTTAAAATTTAGTTGGCAATAGCATGTAATTCCCTCAGAGCCAAGCAAGAGCAGATCCAAAATCTTCCTTTCTCCACAGTAACATCTCACTGCCAAGAGGCTTCAGAGCATCTATAGCAACTGTGTGAACCAGGAACCACTACTGGCACACCAAGCATTCTGTACACTGGGCACCTCACGTAAAGGACAATTTATAAACTCAATTTCAGGAGCATTCAATGCCAAGCTCTAGAAGGGAAAACTCACCTGCACAGTATATTTGCAGACACCCAGAGTGTTCCAGAGCTTGATGGTTTTGTCCCTGGAGCCAGAGACAATCTGACGGTTGTCAGAAGAGAATGCTACACTCAGAACATCCTTGGTGTGGCCCACAAAGCGCCGAGTGGTGGTGCCTCTGTAAGGGAGGAGATTCCAAAACTCAGCGTACTGCAGTGAAGAATGAACCCACTGTTCCAAATGCTCCTCACCCTGTCTTGCTATTTCCTCTCTTGCAATCCTCCCACAGCTCCAATGCAGATTCTGGAGACAATAATCAAGCCCAATAAGTAAAATAGTAGCTTGAACTTTCTAGGAGGTTCTCCACATTTCAAGAGAGGGTCTTTCTGAAGAATGATTCTGTGATGAGACAAGGCCCTTCCTACAATTTTTGCAACTGGTAAGTGCTAGGAAGGAAGTAAAACAAACTTCCTACCATGTCACATTGCTCACGTGGGTTGAGTAAGCAAGCTTTGATCTTTGATTCTATCCATCCCAAAGATCAGCATATTCTAGAAAGTGCTGCTCTCTTCCCTGAACTTTAGAAAATGAAAAGGATGCAAGATACAAAAGATGTTCCACATCCTGACTGGGGAACTTTAAAACTCACACTGCTTTAAAACCACTTGAGAGTGTTTTAGATCTTCCCAGAGCATTTGATTTAGCCTCACCAGGTTTTCTGAACAAAGTCAAAAAGCCTCATTTTTTCAGTCTATGCTGTAGATGTCAAGAATACATACAAATGGTTTTCTGCATGAACCAACTTTTCACAAAATAGTTCCAAAATGTGAATAATCATCAAAAACTGTGCAAAAGCTCTTTTGATCCTCCCCCAGAAGAGAGAAACATTTTGCAATTCATCATTCTTGATTGAAATAAGCAAAGGTTTCCATCCCTTCTTCCCTGTGCTGTCCCTTCATAATTGCAGGACATCTCAGCAAACCCCAGTGGAGTCAGTAGATGTGTGTCAGATCTAATCATTGGGACGGGCGGGGCGGGGGGGAGCAAACAAGAACCTTGATCCCCAAAGTAACTCAGAAAAACAACCACCACCAAGTAATAGAACAGGGATTAAGAACCTAGATAATAAATGGGAACAGGAAGAAAATTAACTGGCACTGAGGGAGATGCCTAAACATTCTGCTGAGGACAGTTTTTCTTTCCAGATGGGATCCCACTTTCTCCCAAGCTGTACTCACGTGGTAAGGTCCCAGAGGCGAAGAGTGCCATCCCAAGAGCCAGAGAGAGCAAACTGCCCATCTGAAGAAATCACTACGTCGCTGACAAAGTGGGAATGGCCCCGCAAGGCCCGCTGGGGGATCCCGTAATTGGTTTCATCCCGGGTCAATTTCCACATGATGATGGTCTTATCTGCAATTGGAGAGGATGGCAAAAGGTTATCCCAAAGATTTCCTAGAGCTCAAGAGTAAAAAAAAATCCCATTCCCTACAGCCTAGCACCTCACCTTCTACCTGTGGCCCTAGTTCTCACCAAAGCAAGGGTGAGCTGGATCTTGTGGGCATGCAGGTACTGTTGGACTGCAATGCCCAGCATTATTCACCACTGGCTAAGCTGGCTAGGACTGACAAGAGCGGCCCACCCACCCTGTTTGAAAAATCTATCTTTTGGACTACAAGTCATGTTTTCAGGAGAACATGGGGAGTGACTTTTCCAGTCTGTGCCCTACCCCTGAGGTATGTGCAAGCTGTAACCATCTCAGGCTGCAAACAGAAATGCTCATGGGACCGAAGGTTCTGAACACAAGAAGTGAGGACATCAAGGAGAAGGCTTGCCCAGGCATTTCTCTCTGCCATCTATGTTTTCTAGGTAGTGGTTGTTTGGGAGAGCTCTGATCCATCTAAGTCTTCAGATGCAGCTTGAAGTGTTAGCAGGTACATCTTCACCATCCTGGGAACAACCAGGCTTTTGCCAAATTCTGTCAAATTGTTGTTGTATGCCTTCGTACCATTACCCTGTCATAGGGTTTTCTTAGTAGAATTTGTTCCAGGGAGGTTTGCTAGGAGTGTGACTTGCCCAAGTGCAACCAGTGGATTTCCATGGCTAAGAGGGGATTCAAACCCTGGTCTCACAATATCCTAGTCCAACACTCACACCAATAGACCACACTGGTTCTTCTTTAAAGCAACATGAAAGTGACAGCCATTTACATGCTTCCTATGTATGTCTTTCTAGATCATTGGATTTCTTTTATATATTTCTTTTAAATAAACTTTGTTAAAGGTCTGACCAGCTACACTCGGTAACAAGTTCCTCCAGCACAAGAAGTTTCAACATCGCAGCATTAAGAATCCATCCTGTACACTACACCTCTCTACACTCACAAGGGCAGAACACCAAGAAACACATTCTCCATACATTGCTAAAAATTCTCTTGCTCTGGCCAGATGCTAAAGTGTTGGCAATTTGACTTTTTTTTCTTGTGTGGTCCTTAGTGCTTAATATGTTGCATGCCCACTCTGATTACAGCAGACTTCAACACAGCCTTGAACGTGCCTCTTCATGATACGATGAGACAATTTGCTGAGTTACAAACAGGAACTGTACTGATGGTGGCCTCATAATCTTTGAAATGACAAATAGTGAATGGTTGAAGGAATATAGCTATAACATGTTAAGATATGCGGACAGCATACAGGAAGATGTACCAAGATGGACCTATATACTTGAACATATGAATGACCAAGGTGATGGTCTGTCTCATGCTCAAGAAGGTGCCTGGCTAAGAGCCATGCTGAGGCATCCTCCAGGTATAACTAAATACAACCCAAAGGTGGTTGAGACCCAGGGATCCTAAGGTTGATGAAGGAAGGAACGTTATCCCACTTACTCCAGAAAAGCTACAAGACTATGATCTTACCAAATGTTCATAGATTCATAGAATCGTAGAGTTGGAAGAGACCACATCCAGTCCAACTCCTTGCCATGCTAGAATTCACAATCAAAGCACCCTTGACAAATGGCCATCCAGACTGTTTAAAAACCTCCAAAGGAGACTCCACCACTTCCCGAGGGAGTTTGTTCCACTGTCAAACATCTCTTACTGTCAGAAAGTTCCTCCTAAGGTTGAGGTGGAATCTCTTTTCCTGTAGCTTGCATTCATAGTTCCATGTCCTATTCTCTGGAGCAGCAGAAAACAAATTTGCTCCATCGTCAACATGACATCCCTTCAAATACTTAAACAGGGCTATCATATCACTTCTTAACCATCTCTTTTCCAGGCTAAACATACCCAACTCCCTAAGTTTCTCTTCATAAGGCATACTTTCTGGACCCTTCACCATTTTGGTCACCCTCCTCTGGACACGGTGTACAGTTGGCACTCTACATTTGCGGCTTTGATTAATATGTTCTCTCTTGGAATCTCTAAGTCCTTTAGTGCAATTCTGCTGGAAGCTGCCCATAGAGGTGCACTGGAGAAGCTTGAAATTCCTTGAGAAAACACTTTTCTAGGCATTTGTAGGTGCTCCTGCACAAATCTATGATCAACCTCTGGCAGAGTTGTACTGGGAGATCTGAAGCTTCCTAAAGAGGTGTTCTCTTAGGTAAAAAAAAAACATTGGTTTTTTATTTGTGGTTTTCCCACATTCACAGGGGTCCCTCACCCCTAACCCCTGCTAATGTGGATGGACCACTGTAATATTATGTATCTAAACATTAAGAATAGTTTCCTGATGGCAAGAACTGTTCAACAGTGGAATAGGCCAGTGCTTCTCAGGCAATGTGATGTGAGGAACCAGAGATTATTCTGAACATGCGTGCCCACTGGGGACAACTGCTTCTTTCATGGAAACTTCCTAGGGACCAGAAGCCTCTGGTCCAAAAGCCAAAACTCTGAAGGGAAGTTTTTGAACAGGTTAGATGGCCAGCTGTTAGGGACCTATTTTAGTAGTAGATTCCTGCTCTGGCAAAAAGTTGGCCACTTGATGGTTTTTTTGCCTCCCTCAAGTCTGGAAGAAGTTCTTCTGAACTGGAGCTGCCCACTAAGAAGAAAAGCTCATGGTACTAAGCCTGGGCAGAAGGCAACAGGGTCGATCAGGATCCATTGGCAGATTTGCATGAAATTAGGAAAAACTCCTTTGACTTCCAGTAACAGCAAGACAGCTTTACAGGTCTATGCTAGATTGCTGGAAAAGAAGAGTGGGGAGAAAGATCAGTGGATATTTGCATGACGGAGCTTGTCGACTTAGGTCTGATTACCCCAAATTCTAGCCTTCTGCATGTGCTCAGAGGCTCCCTAAACGTTATTGTTCCATGTATGTCTGCCTGTCTGGGCCACTCTTTCTCACCTGGTTCTGAAGGCTGTCCTCAAGCTTCTGGAACCAAAACAGGCTCTGCAAGCCTGATAGCTGTCTGCCTCTATGAGATACTGTACCTGTGTTAGTACTTCTTCATTACTTCTGAATTGTGGGTTCACCTTTATTAGCTTTTTGTGGTACTGCTAAGAATTAAGGTTTTTGAACACCAGTCTGGACCCAAAGGAAGTCCCTCGCTCTCCTCTTAGATGACCCTCCTGTCCCTTCATAATTGCAGGACTTGTCTTCAGACCCCATTAAGAAGATCAGTGGACAATGTCATATTTAATCATTGGGACAGAGAAGAAGCACACAAGCACCACCCGCCACTGCTGTCCAGGAAGTGCCACTGCAGAGCTTGCAAATGCTACTTTTTGGCCTGCGACTCTCATATTTGCCCACTGGGAAACATTGGGGATATTTGCCCATAGGGAAGCATTGGCACCAGGTCCCCCTCCGCCGTGCAATGGTCTCTCCCACTCATGCCCTATCAGCCCCCCCCCCCGCCTGCCTGCCTCTTGGTCTCGCCCGCCCTCTTACCCCGCGAGGCGGAGAGGATCATGTCGGGGAACTGCGGGGTGGTGGCGATCTGGGTGACCCAGCCGTTGTGGCCCTTGAGGGTCCCGCGCAGGGTCATCTGCTCCGTCATGACGGCGGCTGAGAAGGCTCGAGCTCCCGCGGGGGACGGAGGATGGCGGCGGATTCAACAGAGGCCCTTGGCCCGGACCTGCCACCTCGCAGAGGCCCAGGGAGAGAAAGGAAGCGGCACTCTCCGCCGGAACCGGAAGTAGCCTCCCTACTCACCACCAGTGCCGTACAACAACATGGCTGCCTCCATGGCCTGTGTACGGATGATTTGGCTTACGTAGAAAACCGCCTCCAGAAGGCACTTTGGCAACAATATGGGAGTCAGAGTGATATCTGTAATCCTGAGACGCTTTCCAAGTGCCGCTGCAAAGGCCGGTTCTGGAATAAAGAGGGCTGTTCCGGTTTAATCTCTTCAGGGACGTCCAAAATGGCGGCGCCCTAGGAAAATATCGCGATATTGTGAACGTAGAGACGCCTCTCTGGCGCGAATAAGGGGGACTCCAGCCCAGGAGGAGTATATTGTGGCCAAGATGGCGGCGCTTGCTGCAGAGGAGATCTTGAGAGGACTCTTGTTCTTAACTAAAGTTACTCTGAGGGTGCATCTGCACTGCAGAAATAATCCAGTTTGACATGGCTCAGTGGTATGGAATTCTGGGGACTGATTCCCAGAATTCCATAGCATTGAGCCATGAGAGTGAAAGGCTCTGGTGCCACAACAAACTACAGCTCCCAGAATTCCATAATATTGAGCCAAGGCAGTGAAAGCCTCTGGTGCCATAGGAAACTACATTTCCCAGAAGTCCATAGCATTGAACTACGGCAGTGAAAAGCTCTGGTGCCACAATAAACTACAGTTCCCAGAATTCCATAGCATTCAGGCATGGCAATGAAAGGCTTTGGTGCCTCAACAAAGTACTGTTCCCAGAATTCCATAGCACTGAGCCATAGCAGTTACAGTGGTGTCAAACCAGATTATTTCTGCAGTGTAGATGCCTCCTGCTAGGCGGTCCTTGTATTCCGGGGTGACCAGATGTCCTAACCTCAAAGTTTGGGACAAGGCACTGCAAAATGTAGGACATTCAAGAAAAATGGAGGACATTACAAAATAAAAAAAGAAAACACTCATGTAAATATAAATTCATGCTTATTATTCATGCTCCAAAAGGAGACCATTTTGAAATTTGTCCTGAACAGAAGGTTGGAATGGAGGACGTGTCCTGGAAAAAGAGGACCGCTGCTGGTCACCCTGTTATCTCCACCTGGCGGTGCAGAAGTTGGCAAGTCTTCCTTTTAGATATTATTGAGCAGTTTGGGAACATGTTTGGGAAAGAAACATGGGGATCCTTATGGCAGGTGGGAAGGGAGAGTCTGTATCCCCCCAGAAAGGTCTGACTTCATCTGCACTGCAGAAATAATGCAGTTTGACACTGCTTTAACTACCACAGATCAGTGCTGTGGACCTCTGGAATTTGTACATTTGTGAGGTATTTCACCTTTTCTGTCAGAGAGCTCTGGTGCCCCAGCAAAACTAGACGTCCCAGGATTCCATAGCATGTGTCAGTGCAGATGAGTGCAGTGTGTGGCCTCAGGCAACCCTATCACAGGGTTGTTGTTGTTTTTTGCAAGTTTCATAAGAGGGGGGTTTCCCATCCCCATCCTCTGAGGCTGAGAGAGTGTGACTTGCCTAAGGTCACCCAATAGGTTTCTATGGCTGAGCAAGCCCTTGGTATCCACTGGGATTCGGTTCCAGGACCCTCAGTGAATTATTATTATTATTATTATTATTATTATTATTATTATTATTATTATTATTATTATTATTATTATTATTATTACTACTACTACTATTGTTTATTTCTAAAGTGCTGTAAATGTACACAGCGCTGTACATACAAATACCAAAATACCAATACCAAAAT
>NC_056523.1:20692267-20710283 GCF_019175285.1 Sceloporus undulatus | reverse complement strand
CCATCGATGCTCAAGTCCCATTAAAGACAATGGCATTGCAAAATGGCGTCCTTTATATAAAATGGCAAAATCAAAGTTTGCTTTTGGAATATATATATACATATATATATACTGTATGTAATATTTTCAAGCTGTGGATTTTTGAATCTGTGGATAAAAAATTGAGGGTTGACAGTCGACTCTCAGCCTCAAGGGAAGGCAATGGAAACCTCCTCTGAAGAAACCTCCCCAATATAGAAACTCCCATGATAGGTTCGCCTTACAGAACTGACCATAGGTACTATTTTAAATGGGACAGTACCATTCCCCCCTGTATTTCCAGGCCATCCAGCTGTTTGAATATAAACATTTTTTCACTTTTAGCCCAATATGTTCATCTAATAAAACTTTTTGTTATTGTCTTACTTTTTCATGAATGCAGAATATTTCATAGCCCCCATCCCCCTTTTTCCACCCCAATGCCCTTTTTTGGTCTCAAGGAAATATGGTCAGCCTACCTTGGGATGGCTATAAGTTGGAAACAATATAAAATAGGAATCATGGTGGTGCAAAACTACATATCAAAAAGATCCAGACAACTCATGTGGCGCTTCTGTTTGTAAAATGTTTGTGTACCAGTGGGACTTTCATGGCTTTTCACAGAAGTAAATCATTTTTAGCCAGGGAGAGTGAATACGTATTTAAAAACGAGACACTGCAAAGTGTGAGACACTGAAAATCATTCACACCTCGAACTCTGATATTTGCCGATCTCTCATTCCCTTGGTAACTTTGGATGCCCAAACGGTATATAGCACAGTATTTCTAAATGCTCAGCTGAAGGTTTTAAGCAGCTGCAATGCTAGAAATTTGGGGACGGAATCAAAAATGTATTTTTGTGCGGAGACAATACTCTCATTTGAGAATACCCCATAGCTACCCTCCTTCTCTTACTCGTCCTTCCACAGTTGCCAATGGTGCCATAATAGCCTTATAACCTTAAATTAAAGAAGTTCCCCTGCTTTTTGACAATCTGTTATCTTCTATGTTTTTCATACAAATCTATAGAGCAGAAGTAAGTTTCCTGGGACCATCTAGATGTTGCCGAACTACAACAACTGCCAGCTTTTCTCATTCTTGGCTATGCTGACTGGCGCTGATGGGAGATACTGCCCAACATGGCCACCGTCCTTGCTATAAAGATTGCTCCTGTGAGTTCAGAAAAGAGACTTCTGCAGAATTATAGCTGGATGTAGAAAACTGTGGGGTCCTGGAAAAATAAATTTGAGCTGCTATCCTATATATCCAAAAATTCAGTTCCAAGATACAGCCATGTTAGTCTGTAGAATCAGTATGAGTAGAGAGATATTGCAGCACCTTTGAGACTAACTGAAAGAAAGAAGTTGGCTGCATCTGAGGAAGTAGACTGAAGCCTACGAAAACTTATGCTGCCAACTTCTTTCTTTCAGTTAGTCTCAAAAGTGCTCCAAGATCTCTCTCCATGTAAATTCAGTTGATAACCCAAAAAGATCCCAGAGGCAGCAGTAACTAAAGGCATGCTTCACACACTTGGTAAGAATGTGTGGCTTGACTGGAATGACTCAGGCCTCAGAGTGATGTGTCAGCAGATTCTTTAAGGCAATCACATTGCATTCCAGTCATGCTTCCCTATCAGCCAGAGCAGCTGGCACAAGGCACTCAGATGGGTTTCTGTAGTGTAGTGGTTATCACGTTCGCCTCACACGCGAAAGGTCCCCGGTTCGAAACCGGGCAGAAACAGTCATGGATCCTTTTAGCACTCTCCTTTTGTCTTCTGGAGGGTATAGTAGATGGGGGGAAAAACAACAAACCACATCAGTTGAAGCTTGTTGAAATGTGCACTTTGTAGACCAAACTGAATATGCCAGTAATGTGTGTATCCTTCAATCCTATTTCATTTCCCCTCAATTACTATTTAAATGTGTAAATTCATTAGGCGAGATAAATCTTTGTTGCTTCAATGACAATGGGGAATTACATTAAGACTAGCAAGCCTATGAAATATTGGAGAACGTCTGTAATTTAAAAATACAATCCTAAAGAAAATGAATTTATTCTTAGGTACAAAGTTAGGTAAACATCTGTTCATAATTATTAATTTGCAATTATAAGTCTGAATATAAACTCTGATCTGTCTGCCGTATCCAGTCGTCAAGACGGTAATTAATTATTGTTTCGTGTCGGCATTCATACTTCAATGCTGCAGTCTTAAAGCCACATACCTGGGTGTCTCAGTGAAGTCAACAGGACTTACTTCTGTTGTAATCTGTGAGTAATTTCCATTAAATGTTGTAAGTTATCACCCCCCACCATAGGGTTGCCATAAGTTGGAAATATCTTGAAGACACACAACAACAAGACCTGCTCATAATTAAAATGCAGCTTTTGCAGCCCAGGTCTACTGCCCCAGCATCCCCAGCAAGCCTTGCTTGGAGTGGAGCGATGGGAGCTGTAGTCCAACAGCTGTCAGAATTTCTACACTTTTTTCAGGTTTTTAAATGTCATTTACCTTGGGAAGGCTATATGGGACAAAGGGTGATTCAGAATGAAATAGTACAACAGATATCTGGAGATCTCAAGTTTGGAAAGGCTGGCAGACATTCAGAAGTTATTTAATACCAAAGTTAGTCTGTTTCTGTTTTTATCACTTTCTCTGCATGAAGAGGTAAATGTTACAGAATGGGAACTTTCTTGTATGCTCATGTACCTCATGTGGGTTTTGGCTTTTTGTGCTTTATGGAAAGGGTTTTTTTTTTCCAGAAGTAAAAATGAGAACACTAATAGAAAATATTTTCTTTGCTATGGTGACCTTTCCTTGGAGGGATGAATGGCAGAAACAGGTTCCCTTTGGGTGTCAAATCAAAGCATGTGTGTTGTGTGTTGTTTTGCCTTCCAGTTGTTTCCAACTTATGATAACCTTAAGGCAAATCTGTCACGGGGTTTTCTTGAAGAGCTTCTTCAAAGGTGGTTTGTCATTGCCATCCTCAGAGGCTGAGACTGGCTCGGCCATGGAAACCCACTGGGTGACCTTGGGCAAGAAGTCACACTCTCTCAGCCTCAGAGGAAGGTAAAGACAAACCTCTTCTGAAATAAATCTTGCCCAGAAAGCCCCATAATAGACTCGCCTTAGGGTCACCATATGTCACAAATGACTTCAAGGCACATCACCACCACCACATCTATAGGATAGGAAGTACTATAGGATAGGAAGTGCAGATGCGGCATCTTTGGCCGCATCTGCACTGCAGATATAATGCAGTTTGCCGCTCAGCCATAAAACACACTGGGTGACTTTGGGCAAGTCACACTCTCTCAGCTTCAGGGGAAGGAAATGGCAAACCCACTGAACAAATCTTGCCCAGGAATCCCCATGATAGGTTTGCCTTAGGGTTGCCGTAAGTCGGAAACGACTTCAAAGCACATAACCACCGCCATATTTATAGGATAGACAATACATCTGTGTCTTTGGCTGCATCTGCAGTGCAGCTATAATGCCGTTTGATGCCGCTTTAACCTCCATGGCTCAACGCTATCTTTGAAGTATCTTCTTTGGATGACACCTCCCAGCAATCTCCTATTAATTTAATCAGTTATTCAACAACTGTTCTAACTGTCTCTGCCCTATTTCTAATAACTGTTTTAGTAACTGTTTTATAATTTAGTTGTATCTTATTGTGGATGGGAGGGTTTGGGATACAATAATGATAAGTTGTTATTAATAAATTTTATTATATTATTATTATTATTATTGATCCCCAAACCAGCACAGCTGCTGGCCATGCTGTCTGGGGCTACAGGATTAATGCAGTTTTGACACTGCTTTAACTGCAATGGCTCAATGCTGTGGAATCCTGGGATCTGTAGTTCTGAAAGATATTTAGCTTTCTCTGTCAGAGTGCCACAGCAAACTACAAATCCCAGGATTCCATAGCACCAAGCCATGGCTGTCAAAGCACTCTCAGGCTCAGGGCGACCAGAGGTCCTCCTTTCCCAGGACATGTCCTACATTTCAGCCTTCAGTCCAGGAAGAATGTCAAAATGCCCTCCATTTTGAGCATGGGCTAAGAAGCGCAAATGTATATTTATTTATATAGGTAGTAATGTCCTACATTTTCTATTTTAATGCCCTACATTTTGCCCTCCTTCGTGGTTAGGACAGTTGGTCATCCTGTGTCAGAGTGCATTATTTGTGCAGTGCAGATGCAGCCACTTTTGTTTAAAGAGTGAAACAGGGCGTTTGAAGAGTGCAGCTACGTCACGCGCGTTTTACTTCGTTGCTGGACCTGAGTGAAAACTAACCTTGTCAGGTCCTCCGCTTTGAAGTCTTGGGGAACTGGACGGGAGAGAGAGAAAGAGAGAAGGGAACAGTCCGTTGGATGACGTCACCCCACAGCTGCCTATAAATACCTCCGCCCGAGGGCGTCATTCGCCAGTGCGGCTCGGACTGGGCGGGAGGAAGGATGGTGAGGGACAAGCAGCAAGAAGCCAGCGCCCAGGGAGAAGCTTCCACTGAGCCGTCGAGGGCGGAGAGCCGCGCCTCTGGCTCCCTGGCGCAGTTTATTCTCCAGGCTTTCGAGGTTGTCGGTCCGCGGAAAAGTCTCTCCTTGGCGGCCCTGAAGAAAGTGGTCGCTGAAGCCGGCTTCGACCTCGGCAAGAACAAGGGGCGCCTCAAGCGAGAACTGAACCGCTTGGTGAACAACGGGCTCCTGACTCGCCTCACCGGCCGCGGCGCCTCGGGCTCCTTCAAGCGCGCCCCCAAGAGGGCCGGGAAGTCGGCGGCGGGGGCCTCCAAGAAGAAGGCAACGACTAAGAAGAAGGCGGCAGCTAAGAAGCCGAAGCGGCCCCAGAGCCGGAACACTAGATCTTCCTCGGCTGCTTCTGGAAGCAAGGGCCAACAACAGAAGCGCCCAACAACCAAAAGGAGGGCTTGATAGATAAATAAATAAGCGCATCTCTACAAAGGCTCTTTTAAGAGCCACCCAGCAGCGTCCCTGAAAGAGCCGGTCCATACATTCACATTTGAAAGCACAAGGTCCAAAACACTGCAGGAATAATCCACTATGAGGCCGCTTTAACTACTCCCATCACTCAATATGGAATTGTGGGAGTTGTAATGGGGCACCAGACAAAAGGCTCAGTGTCCCTAAACAGACGTATTTTGTGGGAATGATGGGGAATACTTGCCCATAGAGAATCATGGGGAATGCAATCTCCAATGTTTCCCTAAGGGCAAGTATTCAATGATTCTCTATGGGCAAGTACTGTCCTTCGTTTTAGTACGTCCTCCCACAAAACTCCAGTTCTCTTAACACTGATCCAGGGCTTTTCCTTGAGGCCGAGAGAGTGTGGCTTGCCTAAGGTTATATCCAGCAGGGTTTGAGCTCCGCTCTCCAGTCATAGTCCAACGCTCAGGCCACTGTACCACACTCGCTTTTCCATTGCATATGTCTTCATATCATTTCCAGTTTAGGGAGACCCTGTCATGGGGTTTTCTTGGCAAGGTTTCTTCAGAGGGGGGTTTGCCATGGCCATGCTCTGAGGCTGAGAGAGAGTGACTTGCTCATGGTCAAACCAATGGGTTTCATGGCGAAGTTGGGAGTCAAACCCTGGTCTCTAGTCCAGCGCTCAAACCACTACACCAGTAAAACCAGTACCTCCCCTTCCTCTACGTCTTTCTGTGATCAGACACCTATTGGGTACCATATCTGTTGCAAAGTGATTCCCAAACTTTGGTCCTCCAGGTGCTTTGGACTTCAGCTCCCAGAATTCCTGACCGTTGGCCAAGCTGGCTGGGGCTTCTGGGAGCTGATGTCCAAAATATTAGGATGACTAAGGTCTCTAGCTAATAAAGCAGCCTTAAATCTGATGCAGATACCCAAACTTTGGCCCTCTGGGTTTTTGGACTTCAATTCCCAGAAGCCCCAGCCAGCTTGGCCAACAGTCAGGAATTCTGGGAGCTGAAGTCCAAAGCACCTGGAGGACCAAAGTTTGGGACACCACTGAGTCCTGTTTTGTCCAGAAGGAAACAAGAGCCTTGTTAGCTCAGGGGGAGCTCTTGAGAGATGAATCAAATCCATTTTGTGCTTTGAATCAATAAAATAGATGGCTAAGGTCTGAACCACGCTGCAGAAATGATTCAGCTAGAGACCGCTTTAACTGCCTTGGCTCAGTGTTAGGGAATTCTGGGAAATGTAGTTTTGTTTAATTGCCATGGCTCAATGCACTGGAAATTTGGGGATTGTGGTTTTGTGAGAGCCAGCATGGCCTAGTGGTTTGAGTGTTGAACTGTGGACTTTTATGGAATCAGTCAAACCTCGTGCAGAAAGAGGATTTAAATTTGGAGAAATCCCCCAAAACCGGGATTGTTTTCAGACAATGTCGGGGGCATTGAGCATTAATGCGGCATTAACCATCCCAGAAGTGAAAAGCAGTGCGATTTTGTGACTTTCTGTGCTGGTTAATGTCACATTAATATTCAATGCCCTCCGATGTGTCTGCAAATGATCTCACTTTTGTGGGATTTTCCCGGGATTTAAATCCCGTTTCTGCATGGGATTTGGGTACTTAGTCTCCCATGTGATAAGACTCTGGAGAGAGCAGTGTTCGAATCCCGGCTCGGCTATGGAAACCCACTGGGTGACCTTGGTCCAGTCACACTCTCTCAGCCTCAAGGGAAGGCAATGCCAAACCTCCTCCAGACAAATCTTGCCAATAAAATCCCATCATAGGGTCGCCATTTTACTATATGATTATATTTAATGGGGCTTGAGCATCCACAGATTTTGGTACCCACGCGGAGGTCCTGGAACCAAATCCCAATGGATTCCAAGGAGGGCCCACTACATAATATTACACAACATTATTGTAATTGCTGCTGTTGTTTTAAAAAAAATGTTGGGATTATAGCATTAAAAGAATTAAAAGAAAGGGAGAAGATAATGAAATACAGTACAGAGCTCTCCATAACAGATGCAGCAAAGATATAGCCCTGTTAGTCTGAAAAATTAGTCCCCAAAGGGATCTTTTCTTTGAGACTATGGTCCAAAACACACTATAGAAATAATCCCATTTGACATCGCTTTAACTGCCTTGGCTCAGGGCTAAGGTATGACCTCAGTTGTTGTTGTTGTTGTTGTTATTATTATTAAACATCTAGTCTGATGAAGTGTTATGGAAGACTCAAATGCCTGCATACTCTTGTGAAGTTGTAGTTTGTCCTAATAAAGGCATCGCCCACCTGATGATATTGTGTGTTGTGTTGCTGCTGTTGCTGCTGCTTTGTGCAGCTAACAGCAGTGTGTAAAACTGCCATATAAATAATCGCCTCTAACGGTGAACTCTAATACTGTGTGACAATAAAAATAGCTTCACAATGTGGCTGCTAAGGGGGAGAAGAAGGAAGGCTTAGCATGTTGAGGCAGACACAGTGCTATTAATACACTGACCACGGCGACCAGCGGCTCACAGTGACTTATATCGGAAACACTGGAATGGGATCGTAAAATATTTAGTACGGCGTGTGTTGCTGTTATGTCCAACACATGGTGCTGTTTTTAAAAAACAACAACATATTTTTACCTGTCACAGGTGTGACATTTATATAATAGTAGACATGTAAAAACATGAGTGTATTCGAATGGGACGTTGTGTCAAAATTTCAAAGCAATCGGTGAAGAACTTCTGGAGATTTAAGATTTTGAACATACGAACGTGTACATTTTTATTTACAGAAGGATTATATAGATGGAATCTCTTTCAGGCCTTCTGCCTTGGAATTTGGCCTCACTGCCTCTGCTGGGGCCTTTTGCTATTAGAAGATGCCACAACGTTGCTCCCAGTTTTCTTTGAGCATGGGTTTTCTTGCTTAGGTGGACGCCCTCGCCTTTTCGGAGAGACTATGGCCTTGCTCTGGGAGACTCTGGATCTCTTGGGTGTGATTTTCTTGGCATGATTTTTTCCTTCCTTGGATGAAGACGCAGCCTTCCCTCTAAGGTTCCTTTGACAGTTCCTCTCTGAAGTGGCAGCAGCTCTCCTGCTGGAAGACTGGCAACTTTTCATGAGGGGTATTACTTTGGTACCAGAACGACTTGATCTTTTGCTGGTTGAAGCAGCTTTTGGGATGAGATTCTGGCATCTCTTGTCAGATCTGCTTTGCAGGAGGGGGTGTGTAGGCTGTTTTAATCTGCCCTGTAATTTGTTGCTGGGGCTACAGGACGTTCTTCTGGTTCCCTGAGTCTTCTGCCCACACCCCTTTGCTTTTTTGGTTGCTCCATGCACAACCTTTCCTTTCTTGGCTGCTCTTGCCAGCTTGGTCCTCCCTCCCTTGTTGTCAGAGTCCTCAAATACTTTGGCCACCTCATCCTGATACTTTCGGACCACGAAAAA
The DNA here is from genome assembly GCF_019175285.1 of Sceloporus undulatus. Classification (NCBI taxonomy): domain Eukaryota; kingdom Metazoa; phylum Chordata; class Lepidosauria; order Squamata; family Phrynosomatidae; genus Sceloporus; species Sceloporus undulatus. The sequence goes on along the minus strand of NC_056523.1, from coordinate 20,701,880 downwards.
CGTCGACCCATTCTTCCGAGTCATACGCACCAAGGCGCCTTGGGAGACCAAGGAGTTCAGTTTTCTTTTGAGTCTGGGGCAATGCCTGGTCACGTCGTAGCCTTTTTTTCTGAGCACCTCCTTCAGCTCAGGGAACCTGATCCCGTTGTCTGATTGGCTTCCGGCGATGGCTTGGACAACGAGCCTTGAGATATTGGGAAGGGCCTCAATGGAGTTGAGAAGATGAAGATTTGCCTTCTTTTGCGTTGACTTCAATACTGTGGACCCTTCAGTGGAACGAGCATTTTCTTTCTTAGTTTGAATGGGCATCTTTCCTCTGGTAGATGGTCCCTGGATTTCTGCTCTTGAGGTTGTTGCCACCTCCATGACACACCGTGGAAAGCCTCACTCATGCCTCCAGTGGCTGTCAGAACCTCCTATAGATGTCAAGGTGACAACAATGAAGTCCATCACCTTGTCTTCTGTTCCTAGCAGCCAATCACCTCCCTCCATTCTGTTCTTTAGAACTTGCTTTCGTGAACTTTCCATGCTGGTGCCACCAGCATTTCTATCCAGCTATAAAAGTAGCCCTGAGAGGCACACATCTAGTGATATTATTCTTTTCCTTCCACTTATCTCAGTGTTTCCCAAAGTTTGGTTCTCTAGATGTTTTGGATGTCAGCTCCCAGAATTATTGACTGCTGGCTAGGCTAGATGGGGCCTCTGGGAGTTGGAAGTCCCAAACACTTGGAGGACCAAAGTTTGGGAAACACTGACTTATCTTCAGGTGACTTGGAGGCACACATGTGTGCACATACACAGAGACAGAATTTCACTCAGAGAAAGCCACCAAACTGCAAACTCCAGGCATCTGTAGGATTCAGCCCTGGTAGCTAAAGTGGAATCTCGACAATATAATTATGTACTGTAGTGTGAAATGGCCTCAGGTTTAGGAAGGGTATTTACACTGAGAGTCAGAAGGTCTCCAGGGTTTCAGAAAGAGCCCCCCCCCCCCCCCCCCCTATCCTGAGAATGCCAGTGACTGAATTTTTTAAAAACATAATGCTCCCAGCCAAATGAAGGTTGTACATACATGAGAGTACATCTGCTTAATCCTAGCTTGATCAGCATGCACATACAGGTGCTGTAAGCATGTTTTCCCAGCCCAGTTTGGCATGTGGAGCTGTCTGTCTCACCTGTTAAGAACAAATGCATCTGATGAAGTTGATTTAAGTCTACGAATGCTCATGCTGCCAGCTTCTTTCTTTCAGTTAGTCTCAAAGGTGCTACTAGATCTCTCTACATACTGATTCTACATACTAACATGGCTATGTCTTTGAATTCAGTTAAGAACAGTAAGAGTCCATGGGACGGGGCAGTTGGGGGAGCTTTATTTGGAGGGACTTTATTTGATCCCCACCTATGTCTTCCATACCAAACCAACTTATTGGCAAGACTTCATCTTCATTCGGACTAGACAGGTGTTCATTGTTAGAACTGGCTGCCTATTTTATTGCTGTTTTTAACTGGGGAACATCACTCTGTGTGCTCTGTGGGCAGAGAAAGTGGAATTTGGACTGTCCCACACAATGCAATTTGTTAAGCAAATTACAGTAGTACCCCGGGTTACGAAATTAATTCGTTCCGCCGCCGCTTTCGTAACTCGGAATACTTCGTAAGCCGAAAAAGCCATAGGCGCTAATGGGGAAAAGCCGCGATTTCGTGTGAAATAGCGCCGAAAAGCACCAAAAATTTTTCCGTAACCCGAAAAAACCTTCGTAACCCGGAACAGTTTTTTTAAAGGGATTTTTTTCGTAACCCGGAAATTTCGTAAGGCGGCGCATTCGTATCCCGGGGTAACACTGTACCACTTAGAATCAAGGATGGTTTCAAAGCTGGGGGAAATGACCTTTTGTGGGGGACTAAAATGCCTAAATGGCCATTAGCTAGGGAATTCTAGGAGTTGTAGCCAAAACATGTCTTTTCCAAGGTCTGGGTGGATGGCAGATGTTTCTCTTGAACATTTTGAATAGGAGAGAATGCTGCCCACTCCACTATGCCTTGCCAACCAAGCATATGAAGTATAACAAAATGCAAAAGCATACACCTGCCTACACACACACAGCCTTGGATCCATGAATTGTGGGTGGTCAGTTGCAATTCCACTAGTAGCATATAGACAGGGTGACCAGATGTTGTAACCACAAAGATTAGGACAAGACGCCGCAAAATGTAGGACATTCAAGAAAAAAGAAAAGTAGGCCCTTACAAAATAAAAGCCCAAAACACTAATATAAATGTAAATTTATGCTCCTTAGTTATGCTCAAAATGAAGGACATTTTGAAAATCCTCCTGGACAGAAGTTTGAAATATGGGACATGCCCTGGAAAATGAGGACGCCTGGTCACTTTGCACATGGAAGAGCCACAACCAATAGCAAATTGAAGAATCCTCTGTCTGGAAGGATCTTGAGAGACTGCAGACAAAACAGAAAACCTGAAATAAATAAATAAATAAATAAATAATTAAAGGAGTTTCCCACACCTCCCAAAAAAGAGGGCCCTTGCTCAGAATTCAAGAACACAGATGCGGAGGATCAGTAACTTGGGTTTTATTACTTGCATGTAGCTACAACGTAGAGTACACATGCTACAAAGAAAGAGCAGTTACGGGTCCCTATTATAGCCATACACAGAAATATCCAGACCTTTCCAGGAAAGCCTTCCAATAACTGTAAATCACAAATTAGACATATTGTATTAGAGGGAGAGAGGCCTGCAGTTCTGCTCAACAAGAACACTATTTGTTCAGGTTTACACGGTTTAGGATGCAAAAAACCCCACTGAAATGTCTGCACCCTTGCAGCCGAACTCCAAGTTCAGTGTAGTGTGGGTGGATTCTGAATCGGGGGAAAGGAAAAGTATTTTTGGACCAAGAGGTCCCTTTGTTGTTGTTGTTGGTTGCCCTCGAGCTGATCCCAACTCATGGCAACCCTTTGGGTAAGAGTAAGACATCTCCAAGACTCCTTGTCCTCCACTGCTCTGCTTAGGTCTTGTAGATTCAGCCCCATGACCTCCCTTTGGAGTCCATCCATCTGATGTGGGGTCTTCCTCTCCTTTTCTTACCTTCTGCCTTTCCTGGCATGATTATCTTTCCTAATGGGTCATGTCTTCTCATGATGTGGCCAAAGTATGACGGTCTCAGCTTAATCATCTTGGCTTCCAGCGAGATTTTGGGCTTGATCTGTTCTACGATCAGTTTGTTTGCCTTTTGTGTTTGGGCTGCCCGTGGTATTCTCAGCACTCTTCTCCAGCACCATATCTCAAATGAGTCAGTTTTCTTTTTAAGGAATAGCACAACCAGAGTGAGGAGAGACCCTTTATTGTGTAAGCAGATCGGTTTTATAGTCATACAACAGTCACAGAACAGCAATTTCAACGTGCATACCCTAACTGCGCAATAAGCCTTTTGGCTCAGATTTGCTACATCTTTATCTTTACATATCCGTATACCATATATACTCAACTATAAGTCAACCTCATGTAAAAGTCAAAGGCAGTTTTTGAGGTCAAAATTATGGATTTTGATATGACCTGTGGATAGGTTGAGGATAAAACTTAGGGGCATGTAACTAAGGTTCTAAAGGATGAAACAAAGGAAAACAATGCCAAAGAATTTACAAAACTCCAGCAGGCATAACTGTTTGTGTTCACCCTAAAGGCTGGATGGATGAATGAGTAGAGGGAAATCAGTGCTTCCAGGACAGATTATGCCCTTGCCTTTCACCAGGGGATGGTTCCCTTTTAAAATAAGAGTTAAAGTGCAGTACGTACATTGAGCAGTGGATAAGTCAACTCAAGTTTTTTGGGCCCATTTTTTGACTAAACTTTCTAGATTTATACATGAATATATGCAGTAATAACAGGATAATGGTGGGATTAAAACAGAATTTGTTGTGTGTCATAATCTCCTCAACCTACATCTTTAAGGCTTGCCTAGGCCACACAGAATAAATAAAGGGAATGCAAGTTTTCCACAGACATCTGGCTACAACTAATTAGCACAGAATAGAACAGAATGTACCATTCCCTTTGCAGCCCTGGCAAGACCAAATCATAAGCCCACATCTCTGCTGTTGGCAGGGCTTAAAAACCATCACAAGGGCTATGGAAAAGTCCCCAGCATCTCTGTGTGCTCTGTTCTGGCAGCACAGGAGACTTTAAGGGAACAATAAAAGGTAAGATGTTAAGATAATGCTTGTTTTCAGACATGCTAATTGACCAGCAGCTGTTTGTGAAATGAAAAGCAGCATTCTTTGGGGCGTCCTGTACAGAATCTTGTTTTCTATAAAAATATCAAAATACCCAGCAACACAACAAAGCACCACTTTTTGAAGCTAGGAACATCTGTGCCCAGTGGTGGCTGGTGGATTCCTTGTCAGTGGGCTGGTTTTAGTATGAATTTTAAATTACCTATCCAACCTAAATAGGTTTGGCGCCTGGGATCTTTTGTTTTATCTTGTGCATGGATCTTGGTCCTAGATCAGAAAAAGCTCTTCCGTATTTCGAAAGAAGCCTTCTCCTTGCTGAAAGCCATATCCTAATCCAAATTTGGGACCCTAAAGGGGGCCAACACTTCTACCATCTATGAAGGCAGATCAAGAAACAATAAGCAGACATTTGTAAGTTTTGTTCTATGGGGCAAAACATTGGCTTTTGGGATGGGCCTTGTTCATTTCCAGTGCAACATGAGGAAAAGCTTCACCTACGTTTATTGTGAGGTGTAAAACTTCTCCTTGTCCATGTTTGCATGACAAGCAGCAGCTGCTGAAATGTCCTCTTCTATATAACCATTAATGGTACTGGAGCCCTGTTCTTTATTTCATCTGGCAATCCTACTTGCTGTCCACATGAAAGACCAAAAGCGATGTAAAAAAACGCTTTAAAAATTGGCCATATAGCAGTTCAACTGCATTGCAGCAGTCTGAAACTTTAGAACAGTAATTCCCAAACTTTGGTCCTCCCAGAATTCAGCTCCCAGAATTCCTGGAGTGTTGGCCAAAGGTGGCTGGCATTCTGAGAGCTGGAGTCCAAAACATCTAAAGGACCAAAGTTTGGGAATTGCTGCTTTAGAATAAGTATTAATTCATATATGCTAAGGCATGATAGTTTAGTATACTCTTGGACATGGGATTAACAACAGGATATAAAGCAGTTATTCTGTCATTTCCCCTCTCTAGCTTCTTTGTCACACGCTGGGAGAAGAAAGAAAGAAGAAAGAAGACCTGTCTGCCATGTTTCTTTTCATCAGATCCGATTTTAGCTCCCAGAATCTATTGCAGAAGTTGAAAGGTAATACATATACAAAACATTTTCTCTCAAGTGTCTGCTGAATATGAATGAGAGGCATCCTGGGGTGTATCCACACTGCAAAAATAAAGCAGTTTGACACCACTTTAACTGTCATGGCTCCATCCTGTGAAATGCTGGGATTTGTAGTTTGGTGAGGCACTAGAGCTCTGTGACAGGATAGGCTGAATACCTCACCAAACTAAAAATCCCAGGATTACATAGAATGAGCCATGACAAAGTGATATCGAACTGCTTTATTTCAGCAGTGTGGCAATTGCCCAAGAGATCCTGTCATTAATAGCGCTCAGGTCTTGCAGGATCAGGTCTTTGGTTTCCTTGATTGAATCAGTCCATCTGTAATGCGGTCTTCCTTTTCTCCTATTTTGATTTTGCGAGTGCCCCCGAGATTTTCTTTTCCAATGAGACATTTTTTTACAATATGCCTTTAATAGCCTCAGTTAAGTAATTTTCTCTGTTAATAACAGTCCAGGCTTGATTTGCTATTTAAGAGCAACCTTCATATCCATATATAGAAGCTGGAAATACCATGACAGTTTTGATCCCGACGCTGATAATATACATCAAATATACAATGGGCCCTTGATATCTGCTGGGGTTTGGTTCCAGGACCTCTTGTGGATACCAAAATCCATGGATGTTCAAGTTCTGTTAAATACAATGGATAGTAAAATGATTACCCTTATATAAAATGACAAAATGAAGGTTTGCTTTGGAAATGTATATATTTATGTAACAATTTCAAGCCATGAATGCTTGATTTAAGAATCCATGGACATAGAGGGTCAACTGCATCTTTGCACTTGAGAATAATATCTACAACTGCCCCCCCCATACACACATTTGCATCTTTGACTTTTGTGGATTTGATTATTGATGGGTTTGATTAATATGTCCTTTCTAGGAATCTCTATGTCCTCCAGCATCACTTTATGGTCAACCTCTGGCATTTTGGGGGGAAAGGCAGAATATAAATCCAATAAATAAAAATAAAATAAGAAGTTGCACTAGAGGACCCACACATTTCTTGAGAGAACACTTCTCTAGGCATGTGAAGGTCTATCAGTGCAATTTTATGCTCAGCTTTTGGCAGATGTTAAACATAAAGTCATGCTGGAGGACCTAGAGATTCCTAGAGAGGTTTTATCTCAGGTGTGTGTGTGTGTGTGTGTGTGTGTGTGTATTTGTGTTGTCCCCACTTTCCTGGGGGGCCTGTGCCTCTAACCCCAGTGAGTGTGGAGAGCCCACTGTAGTTCCTTCATAACTGCCCTTCCCAATCTTAGGTCTAAAACACACTGCAGAAATAATCCAGTTTGAGACCGCTTTAACAGCCCTGGCACAGTGCTAGGAAATCCTGGGAATTGCAGTTTATTGTGGCACCACTACGACTTTGGAGACCACAGTTCGATTCCCAGCTCAGCCATGAAACCCAGTAGGTGACCTTGGGAAGACACACTGTCTCAGCCTCAGAAGAAGGCAGTAGCAAACCTCATCTGAACAAATCATGCCAAGGTTCGCCTTGGTGTTGCCATACGTCAGAAATGACTTGAAGGCACACAACGACAACAAAAACATCAAACATCAGCTGTGCATTTATACAGTTTAGGCATCCAAAGAAAAGAGGTAGGCAAAGTGACCTTGGGAATTCAAATACAGCAAATGAAAGAGTTCTAGCTGTGAATTAATTTTTAACTGGGTGCATCTGCACTGCAGAAATACTGCAGTTTGACACCGCTTTAACTGCCATGGCTCCATCCTGTGGAATCCTGGGATCTGTAGGTTGATGTGGCACCAGAGCTCTCTGACAGAGAAGGCTGAATACCTCACTGAACTACAAATCCTAGAATTCCATACCATTGAGCCATGGCAGTTAAAGTGGAGTCAAACTGCAGTATTTCTACAGTGCAGTTGCAGTCACTCTCTCTCTCCCCTCTATGCTAGTAATTTTGAGGAATGAAGGTGAATTTCATTTGGAGGATGCAGAATTTTTCTTTGGGGAGAGGGAAATGCCCTCACTATTGGTGATTATGGCTTTAGCAGCTCTTGCATACCAGGAAAGATGGAGGTGAAGTTGCACCTTGCTGTTTTCTGAATGAAAAACAGGCTGGAGCCAGAGCAACTGTGGAAAGAAAAGACAAGGAAGACTGGCAGAGGTGTTGTCCTGCCTCTTTTCCCCTCAAGAGCACAGAAGGGCTGCTGGAAATGGTACAGCTCCCACCATCTTCACTCATCTTCTCCTTCCATAAAAGAGAGGGTGCAGTGATGTGTTTGCTAAGGGAGCACCATCAGTGAAGATAAACCACAACTGAAAAAGGACACAACATCCTGGGGTGTCAGGGAGCCTGGGGCAGCATTGGGGAAGCACATCCTGCCCCCATGCACCTGGCCATTAAGCAATGTTTCGGTAGGAAATATGGTACTAGTTTTTATATTAAACAGAGTACAACATATCCCAGTATAATAAGAGCTTCTGATATAAAACAGGATAGAAAATATGCAGGATGCTCTGGTAAGGTTAAAAAGTGAAGTCAACCCTTCGCATCCACAGATTTATTTTTTTATTCACTGACTCAAGCATCCATGGTTTGAAAATATTTTAAAAATATATACATTCCAAAATGCAAACCTTGATTTTGCCATTTTATATATGGAACATCATTTTACTATGCCACTGGCCTTGGAGGTAGAGAGGAACTGCTGGACCTCTTACCCTTTCCCTCCACCACTCCCTTCTCCTTTTGTGCCATGTCTTTTTAGATTGTAAGCCCGAGGGCAGGGAACCGTCTAACTAATAAGATTGCATGTACAGCGCTGTGTAAATTTACAGTGCTTCATAAATAAAGGTTAATAATAATAATAATAATAATAATAATAATAATAATAATAATGGAATTTGCGCATCCAGGGATTTTGGTATCCACTGAAAGTCCAAGGTTCCACTGTAAAACTCATATTTATTGTTGCAAGAAATCAATTAGAGATAGGAAAGTAGATAAGCAAAGGAAAGATTGGTAAAAGATCTTCAGTGTGGACTCTCATGTGCAGATGTAAGAGCCATTCTGAAGCAGAAACATCATAGGTGCTTTCTTCTCAAAGGGTTGTATAACAATAACTAATTCTGGGGGGAAATGGGAAAGTGATCTCTGTGGGCAGGAAGCAAAAAAGGCATGAGTGACATAGATCAGAGAACACAGTAATGAAAATAAGACATTCATTTCAAAATTCCCTCTCTCCTTAATTACTAAAAACAAGTGTTGATGCTTCTTCTCTTCCCAACAGTTTCTACCCAGAGGTTCCAAAGGATATGTGAAGCAACAACTTTTGGCATTGTGTTCCCTTTGTAGGCCTTGCCCTTGTGTTTGTCACCTATGATCAGGGTGTGGCCATCCAGATGTAGTTGAACTGCAAGTCTCAGCAACCCTAGCTAGCATAGCCAGTGATGAGGAATGCTGTGAGTTGTTATCTAGGAACATCAGGTGGGCACATCATACCCACTGGTGATAACAAAAAGAAGGATGCCTTAACAATGTTTAGAAGAGCAAAAACAATCAAGATTGTTAGTTGTCTTCTACCCTCATTGAGTTAATTGAGTGGAACATACTTTTGCACTTTGAACTCAAATTGCACCATTGGAAGTAAGCTGAGGATGAAGAGGGAAAGTAGGAACAAGAGAAAGAGGCATTTTAAAAGCAGATGGAAAAGTGGGATGACAGAGAGTTAATCAGGCCTGCCTCTGCCAAACTGAGACAGTTGGAGGGTATGGGCTTCTAGTTGAGGAACACTTTGCCTGAATCAGAAGCATGCCCCACTTATTGACCTCTCTCTGTGTGCTCCTCTCTCCTTAGGACTCTTTTGCTTTGTGTGCCTCTTGCTGTGCATTCTGGCTGACCAGGAAGGAGGTGGAAAGGTCCTGGCTGTGAAAAAGGAAAAATACAAAAGTAAAGGATGAGTTAAACAAAGTAGCAGGGGTGAGGAGAGTGGAAGAGAAGGAGTTAGGATCGAAATTTGGAATTGTGGGGGGAAATGGCTCCTCATTTGTGAGATCTTGGCAGGTCTCTGATAGAGTAGGGAATATTAAATGGATCAGTGCTCTGCATCATGTAACAGCTTCTGAAGCTATACTGCAAAGCTCCATTCCATGCAGCAGCTCCCCAGCACCTAAATACCCTCTTCTCTCTTATATCCAATCACTGAGTGGAAATAAGAGTCAAAGAAGGGTGAGAATCAGATGAAGACAGTTAATGAGGTATAGGTTCCCCACTCC
>NC_056523.1:20618009-20692257 GCF_019175285.1 Sceloporus undulatus | reverse complement strand
CTATCTATCTATCTATCTATCTATCTATCTATCTATCTATCTATCTATCTATTCATCCATCCATCCATCCATCCATCCACACACCCAAACCTTGGAAATATTACTTTTAGGACTACAATTCCCATAAATCCCTCACTAGCATGGCTAGGAAGTGGTCCTACTGTTTGAGCAGAAGGGGTACTGTCCACCTAACCCTCATAGTCTTCCCATCAAGCTATACTTGTGAAAAGTATGATCCATGGGCCACATACAGCCTCCAAATTCCTTTTTTGGAATCCTTAGTGCCCTCCATGACACTGCTGCAAGACCCACATGACTCCGAATTTTTTTTTGTAAATAATTTGTGCCTTTTTTGGCCCAAAAATGCAGAAGAGGCACAGGACAATGCAAAATGCTGCTGCTTTGCTTTCTCCACCCTCCATGACCAACTCTGGATTTGAAGGTTTAAGGATCTGTACGTAGGACGTTATCACACAACAATATATAGAAGGAACAAATTGTCCCAGTTCCATTTTCACTGGTTTTCTATGGCATGTTCGGAGCTTATCCCATGAATAAATAAGCTGGTTTACTGCTTCTGACGTCAATTCAGGATCTACGATGCCCCTGGATGTTATAATGGAATCCTGAGATTTGCAGTTCAGGAGGGGCATTTAGAATTTTGTGCCAGATAACTCAAGTGCCTCACCAAACTACAAAGTCCAGGATACGGATTCCATGGGGCAGCCATGGCAGTTCAAATGCAATATGGCACTACAATTGGCTGGTGAAACTGGTATATGTAGTTTGGTGAGGCACTAGAGGAGCTCTCTGGCAATGAATTCTAAATGCCGCATAAAATTCAGAAATCCCAAGACTGCATAGGTTTGAACCCTGGCAATGAATGTGGTAATCAATGTTCAGTATTACAATCATAGAGTTGGAAGAGACCCCAAGGACCATCCAGTCCAACCACCTGCCATGCTGGAACTCACAATCAAAGCAACTCCGACAGATAGCTACTCAGCCTCTGTTTAATAACCTCCAAAGAAGGAGACTTGACTACATTCCAAGGGAGCGTATTCCATTGCTGAACAGATCTTACCATCAGGAAGTTCTTCCTAATGTTTAAGTGGAATCTCTTTTCCTGTAGGTTGAAACCATTGCTCTGTGTCCTATTCTCTGGAGCAGCAGAAAATGAGTTTGCTCCATCCTCAATATGCCATCCCTTCAAGTATTTAAACATGGCTATCATGTCACCTCTTAACCTTCTCTTCCAGAGGCTAAACATACCCAGCTCCCTAAGCCTCTCCTCATAGGGCTTGATGATTTCCAGACCTTTCATCATTTTGGTTGCCCACTTCTAGACCTGCTCCAGTTTGTCAAGATTCTTCTTGAATTGTATGTCAACATCCTTCTTGTATTAGATATTATAACTATGTAATGATAGGGGAGAGCAGTGTGGTATAGCTGTTTGAATGTTGACAATGACTCTGGAGGCTAGGGTTCTATTCCCAGCTCAGCCATGAAACCCATTGGGTGACCTTGGGCAAGTCAGACACTCTCAACCTTAGATGAATGCAATGGCAAACCTCATCTGCATAAATCCGACCAAGAAAACCACATGATGGGTTTGCCTTAGGGTTTCCAGAAGTCTGAAATGACGTGAAGGCACACAACATCAACCAAGTATGAAAGCACCCCTGGAATCTTCCAGGAGAAGCTTTTTGGGTAAGAAGAAGGACCATCTGAACAGTCTTTAGTGGCCAAGAGCCCACAAACAGACGCCAGGGGACACACATAACCCCTTGGCTACACATTCTCCATCTGTGCTCTAATGTTTTGCCTTTTCCTCCTACAGGTGATGTGTCTTTTGATCCTGACACCGCCTATCCAAGGCTCATAGTGACTCCAGACAAGAAGACTGTGAAATCCTCATCTACAGTCCAAGATGTGGCAGATAATCCAGGGAGATTCAGTAAAAATCCCTGTGTGCTCGGTAGTCCAGGATTTACCTCTGGGAAACATTACTGGGAGGTGGAGTACGGAAACTCGAGGGGGTGGGCTGTGGGGGTGGCCAGGAATTCTGTGAAAAGAAAAAATGGTCTTTCCCTTACCCAAGAAGAAGGGATTTGGCAACAGGGTCTCTGGTGGGCTCAGCAATTGGACCTTGGCTCACATGGACTTCCCACCGGATGCGGAAAGATTGGCGTACTTCTGGATTATGAAGGGGACAACATGACCTTTTACAATGGCAACCAAGTTACTGAAATCAAGGCCTCTTTCAATGGTGAAAAAGTGTTCCCTTTTTTCTATGTGGGGGCAGATGTTTCACTTCATTTAGTTCCTTGATATTCCAAAAGTAAGTTGCATAGTATTGAAGCAGGGGAGATGGATTTCCCTAGACTTTTACAAAATGTATTTTTAATGATTTGAAACTTTTAAGCCTAAAGCAAAATGTAGATGCCATGACCAGCACATCATCACTTTCTTTCAGCTGTATACTATTTTACCATCCCTGTCTGATGACAAAAGCTGTGAAGCTTTGAAAGCTAGCATGGTGATATTTTGCACCTTTCCGGTGGCCCAATACAGCCAGTACAATTCAAGATCATCTTTGACCTTTGGAAGAAGTACTGTTACCAGAGTGGTTCACATCCCTCCCCCATAAGCAACATTCCCCAGAGTTTGGAGCAATTTTTTTAGATTGCAGCCCCCAGAATTCTCCAGCCACCATGGCCTTCCATCCTGCCTAGGGGATTCTGGGAAATGTAGTCCTTAACCAAGACCCCCTCCTCCTCACACTGATCCAGACCAAGGGGTGTTTTTACATGCATTTTACACTTCCTTCCCCAACTCTAGGCTCTGCTAAACAGAGGAGTTTCCTTTCTGAGACTAGAATGTGATACTGTGCCTTGTTTAACCAGTGGGACAACAGAGAGGAGTGCCCTCCTGCATTAGATATTACACATGTCTTAGGAAAGGCTGCTTCATCAGTGATGCAACTGGAACTCCAGGGTCTTCAGGGTCTAAGGGACCTATATTGCTGTTTGTTAGATCTAGCAACCATTGCATCCTATACTCACAAAGGGCCAGTTTGCAGATTTTCTGTTTGTTTTCTTTGCCACACCTCTAAACTGCAACTGCTGCCATCTTTCTCCCCTTTCTTTTATAAGACCACATGTTGTATTATGTAGATGTTGGTTTTTTTGCAGCCACCAGATCGCCAGTGCAAAAAGTGATTTTTCAGCCCCAGAATAGCCCATATGCTTGAATTGTCCAAATTTGGCAGAGACAGTCCTGATTAAGCCTCTGTCATCTCACTTTTCCAGATCTTTTAACAATGTCCCAGTTTCCTCTCTCATCTTCGTGCTTTCCTCCTTTGTGCTTAGCTTACTTTAATTGCTGTAAAGAGTCAGGTTTGGTTAGTACTCAGAAGCGAGACTGCCATGGGATGTTAAGTACTGTAGGCTATATTTAGGCAAATGCACAGACAAACTGTAGCCAAGGGTCCGTTTAGGGGAATTTTATTATTGTTGTTATTAGTCCAAATATTGCAAGAGGGGGCTGGCCACAAGAGCCCACCAAGATCGCCCTCCCGATATGTATACGGAGTAGACCAGGGGATCCCAATAAATAAAGCTGAGACGGATATTAATAACTAGATGTCTAATTTATTAAAACAGGGGAAAAACACATGCGTTGCGCATACACTCACACACACACTCAGGACTCAGGAAAATTAGGGTTGGAAAATAGGAACAGATTTCAGGCGTTACTAATGGTGATGCTTACCAGGATGTAGATTCCCTCCGGGAAGCGAATGGAGTGATGGACAGTGAGACAAGTCTGCTCCGCAACCTGGGTTTGAGCAGAAATGCCGGCTACCAAAACAGAGGTCTGACTGACGTGGAGCAAGTAGACCTTGGAAAATGGCGCACTAAGCAGCCAAAGTGGGGACTTTTTATAGGCCAAATCTGGCCTGAGGCAAAGAGGCTGGCTTGGCCGAAACAAAGGTGTTCTAAAGCTCTCTTTTCACCTGGATGTCTGGATCTGATAGTATCAATGACTTAAGTTGTTCGGACAACAGACTTGAGGAGGGGGTGATAGCTTCAGGGAAGGTAATCCTTTTACTCTTCCTAGCCTTGAGATAATCCCTTCATGCGACTTCCCTGGACCCTCTGAGATGTAAATATGGGAACTCCCTTAGGGGAGGCGTACATGTCCTCTCGCTTTGCCAGTAATGGAGGACAGGCTTGGAGTCTGGCCAGGGGTCATCCAAGGGTTATCATTGATTCCAAAATTTATATAAAACAGCCTGGGTAACAAAACCACCTTTGCGTGCTCTTTGCCTGAAAACTATGATAGGTTAGTATAAGTCAGAGTTGACTTGGAAAAAAAATCTCAATATATACCGTACATATTTGACTATAAGTGGACCTCATGTATAAGTGGAGGGCAGATTTTGGGACCGGAATGATGGATTTTGACATGACCCATGGATAAATTGAGGGTAAAACTTAGGGGCATGTAACAAAAGATCTAAAATGTACTAAAATGTACTCAGGGAGAGAACAGGCTGGCCCAGCATCATCAGAGGCTAGCCTGAAGACAAAGTGCCCTCCCTCCATAACTGTCATCTTTCGGCCGTTGAGGGAGAGAACAGGCTGGCCCAGCGTCGTCAGGGGCTGGCCTGAAGACTGAGTGCCCTCCCTCCATAACTGTCATCTTTCGGCCGTTGAGGAGGATCTCACAGGCTGGCCCAGCGTCGTCGAGGCTAGCCTGAAGACAAAGTGCCCTCCCTCCATAACTGTCATCTTTCGGACCATTGAGGAGGAAAAGGCTGGGCCCAGCTCATCAGAGGCTAGCCTGAAACAAAGTGCCTTCCTCCATAACTGTCATCTTTCGACCGTTGAGGGAGAGAAACAGGCTGGCCCAGCGTCTCAGAGGCTAGCCTGAAGACAGAGTGCCCTCCCTCCATAACTGTCTCTTTCGGCCGTTGATGAGAGAACAGGCTTGGCCAGCGTCGTCGAGGCTAGCCTGAGACAAAGTGCCCTCCCTCATAACTGTCATCTTTCGACCGTTGAGGGAGGGGACACGGCTGGCCCGCGTCATCAGAGCTAGCCTGAGAACAAAGTGTCCTCCCTCCATAACTGTCATCTTTCGGGCTTGAGGGAGGGAGAGAACAGCTGGCCCAGCGTCATCAGAGCTAGCCTGAAGACAAAGTGCCCTCCCTCCATAACTGTCATCTTTCGGCCGTTGAGGGAGGAGACGGCTGCCCAGCGTCATCAGAGGCTAGCCTGAAGACAAAGTGCCCTCCCTCCATAACTGTCATCTTTCGGCCGTTGAGGGAGAGAACAGGCTGGCCCAGCGTCGTCAGAGGCTAGCCTGAGACAAAGTGCCTCCCTCCATAACTTTCATCTTCGGCCGTTGAGGGAGAGAAACAGGCTGGCCCAGCGTCCTCACAGGCTAGCCTGAAGACAAGTGCCCTCCTCCATAACTGTCATCTTACGGCCGTTGAGGGAGAGAACAGCTGGCCAGCGTCCGTCATCACAGGCTAGCCTGAAGACAAAGTGCCCTTCCTCCATAACTGTCATCTTTCGGCCGTTGAGGGAAGAGACAGGCTGGCCCAGCTCATCACAGGCTAGCCTGAAGCAAAGTGCCCTTCCTCCATAACTGTCATCTTACGGCCGTTGAGGGAGAGAACAGTGGCCCAGCCTCATCACAGGCTAGCCTGAAGACAAAGTGCCCTTCCTCCATAACTGTCATCTTTCGACCGTTGAGGGAGAGAACAGGCTGGCCCAGCGTCATCACAGGCTAGCGCCTGAGACAAGTGCCCTTCCTCCATAACTGTCATCTTTCCCGTTGAGGGAGGAAACAGGCTGGCCCAGCGTCGTCAGAGGGCTCGCTGAGACAACGTGCCCTCCCTCCATAACTGTCCTCTTTCGACGTCGGGGAGAGAAACACGAGTGGCGCCAACATCATCAGGGGCTAGCCTGGATACAGTGTTCTTAATTGTAGATTTTTCTTGTACTGTTTTATAATTTTCTTGTACACCGCTATGATCTATTTGGAATAGCGGTTTATAAATAAACATATTATATATTATTATTATTATATTATTATTATTATATTATTATTATTTTATATTATAAATTACATTAAATTTCATTTGGTAAAAAAATTACTATATATTTCGCTTTAAATTGTTTTAATATAATAATAATAATAAATTTTATTTATAGACCGCTATTCCGAATGATCATATCGCGTGTGTACAGAACAAAATGCAATACAATACAATCTCTCTCCCTCAAGATGGAGGATGAAGGGAGGGCTTGTCTTCTTCCAGGGGCCTGGTGGAGCTAGCCTGCCTTTCTCTCCCTCAAGAAGGTGGCTGGAGGGGGGCTTGTCTTTTCCAGGCAGGCCTGGTGGAGATAGCCTGCCTTTCTCTCCCTCAAGATGGAGGATGAAGGAGGGCTTGTCTTCTTCCAGGCAGGCCTGGTGAGCTAGCCTGCCTTTCTCTCCCGCAAGAAGTGGGCTGAAGGGAGGGCTTGTCTTCTTCCAGGCAGGCCTGGTGGAGCTAGCCTGCCTTTCTCTCCCTCAAGATGTGGCTGAAGGGAGGGCTTGTCTTCTTCCAGGCAGGCCTGGTGGAGGTAGCCTGCCTTTCTCTCCCTCAGAGGTGGCTGAGGGAGGGCTGGTTTTCTTCCAGGCAGGCCTGGTGGAGGTAGCCTGCCTCTCTCTCCCTCAAGATGGTGGCTGAAGGGAGGGTGTCTTCTTCCCAGGCAGCCTTGTGGAGGTAGCCTGCTCTCTCTCCCTCAAGAAGGTGCCTGAAGGGAGGGCTGGTCTTCTTCCATGCAGGCCTGGTGGAGGTAGCCTGCCTATCTCTCCCTCAAGATGGAGGATGAAGGGAGGGCTTGTCTTCTTCCAGGCAGGCCTGTGGGGAGCTAGCCTGCCTTTCTCTCCCGCAAGTGGTGGCTGAGGGAGGGCTTGTCTTCTTCCAGGCAGGCCTGGTGGAGGTAGCCTGCCTTCTCTCCCTCAAGATGGTGGCTGAGGGAGGGCTTGTCTTCTTCCAGGCAGCGGCTGGTGGAGGTAGCCTGCCTTTCTCTCCTCAAGAAGGTGGCTGAAGGGAGGGCTGGTCTTCTTCCAGGCAGGCTGGTGGAGTAGCCTGCCTTTCTCTCCCTCAAAGAAGGTGCTGAAGGAGGCTGGTCTTCTTCCAGGCAGGCCTGGTGGAGTATAGCCTGCTCTCTCTCCCTCAAGATGGTGGCTGAAGGGGGGCTTGTCTTCTTCCAGGCAGGCCTGGTGGAGGTAGCCTGCCTCTCTCTCCCTCAAGAGGTGGCGTGAAGGGAGGGCTTGCCTTCTTCCAGGCAGGCCTGGTGGACTAGCCTGCTCTCTCTCCTCCCAAGGTGGCTGAAGGGAGGGCTGGTCTTCTTCCAGGCAGGCTGGTGGAGGTAGCCTGCCTCTTCTCCCTCAAGATGGAGGATGAGGAGGGCTTGTCTTCTTCCAGGCAGGCCTGGTGGAGCTAGCCTGCCTCTTTCTCTCCCGCAAGATGGTGGCTGAAGGAGGCTTGTCTTCTTCCAGGCAGGCCTGGTGGAGGTAGCTGCCTCTCTCTCCCTCAAGAAGGTGGCTGAAGGGATGGCTTGTCTTCTTCCAGGCAGGCCTGGTGGAGTAGCTGCTCTCTCTCCCTCAGAAGGTGGCTGAAGGGAGGGCTTGTCTTTCCAGGCGGGCCTGGTGGAGGTAGCCTGCCTCTCTCTCCCTCAAGAAGGTGGCTGAAGGGAGGCTGTCTTCTTCCAGGCAGGCCTGGTGGAGGTTAGCCTGCCTCTCTCTCCCTCAAGATGGAGGATGAAGGGAGGGCTTGTCTTCTTCCGGGCAAGCCTGGTGAGCTAGCCTGCCTCTCTCTCCCTCAGATGGTGGCTGAAGGAGGGCTTGTCTTCTTCCAGGCCGGCCTGGTGGAGGTAGCCGCCTCTCTCTCCTCAAGAAGGTGGCTGAAGGGAGGGCTGGTCTTCTTCCAGGCAGCCTGGTGAGGGGTAGCCTGCCTCTCTCTCCCTCAAGATGGGGATGAGGGAGGGCTTGTCTTCTTCCAGCAAGCCTGGTGGAGCTAGCCTGCCTCTCTCTCCCTCAAGATGGTGGGCTGAAGGGAGGGCTTGTCTTCTTCCAGCAGGCCTGGTGGGGTAGCCGCCTTTCTCTCCCTCAAGATGGTGGCTGGAAGGAGGGCTTGTCTTCGTCCAGGCAGGCCTGGTGGAGGTAGCCTGCCTTTCTCTCCCTCAAGAAGGTGGCTGAAGGGAGGGCTGGTCTTCTTCCAGGCACGCTGGTGGAGGTAGCCTGCCTCTCTCTCCCTCAAGTGGTGGCTGAAGGAGGCTTGTCTTCTTCCAGGCAGGCCTGGTGGAGGTAGCCTGCCTCTCCTCCCTCAAGAGGTGGCTGAAGGGGGGCTGTCTTCTTCCAGGCCGGCCTGGTGGAGCTAGCCTGCCTCTCTCTCCCTCAAGAAGGTGGCTGAAGGGGGGCTGTCTTCTTCCAGGCAGGCCTGGTGGCGGTAGCCTGCCTCTCTCTCCTCAAGATGGGAGGATGAAGGGAGGGCTCGTCTTCTTCCAGGCCGGCCTGGTGGACTGAGCCTGCCTCTCTCTCCCGCAAGATGGAGGCTGAAGGGAGGGCTCGTCTTCTTCCAGGCCGGCCTGGTGGGGCTAGCCTGCCTCTCTCTCTCTCAAGATGGAGGCTGAAGGAGGGCTCGTCTTCTTCCAGCAGCCTGGTGGAGCTAGCTGCCTTTCTCTCCCTCAGATGGTGGCTGAAGGAGGGCTTGTCTTCTTCCAGGGGCCTGGTGGAGGTAGCCTGCCTCTCTCTCCCTCAAGTGGAGGATGAAGGGAGGCTCTCTTCTTCCAGGCAGGCCTGGTGAGCTGGCCTGCCTCTCTCTCCCGCAAGATGGAGGCTGAAGGGAGGGCTTGCTTCTTCCAGGCGGCCTGGTGGGGCTAGCTGCCTTCTCTCTCTCTCAAGTGGAGGCTGAAGGAGGGCTCGTCTTCTTCAGGCAGGCCTGGTGGAGCTAGCCTGCCTTTCTCTCCCTCAAATGGTGGCTGAAGGGAGGGCTTGTCTTCTTCCAGGCAGGCTGGTGGAGGTAGCCTGCCTCTCTCTCCCTCAAGATGGAGGATGAAGGGAGGGCTCGTCTTCTTCCAGGCAGGCCTGGTGGAGCTGAGCCTGCCTCTTCTCCAAGATAAGTGAGGCTGAAGGGAGGGCTTGTCTTCTTCCAGGCAGGCCTGGTGGGCTAGCCTGCCTCTCTCTCTCTCAAGATGGAGGCTGAGGAGGGCTCGTCTTCTTCCAGGGCCTGGTGGAGCTAGCCTGCCTTATCTCCTCAAGGGTGGCTGAAGGAGGCTTGTCTTCTTCCAGGCGCCTGGTGGAGCTAGACTGCCTTTTCTCTCCCTAAGATGGTGGCTGAGGAGGGCTGGTCTTCTTCCAGGCAGGCCTGTGGAGGTAGCCTGCCTCCTCTCCCTCAAGAAGGTGGCTGAAGGAGGGCTTGTCTTCTTCAGGCGGGCCTGGGGAGTAGCCTGCCTCTCTCTCCTCAAGGGAGGCTGAAGGGGGGCTGGTCTTCTTCCAGGCAGGCCTGGTGGAGGTAGCCTGCCTCTCTCTCCTCAAGATGGAGGATGAAGGGAAGGGCTTGTCTTCTTCCAGGCAAGCCTGGTGGAGCTAGCCTGCCTCTCTCTCCCTCAGATGGTGGCTGAAGGGGGGCTTGTCTTCTTCCAGGCAGGCCTGGTGAGGTAGCCTGCCTCTCTCTCCCTCAAGAAGTGGCTGAAGGGAGGCTGGTCTTCTTCCAGGCAGGCCTGGTGGAGGAGCCTGCCTCTCTCTCCCTCAAGATGGAGGATGAAGGGAGGGCTTGTCTTCTTCCCGGCAAGCCTGTGAGCTAGCCTGCTCTCTCTCCCTCAAGATGGTGGCTGAAGGGAGGGCTTGTCTTCTTCCAGCAGGCCTGGTGGAGTAGCCTGCTTCTCTCCCTCCAGATGGTGGCTGTGAAGGGAGGGCTGTCTTCTTCCAGCAGGCTGGTGGATGTTAGCCTGCCTTTCTCTCCCTCAAGAAGGTGGTGAAGGGAGGGCTGGGTCTTCTTCCAGGCAGGCCTGGTGGAGGTAGCCTGCCTCTCTCTCCTCAAGATGGTGGCTGAAGGGAGGGCTTGTCTTCTTCCAGGCAGGCCTGGTGGAGGTTGCCTGCCTCTCTCTCCTCAAGAAGGTGGCTGAAGGGAGGGCTGGTCTTCTTCCAGGCAGGCTGGTGGAGCTAGCTGCCTCTCTCTCCTCAAGAAGGTGGCTGAAGGGAGGGCTGGTCTTCTTCCAGGCAGGCCTGGTGGAGGTAGCCTGCCTCTCTCTCCCTCAAGAGGAGGATGAAGGGAGGGCTCGTCTTCTTCCAGCAGGCCTGGTGGAGCTGAGCCTGCCTCTTCTCCCGCACAGATGGCGGGTGAAGGGAGGGCTCGTCTTCTTTCCAGGCAGGCCTGGTGGGGCTAGCCTTCTCTCTCTCTCTCAAGAAGGTGGCTGAAGGGAGCTGGCTGGTCTTCTTCCAGGCAGCCTGGTGGAGGTAGCCTGCCCTCTCTCTCCTCAAGATGGAGGGTGAAGGGAGGGCTTGTCTTCTTCCAGGCAAGCCTGTGGAGCAGCCTGCCTCTCCTCCCTCAAGATGGTTGGCTGAAGGGAGGGCTTGTCTTCTTCCAGGCAAGCCTGGTGGAGCTAGCCTGCCTCTCTCTCCCGCAAGATGGAGGCTGAAGGGAGGGCTCGTTCTTCTTCCAGGCAGGCCTGGTGGAGCTAGCCTGCCTTTCTCTCCCTCACGATGGTGGCTGAAGGGAGGGCTTGTCTTCTTCCAGGCAGGCCTGGGAGGTTAGCCGCCTCTCTCTCCCTCAAGATGGAGGAAAGGGCGGCTCGTCTTCTTCCAGGCAGCCTGTGGAGCTGAGCCTGCCTCTCTCTCTCCGCCAAGATGGTTGCTGAAGGGAGGGCTTGTCTTCTTCCAGGCAGGCCTGGTGGGGCTAGCCTGCCTCTCTCTCTCTCAAGATGGAGGCTGAGGGAGGGCTCTTCTTCTTCCCGGCAGGCCTGGCCTGGTGGAGCTAGCCTGCCTTTCTCTCCCTCAAGATGGTGGCTGAAGGGGAGGGCTTGTCTTCTTCCAGGCAGGCCTGGTGGAGGTAGCCTGCCTCTCTCTCCCTCAAGATGGAGGATGAAGGGAGGGTGGTCTTCTTCCAGGCAGGCCTGGTGGAGGTTAGCCTGCCTCTCTCTCCCTCAAGATGGAGGATGAAGGGAGGGTCGTCTTCTTCCAGGCAGGCCTGGGGAGCTGAGCCTGCCTCTCTCTCCCGCAAGATGGGGCTGAAGGGGGGCTTCTTCTTCCAGGCAGCTGGTGGGGCTAGCTGCCTCTCTCTCTCTCAAGATGGAGGGGCTGAGGGAGGGCTTTTCTTCCAGGCAGGCCTGGTGGAGGCAGCCTGCCTTATCTCCCTCAAGATGGTGCTGAAGGGAGGGCTTGTCTTCTTCCAGGCAGGCCTGGGGGAGCTAGCCTGCTTTCTCTCCCTCAAGATTGGCGAAGGGAGGGCTGGTTTCTTCCAGGCAGCCTGGTGGAGTGTAGCCTGCCTCTCTCTCCCTCAAGAAGTGTGTGCTGAAGGAGGGCTTTGTCTTCTTTAGGCAGGCCTGGTGGAGTAGCCTGCCTTTCTCCCTCAAGAAGTGGCTGAAGGGGGGTGGTCTTTTCCAGGCAGGCCTGGTGGGGCTAGCCTGCCTCTCTCTCCCTCAAGATGGAGGCTGAAGGGAGGGCTCGTCTTCTTCCAGGCAGGCTGCTAGCCTGCCTCTCTCTCCCTCATATGAAGAATGTAATTGACATGTAATCAATTCACATTATGACATGGGCTCTGATCTCTGCTGAGGACAGAATGCTACAAAGCACATGAAGATTGATTAAGGCACTGTAGGATTTATCTATCATGAATTCAGATACGCCTCCAAGAGACCATTGTGCATAAACCCCTTAAAAAAACATTTCCTTGTAGGAACCAGATTCTCAGCGGTGAAGAGAAGCATGCACTTTGTCTAGCTGTTCTCCTTTCCTTTTCCACATAACACTTCTTAGAATAATTTTTGGGGAGTTTCCCTTGAAGCTATGGAAGGAAGAAACTGGGCAGTTCTTTTAAAAAAATCCACAGAACAGGCTAAGCAAAAGCCTCAATACCTGAGTTGTCTAATCAGATTTTAGATTTGAATAAGTGTGTAGGAGAAAGTAATGGGAATTCAGAGAAGAAACTGCACTTGTTAAGATTAGAGATTACAGGCAAGTAAATCATTTGTAGAGAGCCAGCATGGTGTTGTGGTTGGAGTGTTGGACTATGACTCTGGAGACCAGGATTCGATTCCTAGCCCAGCCATGAAACTCATTGTCCTTAGGGGAAGGTAAAGGCAAATCTCCTCTGAACAAACCTTCTTAAAAAAATTCATGACAGGATCTCCATAAATCAGAAACAACTTGAAGGCATGCAACAACAACAAGTCATTTTAAAGAGCTTGTTGAAAAACAGTTCAAAGAGATCATAACATCAGTCCAGAACTTCACAAATATGAACAAGAGATCTCTGATAATTTGAAGGGAATGAATATTTTAGGGCAGGATTTGGAAAAGGCACAGGACAGAAATATGACGGTAGAGCTAAAATCAAAGAAAACACAGATTAGGTTAAGAGCTGTTCTAGAAGGGCTCACAGATTTAAAATAGTTTTAAAAGCTTTGAAGGGTCTTTATAAGCAGTTTTGAAGGACTGGAGAAGACAACTGAAGAAATATATAGGCAAAACTCTACACAGTGGGAAAAAAATTCCAAGAGATGTAATCATACATTTCATACATAAAGTCATCTTTAGTGAAATATTGAGTGCATACTTTAAGGGGGAAAAGATCCAAAATATGAAATTATTTGTCTTCAAGAGACTCATAAAAAAAGAGACTAGGCATTTGCAGAATAGAAGTATGGTCTTAGAGTTCATGTCTACAAACAAGAACAAAAGAAATGGAGTAGTCTTTTGCATAAATCAAACATTACAGCCTAAATTGATTTTTGAAGCTGAACAAGGTAGCAGTGTAATTGTAGAAATCAACTGGAATGGCAAGATGATGCATTTAAGGGGTATTAATGGCCCCAATAATGAGAAATCAGAAATTCTTTAGCAAGAAATGTGCTTGCTAAATCAACATTTTATGATTTATTAAAAAAAAAAAAGACATCTGGACTAGACCTGAAAGATTTGATCTGCATGGGTGATTGAAATGGGATAGCTGATTCTACTAAAAATAAATGTTCCAGTAAAGGTATTACGAAAGGTCAAGGAAAACTACCTATACTCTACTTTAAACATATGGAGTACTTTGGATTATTAGATGGTTGGAGACAGCAATATTTCACCAATGTATATAAGAACTGAGGATCCCCCCCCCCAAACTGTACTTAAATAAGGTACAGATCCATAATAGACTGGGATGCAAGTAAAGCTTACATGAGAGGACAATTTATTAAATATGGTTCCAGACTGGGGGGAAAAGAGAGAAGCTTAAAAAAGCGAGTTGATGGATGAAATATTGAATTTGTAGTGGATCTATGGAGGATAAGATACTTATTATATTACTTGTTTTCAAAGAGAAAGCCATGCTAACCCTAAGGGAAAGAAAACAAAGATCACTGTACTAAGATTTATTTTAGCACAAATTGTTATGGTTCTCAACTGCATCGAGGTACATCCATACAGTACCTTGTAATATGAAGCTTACAAGTGTTGTACCCTGTTTAAACCCCTAGAGAAAGTAGACCTCTTTCATGTTTCGGACAACAGACTTGAGGAGGGGGTGATAGCTTCAGGGAAGGTAATCCTTTTACTCTTCCTAGCCTTGAGATAATCCCTTCATGCGACTTCCCTGGACCCTCTGTCCATGTTAACTGCCATGATTTAGTCCTATGGAATCCTTGGACTGGCAGTTCAGAGAGGAGCATTTATATAAGTCTGGAAAGCCAGTGTGTGGTAGTGGCTTGTGTTTTGGAATAGGATTCTGAAACCAGGGTTCAAATCCCCGCTTAACCAAGGAAATCCACCAGGTGATCTTGGGCAAGTCACACTCTCTCAGGCTCAGAGGCAAACTCCCTCTAAACTAAGCTGGCCAAAACAACTCTGTAGTAGGTACACCTTGGAGGTCAAAATAAATCAGAAACAACTTGCAGGTACAGAACAACAACATTGAGAGGTCTCATCCAGAGACCTCTATTGGCTCAACAGACTAAAATCCTGGATTCCTCATGTGGCCTGGAGTGGCGAGGTCCAGTGTGACCTCTTCACAGCAAATCCAAAATATGGATGTTGAGGCAAAACCCAAGAAGTTGAATTGTGAGACTTCATGCTTCCTTGGATCAATCTGGAAGAGGCCAGTGACGTCTACTTTATTGCAGGAAACAGATTTGGGGAGTAAAGAAAATGTAGAGTCGAAGGCTTTCATGGCCAACATCCATAGTTTTTTGTGGGATTTTCAGGCTATATGGCCATGTTCTAGAAGAGTTTAAAAATGTAGTTATTTGTTAACAACCTAACTGATAATTGCTCTATTTTTACTGCGACTGATTGTTGTGCTGATAGAAATGCACAGGAGAGCCACCTACATTATCTTGAGCCATCTGAAAAATGCTAAGAACAGGTCGTCCAGTTTGCTTTGCAATCTAGGAAAAGAGGAAATTCAAAGGTTTATTCTTGTCAGAAAAAAAAAACATTTGAAGAACCTTCCTCTTTGCACTGAAACTGGCAAAAGAGACATCTCAGCTTTTTGGAGCTCTGCTGACATTATTAGAACAGGATATTTTTCAGGAAAATAAGGTAAGACCTTATTCTGAGATGATTTATTTTCAGGCATATTTGTTGCCTGACAATAGCTCATGAAATTAAAACCAGCTTGAAGCTTTCTTGTACAGGATCGTATTTTTCTGTGGGGGGAAAATTCTGCTGAAAGGCAAAAATTGACCAGCTGTTCGAGCAACTTTGACTTTCACTTTCCAAAACAGGATAAGAAGCTTGCTTGTACTGTTAAGATCATCGGTCCATCTAACCCAGCATTGTCAATGTTTATGGAAAAACATTGTGCAAGATTGATTAAGGCTCCTTCCCCTTCATGACATTGGTTACTCAAATTCTTCTCATAGCTCCAGCTCTCTCAGGTCTCTTCCATCACTGTCTGTGACAGAAAATGCATGTCTTGCTCTCCAGATGAAAGATTTTTCAGTAATGGGCAAAACACAACCCTCAATTATAACCCCTGAAGAACTGGCCATAGGTGTGTTCATTTATCTATTGATCTAAACTTCAGAGCAGTGATTCCCAAACTTTGGCCTTCCAGGTGTTTTGGACAACAACTCCCAGAAGCCACAACCAGTTTGATCAACCATCAGGAATTCTGGGAACTGAAGTCCAAATGATCTGGAGGACCAAAGTTCGGGAACTACTGCTTTAGAGGAACTGGGATTAACAACTGGAAACATGCACAAAGAGAAAACTCTATACTGTACAATTTTCTCTCTCTCGCTCTCTCTCTCTCTCTGCCCCCCCCCTTCTGACCTGAGCCAGGTGTTCAGTATATTTATAAATGAGTTAGATGATGGAATAGAAATCATACTTATCAGGTTTGGAGACAACACCAGGTTGGGAGTGGCAGAAGAACTGATACTTCAAAGGATAGGATCAGAATTCAGAATGATCTTGACAGAATGGAGACCTGGGCAAAACCTCACAAAATGAATTTCAACTGAGATAAATATAAAGAATGAAATGCACAAATATAGGATGGGTGACACCTGGCTTGGAAGCAGTACATGTGTGTGTTTTTTTAAAAAAGAAAGCAGTACTGTACATGTGAAAAGAATCTGTGGGTCTTGGTAGATCATAAACTAAATGTGAGTAGAAAGTGTGGTGCCACAGCCAAAAAGGACAATGCAGTTCTAGGCTGTATCAATAGTATAGGAATTCATCACACAAGGCTAGTAAAGTGCAATTACAGTAGGACACTCTTGCTGCTTTGCTTTTCAGTGGTGGAGAGCATCTTGCTCCCATCAATGAAAAAATGTACTCCACCAACAATTGAAATGCAAAGCAGCAGCAATGTGATAAGTACCTGCCAAAGACGCTATTGTAATTGTGCTTTACTAGTTTCATGTGATAGAATCTCTAGTGTCCAGATTATGAGAAGTACAAGTTCCACTCTATTTTGCTTTGATCAGACTTCACCTGAACAGTGTCCAGTTCTGGGCACCACAGTTCAAGAAGGGTACTGACAAGCTGGAAAATGTCCAGACAGGAGGGACAAAGATTATCAATGGTCTGGAAACCTAGCCTTATGAAGAACAACTGAGGGAGTTAGTTATGCTTAGTCGGGAGAAGAAAAGACAGTGACATAATAGCCATCTTTTAATATCTGAAATGAAGTCATATGGAAGATGGAGCTAGATTGTTTTTTGCAGCTCCAGAGACTAGAACACTAATTGGTGGATTCAAATAACAAGAAAAGAGATTTAACCTAAACATTAGAAATTCCTTTATTTCTTTTAACTTCTCTGTTTTCTGCTACAAGGAAGAAGACTTTCCGGCTGCAATGAAAACAGGTGTCCTCCAGAGGTTCAAAGGTAAATGAATAATAATAATTTTAAAATCAAGACTACTGTAGTTATTTTCTCCCAGAAATTGTTGGCTTCATAATGAAGGGCTGATATAGATTAGGGACTAATACAGTGGTGAGTCCTCTAGATGTTCTTCAGCTCCGGCTCACATCAGGACTAGCAAGCAGTGGTGGTCAGGGATGATGGAAGTTGTAGCTGAACATGTAGTGGGCCAACGATTAACCAAAATGGCTCATGAACTGGATCTGGATGTGAGGATGTGGCCACAACTAAACAGTGATTTAGGCATGTCAACACCTATTGTGTCCTTTATTATTGTGTTCCTTCACATCATTTCTGATTTATGGTGATCCTAAGGCAACCTTCTCACAGAATTTCGTTGGCAAGATTTGTTTAGAGGGAGTTCTGCCATTGCTTTCCTGTGATGCTAGGAGAGCATGACATGTCCAAGGTCACCCAATGGATTTCAAAGTGAGGATTCAAACTCTAGTCTCTAGATTCATAGTTCAATGCTCAAACCACTACACCACATTGCCTCTCTTTGGGCAAGTCCAGTGTCAGAATGAGTTCAGGGTTGGTGATGCTGTCCATCAGAACAGTGTTAGTGGATTGCCTTATCTTGCACATGCTGAGAAGTGCGAGTATTCTTACACCATGTCTGGACATCTTGGGTGACCCATACAAAATAGGGATCACCTACTGTTGGGTGCAATGGTCTCTTTGCTGGTTATGAGGCCACAGCATACATCTAACCTTACTGTTCTCTTGAGCCAGCAAAGAGCAAATTGCTATTATTTAGCACAGCATCTGTAAAGTAAGGGTAATCATGGCCTACCTTACACGACTAATGTGAAAGCATGCACATAAATTTCATGACGTATTTTCAAAAGCCATTGCTAATGTCTTTCCTCTGTCTTTCTACAGGACTGTGTTGCATTCTGTGGCTATCACTGTGCTTTCTTGGTGAATTGGAAGGTGGCAGAAAGGCTTCAATACGAAAAAAGAAATACAAAAGTAAAGGATGGGTTAAACAATTGTGGTTTTGGAGGGTGGGCACTGTTGAAAGGGGACTTGATACAACAAGATAAATGTGCATCTAAAATCCATCTAATTAAAATGGATACTAACACAAGGAATTCCCAGTGCACTTAAAGTAGTTGTTACTAGACATTTTTTGCTTTCTGAGAGTGCCAGCATGGTATATGGTTTGAGCACTGGACTATGACTCTGGAGACCAGGATTTGAATCCCTGCTTGGCCATGATACCCACTGGGTGACCCTGGGCAAGTCACAGTCTTTCAGCCTCAGAGGATGGCATTGGTAAACCCCCAAACTTGCCAAGAAAGCCCTGTGATAGGGTTGTCATAAGTCAGAAACGACTTGAAGGTACACAACAACAAATTGTTCAATGCTCCATCCATGTTTGGGTCCCAGCAAGAGTAAGAGAAAGAACAGCAGGTTTATGAAGATGTAGCAGTCCCATTTTAACCAATATGGAATGACTGACAAGTGGGGAAAGAAGACATTGTTATTTGTGCAGAGGACTAGGTATCTATTCACTTCCTTTATCTGCCAACTTTCTCTCAGTGAATCCAAGGTGAAGTCTAACAATATTATCACATTAGGGACAGTGCGTCATTGACCCGTCTGTGTTCCATCCTTCTCACCCGATTGTGGGAAGGACTTTCACAAATGTCTTGAACTTGATTCGAACGGGAAATGTAAGTGAAAGTGATTATGTGAATCATTTTCACATGAAAGCTGGCTGAAAAGTGAATGAAATGAAAATGAAATGAAAAAAGTGCTTTCAGCCGTCAACTAAAAACGCTTTCAGACATCAGCTGAAAACACTTTGAGATGTCATTTCCAATCTTTTGTAATAACAGAAGAACCCATTATTACAATGACGGCTGAAAACGCTTTTCAGCCCACTTTCATGTGAAAGTGATTTGCGCAATCACTTTCACTCAGATCACAGATGGGATAAGGATAGGGGAGTGAAAATCTCCTAGCTGAAGACTGTACAGTGGGCCCTCCACATTCACTGGAGTTAGGAGCAGAGGATTCCCATGAAAGTGGAAAAACCACAAATAAATAAACAGTACTTTTTTTTTACCTGAGAGAACACTTCTCAAGGAATCTCTAGCAGAACTCTATAGTCAACATTTGCCAGAATTTGACCACAGAATCTTGTTGGGAGAGTTACACATGCTTAGACAAGTGTTTTCTCCAGGAATGTTTAGGCCCTCCAGTGCAACTCCATGGACATCTTCCAGTAGAATTTCTCTGGAAGACCTAGAGATTCCTAGAGAGAACATATTAATTGAATCTGCAAATAATCAAATCCGCAAAAGTCAAAGCCACAAATGTAGAGAGTCGAGTGTAATTCCTTGCAGTCTAATAGACATGGCATAATAAATAGAATGGAAACAGAAAACCAAACAATTGGCAGAACTGTGCTACCAGAACACAGTTCTGAACTAGAAGCAATCATTTGTAGTCCAGTCGACAGAGGGAGCTAGTCTCTCTTTTCCAGCACTGAGTGAGAAAACCACAAAAGGAGAATGCTGCTGGCATGTGGCCATGTGCCAAAAACCAAACAGCAGCTAATCTCAGCAATGGGAGAGACCTCTCTGCCTCTCCTTCTGAGGCAGCCTCTCTTTAAAACAATGTTATGCTTTATCAGTGGTTTTTCAACCACACATGGATGACGTGGACTCTAAATTTCAGTGTATCCCAGAGGGGGGGAAATAATATAATTCAGATCTAAGTGGTATTATAATCTGGAGAGCATTGCAGCCCCATAGAACCTAATTCAAAAGGGAGTTTTTTTACATCCTCACATATCCCTCACTACCACCTTCAATATGAGATAATATGGTATAGTGGTTAGAGCATTGGATTATGACTTTGGACACCAGGGTTCAAATTTTGGCTTGGCCATGTAAACCTACTGGGTGACCTTGGTCAAGTCACACTCTCTCAGCCTCAAAGAATGGTAATGGCAAACCCTCTCTGAAGAAACTTATCTGGGATTCTGAAAACCAAAGTACTCCAAAATCCAAATCTTTTTGACCTACAACACAAGTGGTGTAGTACATATCTATACTGTACAGTATTTGCAAGGCTGGAAAGAGACATGGCTAGAGAAAGACTGAAGGATCTGTGAAATGGTGCAAAGCTATGCCTTTTACTGTTTCACAGATCCTCAGTCTCCAGCAACCTCATTATGTCTCATTATGAATGTGCAAATATTGATATTCCAAAATAAAACAAAATAATAACAATGCTTCTGCTCCCAGGCATTTTGGAAACTGGATACTCAACCTGTAATGTATATAATCAAGGAAGTACAACCCAAGGTGGGTTGCTTGCTAACTTTAACACATTGAGAGTGGCAAGAATTGGACAAGACTCCATTTTGCATTTCTTAATTGTCCAGGTGGAGAAAAAAAAAATGGCTGTCAATGACACTGTCAAATTCTATTGCTACATATATGGTTCTGTCTTTAATGCTCTGATGAGTTCTCCTTTTCTCCTTTACAGTCAATGTGAGCTTTGATCCTCAAACTGCACATCCAAATCTCCTTGTATCTCCAGACAGGAAGACTGTGACATGGGTACCTAAACCCCAAGATGTGCCTGACAATCCAGAGAGATTCAACAGTACTCGGTGTTTGCTGGGTTTTCCAAGATTTAGTTCAGGGAAATATTACTGGGAAGTGGAATATGCAAACCAGAAGGAATGGGCTGTCGGGGTGGCCAGGGAGTCTGTGGAGAGGAAGAGGTATCTCAGGCTGACTGCTGAGGAAGGGATTTGGCAGAAGGGTCTCTGGTGGCTTTGGCGAAGGGGAACTCATTCCCGTCGACGTCCCAACCACTCTAGAAAGATTGGGGTATTTCTGGATTATGAAAGGGGGAAGGTAACTTTTTACATGAAGAATAAGGCCATGGTAATCAATACCTCTTTTAATAGGGAAATAGTTCGGCCTTTCTTCTATGTGGGGGCAACTGTTTCACTCACCCTGTGAAGGGGTGGCCTGCAGCTGCCTCCGTCTTCGCCAGATCGGGGCTGCAGGAAATGCATGCCCTGGCCCTGATTTGGCTTTTCCATGGCCCAAAAAGGAGCTGCAAAAAGCAGCTTCTTTTTGCGCCCTGGAAAGGATGCCCTAGCCACTGGCGCTGCAGCTTTATGGCACTCCTTTGGTGCTGCCAGCACTGCAATTGACTTAGTCCTGAATGGCAAGTTTACACTGGTATCAAGTTTCAGTTTGTGTTCTATTTTTTCAGTATAAAAAGAAAAGAAGTTATGTGGCACTTTTAGAGTAACATATTCTGCATAAAGTAAAACAGTGCTCAGTATTTACAAGGAAGTTTTTACCATATAGAGAGCCAGAAACATCCAAGCTGGATTCGGAAAAGGAAATCATATTGCAAATATATGTTAGCTAATGAAATGAATAAAAAAAATTCAGAAGAAAACCACAGTGTGCCTTATAGTATAGCAAAGACTTGGATGGTGTAGATCATTTCAAAAACACCTATGTCTACAATAAATGGGGGTGGCATAACTCAACTGTATTGATGATACACTATAGGAAGAGAATCAAGTTGAAGTTGTTGCTGAAGGAGATATATTCTTTTTTCCTTTTCTTGAATTTTGAAGTTAAATTTGAGTAGCATATTTTACTGGATTGTCTGTATTGGTGGAAAACATTATTAAGATAAAATGTTATATTTGTTTTAGTTTTTTTATGTTTAAGTTTTTCCAGAAGACATCCAGATACTATACAACTTAATTGGTACACCTAAGTAATAAAATCTCAATGGTTTGCTTCAAGAATTGTGTGATTATCTCAGATGGTTATTTAACTGAACATTCCAGCTATTTGTTCAAAAAGAACAGAGCCAAAACTTGGCCATATGCAATGGTGGTTTAAATGGGGAAATGTTGTTAGTAACTAAAGGCAATAAAAGAATACCAATTTCAATGAATTTGTGTTTCTCATTCCGGATAAATTTTAGACTGCAGGCCAGTTTTTTTTCCACATTATGCAATCGCTGCACTCTGTCTAGATACCTACACAGCTAGTCCATTGAAGTTCCTCATGGTGATGGTTTCTATCATTTCTGAATTATATGATGAAAGATAGAATAGAATAGAATCATAGGTTGGAAGAGGACTCAAGGGCATCCCAGTCCAACCCCATTTGCCATGCAGAAACTCTCAATCAAAGCATCCATGACAGATGGCCATCCAGCCTCTGTTTAAAGACCTCCAAGAAAGAGACTCCCACTTTCTAAGGAAGTTGTTTCACTGTCAAAAACAGTCCTTACTGTCAGAAGTTCTCTAAGTTGGGTGGTCTTTTTCCTGTAGCTTGCATCTGTTGTGATGGTCCATTCTCTGGAGCAGCAAAAAACAAGCTTGCTCCATCCTCAATGTGACACCCCTTCAAATACTTAAAGAGGGCATCACATCTCCTCTTAACCCTCTGCAGGGAGAGGGGCGGGAATAATAAAAAAATAATAATAATAATAACAATCGACACACCAGTCCTAGTCTTTCCATAAGGTGGTTCCAGGCCCTTCATCATTTGGTTGCCCCTCCTTTGGACATGCTCCAATTTCTCACATCCTTTTTATGTGGTGCCCAGGACTGGACACAATATCCAGGTGGGGCTGACCAGAGCAGATAGAGTGGCATCTCTTACTTCCCTTGATCTAGACACTATACTTCTATTGATGCAGCCTAAATTGTATTGGCCTTTTTAGACTGCTACATCACTGGTTGACTCATGTTCAACTTGTGGTACTGCTAGGGACTCCTAGATCCTCTTCACACTTGTAAGCCTAGGCTGTTCTCCCATCTTATTATCTATGGCATTTCATTTTTTTATACCTAAGTGCCAGTATCTTAACATTGCTTCTCCTTGTTGACTAGTCATTTTCTAACTTCAACTCTTGATATCTTCAGCAGTCATAATCCAACAACTCAAATTACCTATTTTCGTATACTGCGCATTCCAGAAGAAAGAGGTCCATATCCCATAAAACATATAGTCGTGGATTAGGCAAATGAGGCCTTTCTGGAGAGTGCCCAAGAATGATGTAGTGGGTTTTGTGAAGCTGTGGAACTCATGGCATGTGGATATCAGGGTTTGACTTCCCTGATAGGCCATGGCATGAAACCCACTGGGTTACCTTTCTTGAGTCTCATCTACTCCTCACAGCCCCCAGAACACCTGACTGAATAGGCAGGGGAGATACCATGGTCTTGAAGATTGGTTTTCTCACGGGTTTGATGCTTATTCCATTGCAACTCGAGTGTGCTGAGCAAGCCTATGGATTTCCCCCAATGCTGGAAACCAACTGCTAATTTGTGGTGGTATGCCTTAGGGTTTCCCTAAGTCAGAACTGACAGGCCTTTGGTCTGATCTTACATGGCACCTTTTATCTGGAGAGAAGTGACCAGTGGGGTCCCACAGGGGTTTCTGTCCTTGGCCCAGTACTGTTTAACATCTTTCTCACTGACTGGAGGAAAAAATTGGGGGCATACTTATGTGAAATTGCCGATGACACCAACATTAGGAGGAATAAGCTAATATCCAGAGGACAGGATCAAAATCAAAAATACCTGATAGACTAGAAAGTGGGCCACAGCTAACAAAATGAACTTCAACAGCGGGAGAAATGTATGGTACAACACTTAGGGCGAAAAAATGAATGCACAGTATAGGATGGGTGAACACTTGGCTGAAGGAGACAACATGTGAAAAGGGATCTAGGAGTCCAAGTAGACTACAAGTGAACATGAGTCACAGTGTGATGCGGCAGCTAAACCAGCCAATGTGTACTTTAGGTTGCATCAATAGAAGTTTAGTGTCTAGATTCAAGGGAAGTAATAGTAGTGCCACCTCTATTCTGCTCTGGTCAGGCCCCCCTTGGAATATTGTGTCCGTTTCTGGGTGCCACCGTTCAAATAAGGACATTGAGAACACTGAGAGCGTGTCCAACGGAGGGCGACTAAAATGGTGTTGAAAGGTCTGGAAACCATGCCCTATGAGGAACGACTTAGGGAGCTGGGATGTTTAGCCTGGAGGGAAAAGAAAGAAGGTTAAGAGGTGATATGATAGCTCTGTTTAAATATTTGAAGGGATGTCATATTGAGGTAGGGCGCCAGCTTGTTTTCTGTGCTCCAGAGACTAGGGACCGCAGCAATGGGTGCATTGCTTACAGGAAAAAGAGATTCCACATCAACATTAGGAGGAATTTCTGACAGTAAGGGCTGTTTGCCAGTGGAACACACTTCCTCGGAGTGTAGTGTGGTTCTCCCTACTTGGTGGTCTTCAAACGGAGGTGGATGGCATCTGTCGGGGATGCTTGATTTGGATTTCCTGCACTGGAGATGGGTGGATGGATTGCCTTGAGGTTCTTCCAACTCTATGTCTTTATGTTCTATGGACTGCCATTTTCCATAATCTCTCGACAAACCTGGCTGGAATATATGTGTTGTTGTAACTTCCAAAATGCATTTTCAAGCACTGCTGAACATGGGACTTGCGGCCAGATAGACAAATCAGCTGATTTGGTATTATAGAGGATGCATCAGTTTCTGTGGCAATGCACACATATATGTGCAGAGTTAACAGTGAAGCAATTTATTTGAATAAAAAAAAAGCATTTTCAACAACTGTTCAGCTCCAACACAAGCAGAGCTAACTTATCTTAAAAGTTCACAGAGTAAAACTGACGGCTCGGTGAATTAGCTGCGTTTGACGTTGACTTAAAACCTGGCGCCTCCTTCCTCTTCGTCATTCCATGTGTTGGCCCTTGATAAGACCGAAAGAGGGTAGAAGTTTTACTTTCTACTGAAGGTTTCCATAAAGACCAACTTAATACGAGAAAGACTGACAACTCACAGTGCAGGAACTTCTGAAATTCATGCTTCTACTTACATTGATTGACTCAATGTTACAGCCATGGAAAAAACGAGAAAAGAGTTCCTCATAACCAGCAGATTAACTGAAAAAGTGGCGGAGAAACCACTCTGAAACTGGTTTTTGTGTTTAATCGGCAACATGAAAGGCTCATAAGAGCAGATCCAAGAAAGTGGTGACAAGTGGCTGTTCATCCCTAAAAGTAAACGGCAAAATATATATCCAATGGATGATTTGCCATGTGACTTACAGACTCAAGAGGTGTCCGGGGCCTTGCAGTTTTACAGGGAACCAGATCATTCCTTGAGAAGATTTTCAGTCCACACTGCTTTCCAACTGGTGGAACGGTGAGGCATGTCTTTGTGTGTATGCAGTGGTTTATGGAGGTGGGATGTTATACTCCCTATGTTCTTTGCCAGTTTCCCATACACAACTCCTCTTATCTAGATTTGTGGGGACTGTGGAGTGAATCTCGGAAACCGTCGCCTCTTTTCCCACTCTGCCATCGTGATTTCTTCTTTCTGGATTCTAGATGGGCCTCCACAAGAAGATACATGTGAGCCTATACCCAACACTATATTGTAAATAGATAAAACCCAGGTTTGTATACGTCGTTACGAGTAACTTGGACTGGCATTTGGAAGATCAAAGGTTCCACTCCCCTCTTGAAATTCTATACGGTGTTATGAGCCCGTCACTGTTTCTCAGCTCACTTTACCCCACTAGGTTAATCAATAATAAATTAATAATCATAATAATATAATATAATAATATATAATAATAATAATAATAATTACTAATTATTATTATATTATATTTATTATATATTCCTGCCTTTTCCCAAGATTAACAACAGTAACAGCTGTGTAATATACAGCACTCCCTTTTTTTGTCTGGGGTTGTTTAAATACAGTGAATGCAAGTATCCAACTGAACTGAAGTACTTTAAAATCTCGTGGATTCACGAGAAAGATTTGTGGCCTAATATCATCCTAGATAGTCAGAGACAGCAATGTGGCTATAGAATTGCAGCTTGAAGCATGGCCTCCCATTCACTTAATAGGAGGTATAGCACAAGGTCACCCCATGAATTTCACAGCTCAGTACATCCAAGTTCTACCAAGTCTGAGCACAACACACTTCAGTGCTATGGCATACGGGTTTCTTTTGGGATGTTGGGGAAGTGAACATTTTGTGAGGAGAGAAAAATCAAGATATTCTACAACTGCCTGTTTATTTACAAATCTAGCCTAAACAAATAAGCTATGCCATAAAATCTTTGTTTCTCTACTTATGTAAGAGCAACATAAGCTCAGCATTCGTGGCTACCAGCCACAAGGAACCACTACCCAAATAAAAAAAATAAAAATAAAGAAAGCACTTTTAGCCATAAAACCTTATGGATAGAGGAAGAGGACCATGTGCTATGAATAAATGGCTTGTTTATAGCAGAGAGCTGCTGTGGTGTGGTTTGAGCATTGGTCTATGACTCTGAAGATCAGGTTTGAATTCCCACTCAGGCATGGAAACTCATTGGATTACCTTGGACAAGCCATACTATCTCAGCCTCAGAGGATAGCAAAGGCGATCTTTCTAATGTTTCTTTCTTTTATTTTTTCCCCATACAGTTTGCTTTGTTCCCTGGGGATAAGAATAAGAAAAGAAAGAAAATGAAACCTTCTGCTTTCCCTCAGGACCCAGGAATGAATTCCTACCTGTTCCTTTTCATCCTTTTCTTTGTTATTTCACCTGTTAATAATGCGGGCCCTGGTAAGAATCCTCTCTGTATTAGCTATGTCTGAAATGTATTTTCAGGAAGGAGAAGGCCCTTTCACACTACACAGTTATAGTAAATCCCAGCATTTTGTAGAATAATGTCGTGGCAGTTAAAATGAAACCAGAGCACTCTGCTTGCATAGTGCAAATGGGCCCAGATGAGAAATGTTTATTAATATTTCTTAAACATAAACTTCTCATATAAATATATACATGAGCATACCTCAGATAATGAAGTAAATGTGTTCCTGGGCATTACTTCTGCAATAGAAATGTTAATACCAGAGGCAGAAATAAGGTGATCAGGAAATGTTTCAGCAAGCTTTTTATCCAAAATTAACAATATGCACACATGAAATGCGACACTCAGGTCAGATCGGTCTTGTGTAAGTAAACAAAAACATATTTAATTCTCTAGAGACCACCTGAATGCTTCTTCCAAAATGCATCCAGGATGATTTTTTGATTCACCACTCTTCATTTTTTTAAAAAAAATTATTTCCATTTTGGTAACTAACTATAAAAATGTATGCTTTTTTGCTGTCTGAGTTGCTCTTTCTTACCTTTTATCTCTGTTTTGCTGTTCTTGAATGGTTATTAAAGGATTCTAGATGCATCTGCTATTTACCTTGCCTGCTGTAAACAAACACATTTATTATTATAGGAGGACTGGCTAGAAAGACATATAAAACTGAAACTCTCTGGCTGCATCTGCACTGCAGAATTAATGCAGTTGACACTGTTTTAACTCTCATGCTCAGTACTATGGAATTCTGGAATTTGTAGTTTTGTGAGACATTTAGCCTTCTCGTCAGAGAGCTCTGATGCCTCAACTAACTACAAAACCCAGGCTTCTATAGGATGGAGTCATGACAGTTAAAGCAATTTCAAGCTGCATTAATTCTTCAGTGTGACTGCAGCCTGTGATTCTCCATCCCCCTTTAACCATCCTCCCCATGCCAATGCTGCTTAAAAAATCTTTCCAGGTAGACAGAAGATGAGGAGGAAAAGGGAAAGTCAGACATACAATGACTTTGTAAAAAGGCGCTTCCCTAGCAGAGGTGTTGTTAACTAAGGTATGCATTTACTATTGATTGACTGAATATGTAATAAAACATATTGCACATCATTCAGAGCTACTAACAGTAATCAAATTAAATAATAAAATACGATAATAAAATATGTAATAAAAACCTGCTGAGAGACTAATGAAGATAAGACACATAAAACATAAAATTTAGAACATTTCTATCTGAAAAAGAAAGTCTTTGTGATATGTCAGAGCAGATTCAAAGAAGATGATGATCTAGTTTGTAGTGCAGGGGTGGGAAAGTGGGAAAGCCTTAGGCCTTGGATTATCTAATCTTGGATTAGATTTGGATTTTCATAGGTCTTTTCAGAAAGTCCCTTATCTGCTTATTTTTTGGATAGTTCTAGCATGGTTTGAACTGTGGACCTTTCAGATGGAAAGCCAAATTTGCTAACCACTCCTCTACTGAAATTGTGGCAGATGTATTCCTTCTGTGGCCCAAGACCTTCTGCTTGCTGATGCAGAGCAGCACATGGCACCCCCACTTACTCAAGACAAGGTGTATATTACCTCCAGGCTATTTTGACCCCTGGAGGTGAAAATTTTGCAGGTGCCTCTTCTCATCCCTTGTAGTAAAAGTACAAGAAAAATGAACTGAATAACTCAGTTATCTTTTCATGATTCCCCAGACCAGTTCCCCGAGGCAGCTTTGTCATTCCATCTAATGAGAGTTCAAAGACATAGACATATTAGTCTGGAATATCAGTATAAAAAAAATGATCTTGTACCATCTATGAGACTAAATGGGTGAAAGACATTGTAGCATAAGCAACTGAGAAAGTAGATGAAGTCTACAAAAGCTTATGTTACAACTTCTTTTGCTCAGAACTTTATCACATGAGGCTATAAAAGCAGAATTTTAACCGGATAAAAGTGTTTTTTGCCGGGTACATATCATATGACATCGTGTCCGCCCTGCCGCCACCTTGCATTCAATTAGTTACGCAAGTGCACTTTTTTATTGATGGGGAAAACCCACCAATAGGTTCTCAATCTCATTGCTATTCCATGCCTTCATGCGATAGGTTTCTTTTGCTGAAATTTCACTTCTCAGGCAGTCACGTTTTGTAAGTAAGTGTCATTCTGTTCTTCTACCCCTTCCCCTTCATGGCGATCATGGCCACCAACACCATGAAGCTGGCTGCTAGATTCACACAACAGCCAGTTTCAGGAGGCAGTTGGCAACAGCAATTGCTTGTGTCACCCCCCCCAAAGTGTGGGGCTGCTGTGTGAATGTGCACACACCAGCCCCACAATTCGGGTGGGGAGAAGCAGTGATTGCGGCTGCCAACACCTTCCCAAAGCCAGCTGCTTTGTGCACATTCACACAGCAGCTGGCTTTAGGAGGTGGTTGACAGCTGCAATTGCTCATTCCTTACCCTTCTTCCTGAATGTGGCATTTGGCAGTGCAGAAAACACATCACACAACCATGGATTGCCCAAGTGCTAGCACGGGGAAAAGTGCAATAAGAAATCATGTCAAACTGTTATGCTTCCATTCTTAAACTAGCGTGATTGTGGTGGGACAAGAAGGTGATGTGACAAAGTCCTCAGTCTCAAAGGTGCTACAAGATCCCTTTGCATACATTCAATCTAATGTTAAAGCCATCCCTAATGTATTCAACATAATGGTTTAGTTTGTTACGGCACCCTTTTTTGTTTGTTGCTGTGGCTCATGATTTGGGAATCACTCATCTAAATAAGCCCCAAGTATATCCTGAATAGCTGTGTGCACTGACTTGTTCTGTGTTTGGTACATTTCACAGTCCAGTTGACAGTGAATGGACCACTCCACCCAGTCACTGCCTCTTTGAGTGAGGATATTGTGCTACGCTGTCATCTGTCCCCCAGAACAAGTGCTGAAAACATGGAGATAACATGGTTTCGCTCCCAGAACTCTTCCTATGTGCATCTTTATCACAGTGGCAAAGATCATTTGGAAAAGCAGCAGCCAGAATACCAAGGAAGAACAGAAATTTTGACAGATGGCATTGGCGACGGAAAAATTGGCCTGAGAATTCTTAATGTCAGCTTTTTTGACGAAGGACAGTACCACTGCTCTGTTAAGAACAGGAGCTTCCACCAGGAAGCCATACTGGATATAAAAGTGGCTGGTAAGTGATAAGTGAATCTTTTTCTAACTTTTAAATAACACCTGTACTTGTTATCTGACCAATTCTAAGGCTGTGCATTTAAGACTATTCTACAAGGTAGAATGTGTGACAGGTTTCCTCGAGGCACATTCTATCAGAGCACTTCCATACTGTCTCTCATCTTGTTGTTTGGGAAGGATGACAGCCAGGTTTCCATAAGACCATGATTCCCAATCTTGATTCCTCAGATGTTGTTGTACTACAGTTCCCATTATTCCAGCCAGCATGGTTGAAAGTAAAGTATTCTGGCAGCTGTATGTGGTCTCACAAAATCTGAAAGTTTGTTGTTAACTGCTCTCAAGTTGACTTCTGGCAAAACTCTGAATGGGAAATCTCTGGGGACTCGGGCTGTTTCCGCAAAGCTATTTTGGCAGTGATTTACATATGATAGGACCCGGCTGATTCCCGAATTAGAATTCAGTTCGGGAAAGGTAAGCCAGTTTTTTTTACCTCATGCAATAGGGTCCCAAGTCTCTCCATCTGGAATGCTTTCTTCTTCTTTTCCTACTGCCTTCTACCTTACCAAGCATCATTGTATTTTCTAGTAAGTCATGTCTTCTCACATCTCCAAAGCAGGACAGTCTCAGTATAGATATTCTGGCTTCTAGGGAGAGGTAAGGCTTGATTTGCTCTAGGAATTACCATAATTATATAATGTGAACAGGCCCCAGGACTATTTAGGTAAGTTAACTTCCAATCCTACAGGGAGGTGAGGGGTGGTGATGTTATGCCCAGGTTTGTAAGGGCAACCTGTTTTAGCCTGAGAGTGTGTAATGAAAATTTCTTTTACTGTGGACTTATTCAGAGCAGAGCTGACACAGACAGTGAGACACCAAATTTGGTTTTAAACACTATGCATGTAACATTTATTAAATCACAAAAGTAATACAAACATTGATTATCAAGTGCTCTTTCATTCACTCACACATTTATACAATACTCTCAAACACTTTCCTTCCACTGAACATTGATCAGTTGTTCTCGAAGGCTGGGGGTGACTTCATTGCGCGGTAGATGTCAACCAACGTGAGGATGAAAGCCAAGGGTCTTTATACTTTTCTTCTCTCTGGCTTTTGGTTGCTGAAGTCTTGCAATATTACAGCCCATTACTCAACTTCTTCTTTCGGGAGGAGACAGGCTGTTCAAAGCAGTTCATTCTGTTCAAAGCAGTCCATTGTCCTGTCAGTTACTCTTCATTGCAACTCAGGAGAAAAAGCACCCTCCTGGTCATAGTTCGACACACCTGAACAGCACCCAGCTTTAGCTTCGACATTCCTCAGCCTTTCCTTGTCTCAGTTGCCAAATCCCTCCTTCACATCAATGCTCTGCGTGGAACCATCTTGTTTGGTTCTTTAGCTTGTTTTAAAACCCCATTCCTTGGTTCTTTGGTTCTTCAGCTCTGGGTTTAAGTCAGAACTCACTCATTCGTCTTACAGTGAAAGCAGGAGAAACATTTTTGGCAATAGCTGTGTTGACAAAATACAAGAAATTCCACAAAAGAATAATAATACCTTTATTGGCCAACTAAAATGCACAAAAAACATCATGCCAGCTTTTGAAGCCTCGCTATCTTTGTCATCAGCCAAAGATCTGTAAAATCTTGTAAGAGAAGAA
This sequence comes from Sceloporus undulatus, assembly GCF_019175285.1. Classification (NCBI taxonomy): domain Eukaryota; kingdom Metazoa; phylum Chordata; class Lepidosauria; order Squamata; family Phrynosomatidae; genus Sceloporus; species Sceloporus undulatus. The sequence continues at coordinate 20,661,092 of NC_056523.1, read as the reverse complement.
AAATAATGTCATTAGAGTGACAGGCCTACATTTTGTTGTAGATGTTACTTCTGTTGTCAGATGGTCTGGAAGGATTTAAATGCAGACAGAGGGCACTCCCCTTCTTGGCCATTTGGGGACCAGGGATAAAGCACAAACAAATGGCCAGTAAAAAAATTTCAACTCCATTAGCAACAGAAACATAACTTTGAAGTCAAAGGCTTTCATGGCTAGCATCCATGGTTTTTTGTAGGTTTTTCGGACTATGTGGCCACGTTCTAGAAGAGTTTATTCCTTCGGATGCCAGCCACAGATGCTGGTGAAATGTCAAGAATAAACTCTTCTAGAACATGGCCACATAGCCCAACCCCCCTCCCCCAAAAAAAACCCCTATAGAAATGTAATTTCCCTCAGTAACACAGAATTTGTTTTCTGTTACTAATGGAGTTGTAATTTTATTGTGGGGTGTGATGTTCCTGATTTATGGTGACCCTAAGGTGAAGCTATCATAGGGTTTTCTTGGCAAGTTTCTTCAGAGGAGGTGTGCCTTTGCCATTGCCATCCTCTGCACATGAGACAGTGTGACTTGCCCAAGTTCACTCAGTGTTTTTGTATGGCTGAGACAGGATTTGAACCCTGGTCTCCAGAGTCATAGTCCAGTGCTCAAACTACTACACCATGCTGTCTTTTATTGCCTTTTATCCCGAGTCCCTTTAGCTTACCTCCAGTGAATAGTTGCCATTATCGTTGACAGGTGGTTTTAACATGTGGCTTTGAATAAGTTATTGGATTTCAGTAAACTTAGAGAAGTATTGAGGGTGATCCCATGGTCAGAAATACTAAAAGGGAAAGGAGTTCAGGCTGGATGGGAGTTTCTCAAAAGACAGATACTGAAGGCACAATTTCAAACCGTTCCAGTGAGAAAGAAAAATGGGAGGTGTCTCAAGAAACCAGGATGGATGACTAAGGAACTTTCAACCGAGCTAAGTTTGAAACAGAACATGTATAAGAAATGGAAAAAGGGAGAAATCACAAAAAAGGAATTCAAAGAAATAGCAGGCATGTGTAGGGGTAAAGTCAGAAAAGCTAAAGCGCAGAACGAACTCAGGCTTGCTAGAGAGGTTAAGAACAATAAAAAGGGCTTTTTTGGATATGTCCGCAGCAAAAGGAAGAAGAAGGAAACGGTAGGGCCACTGCGTGGAGAAGATGGCAAAATGCTAACAGAAGACAGAGAAAAGGCAGAATTACTCAACACCTTCTTTGCCTCAGTCTTCTCAGAAAAGGCAAAGGGTGCTCAACCTGAGGATAATGGAGCAGAGGACAGAATAGGGGAATTTCAGCACAGAATATGTAAAGAGATAGTAGAGGAATACCTTGTTAATCTAAATGAATTTAAGTCTCCGGGACCAGATGAACTACATCCAAGGGTATTAAAAGAACTGGCAAATGTAATATCGGAGCCATTGGCAATAATCTTTGAAAACTCCTGCAAAACAGGAGAGATCCCAGCAGACTGGCGGAGGGCAAACGTCGTCCCCATCTTCAAAAAGGGGAAAAAAGAGGATCCCAACAATTATCGTCCAGTTAGTCTGACATCAGTACTAGGAAAGATTCTGGAGCAGATCATTAAACAGAGAGTCTGTGAACATCTAGAAGGCAATGCCATAATCACAAAAAGTCAACATGGGTTTCAGAGAAACAAGTCATGCCAGACAAATCTAATCTCGGTAGATGATCTTGGTAGATGAAGGGAATGCTGTGGATATAGTATATCTTGATTTCACTAAGGCCTTTGACAAGGTTTCCCATGACATTTTTGCAAACAAGCTTGTAAAATGTGGGCTAGACAAAGGAACTGTTACATGGATCTGTAATTGGTTGATCAGCCGAACCCAAAGGGTGCTCAACAATGGCTCCTTTTCATCCTGGAGAAAAGTGACCAGTGGGGTCCCACAGGGCTCTGTCCTGGGCCCAGTGTTATTCAACATCTTTATCAATGACCTGGATGACAGAATTGGGAGCATACTTATCAAATTTGCAGATGATACCAAATTAGGGGGAATAGCTAATACCCCAGAGGACAGGATCAAGATTCAAAATGACCTGAATAGACTAGAAAGCTGGGCCAAAGCTAACAAAATGAAATTCAACACAGAGAAATGTAAGGTACTGCACTTAGGGCGAAAAAATGAAATGCACAGATATAGGTTGGGAGACACATTGCTGAATGAAAGTACATGCGAAAGGGATCTAGGAGTCCAAGTAGATGATAAGTTGAACATGAGTCAACAGTGCGATGCGGCAGCTAAAAAGGCCAATACAATTTTAGGCTGCATCAATAAAAGTATAGTGTCTAGATCAAGAGAAGTAATTGTGCCATTATATTCTGCTCTGGTCAGCCCCCCACCTGGAATATTGTGTCCAATTCTGGGCACCACAATTCAGAAAGGACATTGAGAAACTGGAGCGTGTCCAAAGGAGGGCGACTAAAATGGTGAAAGGTTTGGAAACCTTGCCCTATGAGGAGCGACTCAGAGAGCTGGGGATGTTTAGCCTGGAGAAGAGAAGATTAAGAGGTGATATGATAGCCCTGTTTAAATATGTGAAAGGATGTCATATTGAGGAAGGAGCAAGCTTGTTTTCTGCTGCTCCAGAGAACAGGACCCGGAACAATGGATGCAAGCTCCAGGAAAAGAGATTCCACCTGAACATTAGGAGGAACTTCCTGACAGTAAGGGCTGTTCGACAGTGGAACACACTCCCTCAGAGTGTAGTGGAGTCTTCTTCCTTGAAGGTCTTTAAACAGAGGCTGGATGGCCATCTGTTGGGGATGCTTTGATTTGGATTTCCTGCATGGCAGGGAGTTGGACTGGATGGCCCTTGCGGTCTCTTCCAACTCTATGATTCTATGATTCTATGATTTTAAATATACATATTTTTTTTTGTCTGAAATCTAGCATCAGGTTCCAGTCCTCTGATTTCAATTGAAAGCTATCAGGAGAAGGGGATATACTTGGTTTGTCGATCCTGGGGTTGGTACCCAAAGCCTGAGGTCTGGTGGAGAGATCCCAGTGGGAGGCATCTACCATCACTGTCTAAGGAAATATCCCAGAAGAACAATGGGCTGTTTGAAGTACAGAAGGGTATTCTCTTAACAGGGAGTTCAAATCAGCCCTTGACCTGTGTGGTCAGGAACATCCTCCTCAACCAGGAAAAGGGATCAACTATTCACATGGCAGGTAATGTTGCAAGAAACTGTGTGTGTGTCTATATCTAAGGCTATGATGTGATGGTATGGATGAATTCTGACATAACCAGAATTGACACCAAAATCCTTGGGACACCTAATTCAAAATAAAGACAGAGAAGTCCCTTATTACATTTTTATCTGTTTTGCACCTTTCCCTCTGGTGTGCTCAGTCTTCTCAGTGGCTTCTCCGAGGCTGCGGAATTACCTTCCACAGGAGGCTAGGTTAGCAAAAAGCATTTCATTCAAGCTGTCATTTAATGATCAATTGCTTGGACCAAGTCATTTTTATGGGGTAGGGCATGGTATTTTTAACTTTATGTTTTCAATTATTTTACACTTTTAATCCAACCAGGGCTGGCCCTACTTCCAAGATCAAATGGGATCTGATGCCTTTAGGGTATTTAGGCCCTGTTCACTTCTATTTATTACCTCTTTCCCTTTTAAGCATTTTTCCAAACTACCTTGGCTCCCAGGTTGGGAGGAAGGCAAGTTAAATTAAATTAAATAAAACAATGCAATAAATAAAATAAAGCAATGAAATGCAATAAAATATCAGGAATAAACTCTTCTAGAACATGGCCACATAGCCCGAAAAACCCACAAAAAACTATGGGTACCGGCGATGAAAGTCTTCGACTTCACAATGCAATAAATGTAGGAAACATGTCTCCACTCTTCCCCACTTGAGAATATTGTTTCAACTGTGATTTCATCATTCCAAATGATTCAAAAACAATGGAGTAACAAGGCAGCTCCAAAAAATATATGCAGCAGAACAGGGTGGATCACCTATGGCCCTTTAGATGTTGTGGTACTGGAACTACAAGTATGCTTCACCCTTAAACTATACTGGCTAATGCTGATAGGAGTTGCAATACAACACCATCTGGAGGGCACAAGTTGCCCACTCCTGGTTTTAAGGGGTTGAAGGCGTCTTTAGTGAATGACTAGTCCCATTCCTTATCATTGGGCAGAAAGCGAATGGGAACAGGATTTCAATGATATCTAGATGGTCTTAGGTTCCTCACCCCTGGTTTTAAGAATAATACATTTCAATTGCAACACGAGATAAACATTTAAAGATGGACTCCAGTCACCTGTAGGTGGGCGAATTAACATCTTAGTCCAATAAGACCATATGTCAGCACACAGTGACTGAAGTGTAGAGCAAACCCAGTATGTAGAACCATTTGAAGTTTAGATATATCAGTGTTTCTAGTACTGGATCATAAGAAAAGTGAAACACAAAAACTTGATTCCGGTTTGTTTGGGTTTTCCCCTCTAATTTCAACCCTAATAGTAATAATAATAATATCATCATCATTATCGTCATCTTCATCATCATTATGATCAGAGATTTTTCTGTTTCCCCCCCAGATAACCTCTTCACAATGATTTCCTCTTGGACAGCTGGTCTGTGTGTATCGCTCCTAATATCTTTTGGCCTCGTTATTGCTATTCTTTATTTGATTAACAGAAACAGTGAGTAATTACATAGCAGTCTTATAGTTTCATTATTTGGTTTAAGCAAATAACGTTGAATCAAGACAACTAATAAATAAATTTATTATGGTGCACAGGCTGTCATGGACTCTGTCCAGTTTATCAGATGGAAATATTAAACTCAAAGTGCAGATTATATACATGTACTAGGGTGGGAGCTGAACTGCAAAGAATGGCATTCAAAAACCCTGAAATACAAAAAGGACTGCAGTTCAACTCTCTGGCGTCACTCTTTCCCCTCCCCCATGTGTATATACATACATTTGCCACTTTGAGTTTCATATACTGGATAAAGTGAATAGTAAAAAAATTATGCCACAATAAAATTAAGATTCTGCACGTTTTTGCTTTTTATCTTGCAATAGATGACTTGTATATGGGTGAAAATAGGGTTTTGTTTTGGTTTTTTTGCTCATCTATTTCTTGTTAAAGAGATAGTTTTTAAAATATCTGGCTTTCTGATTTCTGCGTCCTTTAAGGGCCCTTTGACGCTGCACAATTATAGTGCTATCGTATCATTCCACTTACATTGTCATAACAACACTTTGTGGGATTTCCAGTTTAGAGAGTAGTATTTAATGCCTCATCAAACTACAAGAACCAGGATTCCGAGGAAAGAGGAAAGCCTCCCACCCATCAGACTTGAAGCTGTTGTGATAATTTGGACAAGAGACTTGCAGGTTGCTAACAACGGTGTGCCACCACATGCCTGCTTTCAAAAACAGTAGTAGGGTTTATTTGTTTTTAAAAGATCTTCATAAAAGTCAAAGTAGCTAAAAGTCTGAAAAATTAAAGGGCTGTATCCAGCACAGGACTTGTCCTAGTGTAAGAGCAGACTCCCAATCTCAGTAGGGAGGAGGCATAAGATCCCTCGTTCTCATTACAGAACATCCCTTCAATATCCCCAGAAACCTGCTCTGGCTGACTGTAAGACCTTCCAGATCTGGTTTCAGAACCTCTGAGGACTTTGTGGGGAAGGGGTCAAAAATGCTAGTGTCATGTTGAATTTAGAACAAAATCTCCCAAAAATTTAAAAAATAAAATAAAATAAGAAAATAAGGCAGTGCTAATTCTTTTCCTGATCATTATTTTATTATCATTTTAAATATTGCATCATTGTTTTTATTGCTGTCATTGATGTTGCTGATGGGTTTGACAGAAGTGATGTTCTCTTTGTTAATGTTGTTGTGTTGTGCACCTTCAAGTCATTTCTGACTTGTGGAGATCCTAAGGTGAACCTATCCTGGGGTTATCTTAAGAGAGTTTGCTCAGAGGAGCTTTTCCCTTTGCCATCCTAGGCTGAGAGAGTGACTTGCCCAAAGTCAACCAGTGTGTTTCAATGACCAAGCAGGGATTCAAATCCTGGTCTCTCATTGTCCTAATGAAACTCTCAAACCACAACACCACACTGGCTCTTGTACAAGATTTGTACTGCTTTCTTATTGTATTATTATTTTATTCTTGCTTCTATTTACTCACCTGTAGATGGGTAAGAAGAAGAAGCAAGAATGAAACTTAAATTAATAACACCATAGTAAAAATCATAATTTCTATCATCTCTTGTCATCAAGATCAATCACAGCAGATGAGTAAGAAGGAATGAAGCTCAGTGAAATGGATGCATTGAGTGGAGGGTTGTATGCAATGTCCAGTGTGGTCCCTTGAACTCTATGATTCTATGAAAATCAATGACATATAGCCATAAAGGTCTGATGACAAGCTTGCACGGGTACATGTTTACAGCAATAACAGTAATTTTTCTTTTCTTTTTGTTGTTGTTTGGTTTCTAGGAAAGCTCATCACAGAACTGAGTAAGTGAGTCTATTTCTTTTGAGTGTGTGTGGGGGGGGGGGGGGGGAGGTATGGAACACAGTCCAGTGTAGAGTTAGTCAGTCTTAAACCACTGAGTTTGATAATTTTAAGCATACAGCACAATTGTCAACATAATATTCAGAAGTTGATACCACCGATTTTACTTTCTTGTAAGTGTGCTTTGGATGTCACTTTTCCATATGAAAGGGAATACAGTGGACCCTTGTTCTACGCTGGGGTTTGGTTCAAAGATCCCCCGTGGATAACAAAATCTGTGTATGCTCAAGTCCCATTAAATATAATAACATAGCAAAATGGTGCCCCTTATTAAAAAAAATGGAAAATCAAGGTTTTATATTTGAAATTTATACTTTTTAAAACATTTTCAAACCATGTATGCTTGAAACCATGAATAAAAAATCCGTGTATAAGAAAGGCTGACCGTATTGTCAATATCAGTTTTATAATCTTAAAAAAACCAACAACAAATTAAAAGGATCCCTGGTGGCACAGTGATTAAATGTCAGTACTGCAGCCACAATGTTGTGAGTTCAGTCCCAGAGGTCGCCAGATTGACTCAGCCTTCCATCCTTTTGTAGCTCAGTAAAATAAGTACGCAGTTTGTTGGGGGCAATTGGTTAACACAGTGTAAACTGGTTTGTAAACTGGTTAGAGAGTGCTTAATTTACTGTGATGTGGTATAGAATTGTAAAGTGCTATTGCTATTAAAGGTCTGTAGCAAAATCTATGACTGAAACACTATATGGATCCTAGGAACAAAGAAAGCTGTATTATATCCAGTCAAATCAGTGGTCCATCAAGGTTAGTCTTTTCTGGGTCTTCCAGGTTTTAGACAGAAACATTGCTCCATTTTATCTGGATATGTCAAAGACTGAACCTGGGTCTACTGACATGCAAAGCATGCACACTTGACTGTGAACTATGCTTCCTTCTTGTGAGTAGATAATGACTAATGCTCTGTTTCAAGGGCTTTTCAAACCTGTTCATTTTTTTAAGCTATAAAAATTTTTTGAATGACAGGCCTGCCAACCTCTCACCAAGTGGTTAAACCCTCTGCTTTCCCCATTGCTAGAATTGGGAGAATTCATCAAATTGAAGTAAAACAGTGTTTCGGAACCTAGAAATTGAATTACTATAATGGGGATATTTGTATAATTAGTTTTTGAAGAACTGGAGATGATGTATGTTTTAAATAATAATACACCCTACATCACAGTTATTACCAAAACATTCAGTATTTTTCGGAAAGAACAAGTACTTATGCCTGATTTCCCATCAATACTTAAATAAAGCCTTATCACTCAATGCATTCTCAGATGACATAGAAAAACCACACCAAAATAAGGTGGTCTCTAAAATAAACATGTGAGTTTTATTATCTGATCACAAAAGGATGCCTTAAAATGATGTAGAAAATACAGTGGTACCCCGGGATACGAAATGAGCGCGTTACGAAATTTCCGGGATACGAAAAAATTAGATAGGAAAAAACTGTTCCGGGTTACGTTTTTTTTTTTCGGCTTACGAAAAAAATTTTGGTGCTTTTCGGCGCTTTTTCGCACGAAATCGCGGCTTTCCAGCGCTAGCGGCTATGGCTTTTTCGGGTTGCGAAATCTTTCGGGTTACGAACGGCGCCGCGGAACGAATTAAATTCGTAACCCGGGGTACCACTGTAATCCTGGGGTGACCATACCATGTCAAAAGGAAACAATGGCCCCATACAGACAGGCCAAAATAAAGCTGCTTCGAGTCACTTTGGAGGTATGCTATGTCAATGATACATGTGTCCCAAGAATCCAGAAGCTGCACCAAAGCTGCGCTATAGTCCTTAGGACTGGATCGTGGCTTTGGCATGGCTTCCAAACTCTTAGGACTCATGAATCATTGAAACAGCATACCTCCAAAGTGACTCAAAGCAGCTTTATTTTGGCCTGTCTGTATGGGGCCACTGTCAAGCCTTGAGCAAATTGTGATTTTTATTACATATGTAATTTTTCTGAGCTTTTTTTTCTTTCCCCAATTGTGTGGTCTCTTTTAGGTTGGAGGAAAATGGTGGTGCCAATAGAGAAAGGTAAAGAGCTATTACGTTGATTTTTGCATGCTTGGACAGCATTATAATTTGTTTGTCACTTCAGGTATGCATTCTGACATTGCATTTTAATAAGGTGGAAACTCTATAGTTTTCACATTGCAAATTTATAGTAGTTTAATCCCACTTTAATTACCATGGCTCCATCTTATGGAAACTTGGAATTTAGCTTGGTAAAATATTTATCAGTATCCTATCCACCACCTTTAACTTTAGCATTAAATCTCTCTGGTAAAGAATTTGTTCATATTAATGTTTGATACATTCAAGTTCCTGATGCAATTTTTCTGTTGGGAGAAGACACACACTTGTAAAATCTTTTTAAGGATGAGGTCTAATATTTAAATGTAAGAGCCTGCCATTATTCACATAGTCATGTTTTGGAATGATATCTAGTCAGGGTGCATATCATACTGAGTTCTATCAATTTATTTTGGCGCAGAACAAGGCCAGTGTGATTTTAGGCTGCATCAATAGAGGTATAGTGTCTAGATCAAGGGAAGTAATAGTGCCACTCTATTCTGCCTTGATCTGGTCTCACCTGGAATATTGTGTCCAGTTCTGGGCCCCACAATTCAAAAAGGACATTGTGTGCGTTTCCCTTCGTGGCACTTCATGAGGCTGCTGCCTCATGCTGCACAAAAGTAAGGTTAGCCTTGACCATGGCTACAATAGAGTCTCAATTGTTACTGTGGGGATCTTGATATTTTTCTTTAATAAGACACTAGTGTTGTGAAAAAAAAAATAATCCAATCCCCAGCACATGTTTATGTTAATGGATTCTGTCAGATTAACTCCAACTGCCAGTGCCGAAGAGTTGTTCATCTCTCTGACATTTTAGAGGTGGGGGGGGGGGCTTAAAAGTGCTAAACATATCCTGAACTTCATACATCATAAAGGTCCTCTCTGGACATCAGTTCACTCCATGCATCTGATGAAGTACACCTAAGTCTACAAAAGCTTATGCTATAACTTTTGCACAGCCATATTTACTTACAAGATCCCTTTGCATATCATCTACTGTGACCCTCAGACTCTGGATTAACTCTGCATGTGTGTATACATGTTTACTTGAAATTGTTATCTGTATTATTTCAAAATGCAGCCTGTTGTAACTGAGGGCCATCCTGCTCATTCTGCCAAATGGATCTCTGGACATTTGACCAAAGTCCTGCTCTGGTGGTATCAGTTTCTTGTTCAGTTGTACAGTTCAGGCCAGGAAGAAAAAGTGAGGCTTTACAGTTCATGTCCAAACATGAATTCAAAAGGTCCAGGGCCTTTTGGTGTGCACTCCCTAAAATGAGGACCAATATTAATTTTCTAAACAGTACTAATGGAAGAGAATCTAGCCTTTTGTTTTCTTCTCACTGTTGGGAAATTCTCCATCTTGTCTGTCGGTAGGGACAGAAGCTGTAGCACCATATGAATAACACCTCCATTTTCTTCCTAGCTTATTTTCCCCCTCACTCATCTTACCATCTCTCTCTCTCCTTTCCCATCCCTATTCCATCATGCAGCCAACGTAACACTGGATCCAGACACAGCAAACCATGACTTGATTCTGTCTGCAGACCAGAAGAACGTCATACAAGGCTTCATGTGGAACAGTCTCCCTGACAATCCTCAAAGATTTGACACGGAGCGCTGCGTGTTGGGAAAGGAGGGGTTTTGCTCGGGGAGGCATTACTGGGAAGTGGAAGTGGGCGAAGATGGGTACTGGGCCGTGGGTGTGGCTCGGTACTCTGTAAAGAGGAAAGGGAGGCTCAGCCTTGATCCTGATGAAGGAATCTGGGCTGTGGAAAAGTACTGGGTCCAAACTGTCCAGTACCAAGCTCTTACCATCCCACAGACTCCTCTGCCTCTACGAAAGAGACCCCGGAAACTTGGGATTTATTTGGACTATGAGTTGGAACAGGTGGCTTTTCATGATGTCAACCACAAGATGCACATCTTCACATTCTCCTCAGCAGATTTCAATGAGGAGAAGATTTTCCCTTTCCTGCATGTGGGGGTAGGATGCTGGCTTAGACTGCGCCCTTGATATCTTCCTTGTGATGGGGTCACCCACTACCCATTTAACACAGCAGGCCCTAACATTAGGCAGGGTGAGGCAACTGCTCTACTGGTTTGGGATGTTATAGATAGATCAAAAATGGAAACTTCAAATAATTTGTGATTTTATTTTTACTTCCAGAGCTGCCAAGATGGCCAACATTAGATGCTACATTAGTGTATGTGTTTTGGGTAGTGCTTGCTACTTTGCCCCAAGCAGCTGAGTGTTGGGCTTGCCTTGAAGTACATTCAGTGAAAAACTGGGTATTGGAGAGGGGTTTATTTTAACAGTAGATGGAGCAAATAGATGGAGCCAATCCTACATCTTACCTCCCTGTAGCTGGCAAACTGCTTTGGGCAGCTTTGTTCTTTCATAGGGCCTTATCACACAGGGAAAATCAGGGGGAAATTAGGGGGTTAAACAGCGATTATCTCATGCAAAACATGATATTGCAATTAAGATTTTCACACACATCACAATGAAACTGACAATAAACATTCAACAATCAGGCAATAAACAGCAGCAAATCATTTTTGGGATTTCCCTGTGAATGATTTATTGCTATTTATTGTCCGTTTATTTTCTGTTTAATAGCAATGTCGTGTGAAAATCTTAACTTCGATATCGCATTTTGCATGGGATAATCACTGTTTAAACCCCCAATTTTGCCCCGGTGATAAGGTTCATAGTCCCAATCCTGGAATGTATCAGTACTAAACAATTATAGCAGTTTAATAGTCATGGTTCTATCCTATGGACTCCTGGGAATGTGAAGATGTACTTAGAACACTCTAATGCCTTCCCTGATTGACAGCACTAAAAGTATCTAAATAACAAGACTATGACAATGAAAGTGGCATATAACTGGGTGGTATAGATACATTTTTGGTTGGTTGTGATGAACCAGGGGAAAATTTGTAGAGCAGAAGCACAGAGGTCAAGCAATAATATATCATAATAATACTAGGAAGAGAAAAGGGAGCATGATGATTCAGTACAGCCAGTATTATTTGAATGTTGGACTTTGGGAGGTCATGGAAACTCATTTGGTAACCTTTGGCAAGTTGCACTCTCCCAGCCTCAGAGGAAGGCAGCAAAAAAAAAAAAAAAAAAATGCTATGATGAGCTTGCTGAAAGTTGGTGATGACTTGAAGGCACATAACAACAATGAAGATTCAGGCCTTGTTCCTGTTCTTATTACTGTTGAAGTCACTATCTTACACATACCTTACATAAAGAGAGAGCTTTATTTGGGGTGGATGATGAGAAGGAAACACATGCCTATCACTGTGGGAATCACTGTGTTTATAAGCACTAAAACTTTTTTGTGCATTTAAGGCAAGGCAATGCACATCCTACTTGTGTGCTTCTCCACTGGTATCTTTTGTGAACCATTGTAGTTCGGGCCAAAGTAGTAGACTCTGCAATCCAGGGTTCTATTCCCAGTTCAGCCATGAAGCCCACTGGGTGATCTTGGGCAAATCACACTTTCTCAGACTTAGGGAAAGGCAATGGCAAACCTCCTCTGGACAAATCTTGCCAATAAAACCCCAGGATAGGTTCACCTTAGGGTTGCTATAAGTCAGAAACAACTTGAAGGTACCCAACAAAAGCGAAGTATAGTGTTAGCACACTGGAAATGTGAAGTCATTCTCAAAGGAAGGGGTATGTTTTCTCATGGAAGCTTCACATGCCATGAAATACTGTAATAGATAAAGGGGTCTGATTTTGGGCCACATGGCACTTGGGTATTCTTATATTACAGCAGCACAGCTCTCTGTGTTTCTAAGCTTGTTCACATGGTAGATACTGGGAAGGGAATTAGAGAATAAACGCAGGGATTGAATGAGGAAGCAGTGATGCAAGTGTAAAACCAAGAGCTTTCTCCCCCCCCCCCCCTTTTGCAATATCCTTTTCTGGTTTTCTGCTGATATTGCAAAACTGTGATCCCATGTCACACATGTGACAGTTGGGAAACTGAGGGTTTCAACCTCACAGTCATAGCATTATATACCATTTTAACCACCATGGCAATATCCTGTGGGTTCCTGGGATCTGCATTTTAGGAATTTGGAATTTTCCACTGGAGAGCTCTAGTGCTTCAGTAAACTACAAATCTCGGAATTCCATAGCCATGGCAGTTGTGGAATATGAGGGTTTAGACTAGGGGTGAAGGACATATGGCCTTCCATCTTACGTTAGACTGCACTTGCCACTATTGGCTATGCAGGTAAGGCTAATGGGAGCTGCAGTCTAATGCCATCTGGAAGGCTATGGTTCCCATCTCAGCCTCAAACAAAATGTGATGCTCTCTCATTCTCTTAGCCCTTCACTTGTGATAGTGGGTATAATACTGGCTTGTGTTTTGAGACTGGGAGAAAAATCTACATTTTAGTCCCAACTGTTGAAGACCATGATATTGTCATTAATGACTGAACAACTAACTAGTGCAGATTTTTTGTTAACTCATAATCTCTGTAACATCTTAGTAATAAACAACCAACCTTGAGTTTATGAACTTTGTGATGATTTGCCACTTGCTTTTAAATTTGTCCTCTGTTTCAATTTGTCTGTAGTTCTATTTATGGATCCTCAGTTCTACCCACTCAACAGCCGGGAGCTTTAGTATGTCCCACAATTACAAGTTTCCCCTCCATGGCTGGAAAAATGAACATTGTTCCTTACCTGTGAGATGGGGAGATTCCACCCCACTTGGAGCCGAGTTGCATTCTTGGAACTGGTGACAGGAGGCAAAGAGGTTCCTTGTAGGATTTTCTTTCTCTTTCCTTTGCTTATTTCTTCTTCTGTGCAATTGTTGCTATCTTCTTTTTGACTGTTACACGGACTGAACTGTTTGTGGGCTTCTGCTCATACTGGCTGCTACTATGAACGTTGTCCTACCTATCAGAGCATATGAGGAGGAACAATACAATAGAGCCAGCATGGCATAGTAGTTTGAGCATAGAGCTACAACTCTGGAGACCAGGCCATAAAAACCACTGGGTGACCTTAGCCAAGTCACACTCTCTCAGTCTCTGGGAAAGGCAAGAAAACCCCATGATAGGTTTGCCTTAGGGTCCCCATAAGTTGGCTTGAAGGGACACAACTACCACACTATGGGAGGTTTCCCCATCCACTGCTGTTTCAGCAGCAACTGAGAATGGACTGCATACATAATTACTTATCACACTGCTCTCCAGCATCTCAGAAATGACAGTTGGGTGGAAATGGCTTCAAAAACAGGGTTTTGGAGGGAACCACTGATAGACGTAGCTATGTCTTCCAGCGTGGGATCTCAGCATAATTGCCCAGTTTAAATGGTATTTGAAGAAGCAATGAAGGTGTTGTCAAAAGTATAAGGCCTTGAAGATTTTTACATACCATTTGTATGGCTCTAAAAACTGCATCATTTTCTGTGCTGAAAAGAGTGTTGTCAGATCACACACCAACTTGTCCTTTCAGTTGTGCTAATTCACCAAAGCTCTGTTTGGAAAAAAATGTTCCGGTCCAATTTCTTTTCTTCCCTAATTCTTCCCTTCAAGTTGCCTGTTGACTTATGGTGACCCCATGAATTTCATAGTATATTCTTATATAAAGAATACTCAAACAGTCAGTTTTGACAATTACTTCTGAAGTACAGCCTACAGCACCTGGTATTCATTGGAAGTCTCCCATCCAAGTACTAACCAAGTCTGACCTTGCTTAGTGTCCAAGATCAGATGGGATCTGGTGCCTTTAGGGTATTTAGGAGTTAAAGGCACAATAAAGAACACAGTCATGAATCCATTTTTATTTCATTTAATCTCCTTTGACTTTTAGTTAATACAGAACTTGTTACATTTGTTCGATTGCTTTGCCAGTTTTTGCTTGCACTTGATTGGTTTATTTCTAGCTATGGTTCCTTTTTCTATGATTTATTGGATGCATATTTCACTTTTCCCCAGAGAAACCTCATTACTTTCACAATACAAGAGTTTTCTTGCAGTAAAACCTACTCAACACTACTCTGCTATATTTGATTAAAAAATCAGTGCAGGGAGCTCAATGCACCTTGCTCTTATGTTGAAGGGAAAAACAGAGATATCATAATGGAGTGGAAGTGCCAGCCTGCGAAGGTATCTTAAGACAGAATGAATAGGTGTGTCCTGTTCAGAACTTCCAGCTGGGCATAGCTGGGTATCCAGCACAACAAACGCAATCCACATTTTACATTTAACATAGGCGTAGAGAAGACGATGGCTTAAAAATCCGGAAAAAAGGGAAGACTTCGTCCCCTTGAAAATCAATTGACTGGAAAATAAAGAGACGGGTCATATCTTCATCATAAAAATCCACTGTTCCATCATCATAGTTCAGATACACCCGGATCTCTACTGGATAATAGTTTAGATCCAGAAGGGTAGGTGGTGATGTAAGACCTTTGTACTGATCATTATAACGTGCCAGAGCCCAGATTCCCGAATCTGGTTCAATATCAAGTTTCTCCTCCCTGTCCACAGATCCTTGGGCTACACCTACTGCCCAGTATCCTTCACTCTCTACATCCACTATCCAATAATGTTTTCCTGAGGTGAAGCCCTTCCTTCCAAGCACACAGCGAGTACCCTCAAATCTTTTGGAACTGTAGGGCAGATCCTGACGGCTTTTTGCCCAATGTACACTTTTCAGATCTTGAGACACGATGTACCGATGATGGGCTGTTTCTGGATCCAGCATCACGTTTTCTGAAAGTGAATCAACATGGTGATGAATAAAACTTGCAGTAGCCCCTGTACTCAACACACCAATTTTTTTGTGTTGACTGTTTTGGTTTTATCTGTGCCCGTAAGAGCCAGCTTCCATTGCCTGTGCCATGTACCAAGATGTAGGATGATAAGGACCACATGCCTGATGAACCCAACAGTGTATCATTCTGCATAGACTCAGAGTCTATCTGCATGCTAATCTGGATTCTTCCTTGAGAATCAACTGTGTAATGCTGATGAGAAAAGAGCTACTCCAATAAGTAACCCAGGGGAACAACATGCAATATGTCATATCATCAAGAACATTTTAGGGCATGTCTATGCAGTTATGTAACTATTTGCATCCTTTCACATGTGCACAGACCTATGATGTGGGATAGTGTAGGAGTGGGAATCAGGCAGTTTACTGACTCCATGAGATTCCAAAACTCTTTTGCATCTCTTCCCAAAATCTATCCAGCCCCAACATCTATAATTTATATCTAAAGATATAGTGCTGAAAAACTCCTAAGCTTATCGCACTATACTCTCAAAGCATTGCTATTCCACTTTTACTGCTCTGGCTGCCTCCTGCTGCATTTTGAGTTTGTAGTTCAGTGAGGCCTAAGAGCTCGCTAGCTGAGAATTCTAAATGCCCCTCCTTAATCTGCAAATCCCAAAATGAAACAGAAGGCAGCCAGAGCAGTTAAAGTGGAATAGCAACATTTTAAGAGTGTAGAGCGATAATCTCCTAATTAGAATCATGCCTCTAAGTGTCATGATTCTCCTCCAAAAGCACAGATACCTTACATTTTCTTTTAAGTAAATGCCTCTTTAAAATGAAAAAATAAATCCTGGTCATTTAGTTTGCATTAGGAAGAGCTGGTATGGATCCTGAAGGATCTGGGCCCATGGAAAAAGGATCCATGATCCTTGAAAGTTTTCACTCCTGTAATACATGATTTTCCATCAAATGACCTTCAAAACTTCATTATTATACCATAAAGAGATGCCCCAAAGAGAATTATTCCAGGGATTGATCCTATGAATTTGGCCCCAAAATGTAAGCCTTTGACTTAAATTCTGAACAGAGAAGATGCATGAGGTCCTTAGTGTGGCTGTTGTCAATAGAGGGTCTTGGAGGTCTCTTATTTTTAGAGTTGCCATAGATTAAAGCTGACTTGACAAGTAATTAACAGCAACAACAACATAAGATCCATTGTTGGCTCTCCCAACATTTCAGTTTTTATTTAAAAACAGGTGAGGATTGGGATGCTGACAGTGGGCAGTTTGAGAAGAGTTGTACCATTTCTTCCAGTTCAAATTTCTCTGGAACCTTCTTAGCAACTTGAGGGGGGGATTCTGATTAGGAAAATTATGCAAGGACTAAACTCTCACTGCACTCCAGTCCAGCTTTGGTCCCTTGGTATGTTTTAACCAAAATTAGGAACATCAGGAGAGCAAATCATGGACTCCCACCTCCCTCCCCACATCTCATTTGGTCTAGCTCTAAGCTCTCTCTAAGATAGAAGCTTACCTTTTATCCATGTTGGCTTTGATGGTTTCTCTATAAAAAGTAAAAAGGAGAAGACAAAGTAAAAAAATCTGATTATAGAGAGGCCTGTCTTCCTAGGTCATTATTTCTAGTTGCACAAAACTGTAATCCATGTCTTGCTCATCATGAAAACTATCCTGTTCAGAGATGTTGGTTGTTATATTTTCTACTGAGAACTTCCCACACCACAGATACATGTATGCTCATCTCTAGTTGTGTGGAATGTTGCATTGTAATCAAATAGCCTGGAGATGAGAAGACAGAGGGGTGACACAACTGCATTCTTTAAATATCTCAAGGGCTATGGCAGGGAGGAAGGGGCAGGTCTGTTCTTTGCTGCCCCAGAGGGTAGGACAAGTCTGATGGTTTTAAGCTACAGGATGGTAGATTTTGTTAAGACTGTTAGAAGGAACTTCTTGACAGTAAGAGTGGTTTGGCATTGGAACAAATTACCTAGAGAGGTGGTGGGGGTCTCTTTATCTAGACATCTTCAAAAAGAGATTAGACAGTTACTTGCTGGGGATGCTCTGGATTTCCTACATTGAGCAGGTTGGTGCTAGCTGGATTCAATGGCGTATAGAACCCCTTTAAACTAAGATTCTTTATTAAAATAGACTAAGTACAGAATACAGTTGGACCTCTGTATGCGCAGGGATCTGTTCCAGCCCCCCCCCCCCCCGATACAAAAAAGTGGGACCTTAAGTCCCATTCTTCCTAATGGTGGCTAATACAGCCATGTACACAAGCAGCCATTGGGGACAATGGGGCTTGCCATCTGTAGCTGCTGTTTAGTTGGATAATTTTCACAGTTAAGATGTTAGAGAAAGAAGGGGGGAAAGAATCTTGGGCAAAGATAAAGAAGCTGCTTGAATAGCAGCTAAAATTCAGTACTTTTTCTAATGTCAACTAGCAGCTTTTAAAAAACAAGTTATACGTTTTTACATTTCTTCCAAAAACGTTAGGACAATACATGTGCTGAGGTTTTGGAAACTTTGGCCCCATACAGACAGGCCAAAATAAAGCTGCTTCGGGTCACTTCGGAGGAATGCTGTTTAAATGATGCATGCATCCTAAGAGTTCAGAAGCTGTGCCAAAGCTGCGCTCCAGTTGTTACCACTGGATCATGGCTTTGATGCAGCTTTCAGACTCTTAGGACGCATGCATCATTTAAACAGCTTACCTCCAAAGTGACCCAAAGCAGCTTTATTTTGGCTTGTCTGTATGGGGTCATTGATATAAGCTTAGTTATATAAAATTGGTTAGTTGGGTTATGAATAAGATGAGCTGTAGCCATATTTGGAGAAACAGTATGAGAGTTGTAGTCCATCCATGCTCATCAGGAAAGTCTTAGTCTGGGGAAAGCTCAATTGTGCAGAGATTTAAGTGCACCATGGAAATGAAACTGACAAACTGCAACAAGTTCACCACAAGAGTAAAAATCAGATTTCATTACTTGTGGATTACACTACCCATGGATTAACAACTGATACTATGGCCCCAATCTGGTGCTTTTACAGATTCCTTAGTCCCACACCAACAAGGATAATGAATGAACTATTGCTTCTAAACCTGGAGACCAACAGGCTGGAAAAGGCAAATTTTGGCTAGAATCCTATAAACATTCCTGGCCCAATCCCACCCCACCCCGACAGAAACATAGTTAATCTGTGCTCTAGTCACTGGCAGAATGGACCTCCTTCTACCTGGACAGCTGATACTAGTAAGTAAGTGGTGGAGAGAGAATTGTAATTATGGCATTAGTGTCAGAATCACGACTAAGTAACAATCATGAATATGAAACAGTTAAGGATGAGTAAATATAGATAACTGTATTGTATTGAATTGATGATTGTTACTTAGATGACTGTGATGTTATTGCCACAATCCTTAACTCTACCTGCACCAACCTACTTTACTAGGCATCAGTTGTATGGGGAGGAGGAGGTCCATTCTAGCAGTGACTACTGGAGCACAGGTGAATGACATTTCCATTAGGTTTGGTGGGGTCTGGCTAGGAGATGATACTTAGGGGCTGGACAGATGGGGGAAAGGGGTGGACAGAGGCCACTCATTTATTCCCTGCATTGTTGCTGTGGTGACCGCACTTCGCAATAATGAAGTGCTCAGAAAAAGGAGCTACAAAATGTGGCCCTTTTTTCTGCTGCTGCCAAGGCGCCATTAACATCTCGGAGTGGCGTAGTGACGTCTATTGTGCACCGCATCATTTGGATGTGGCGCACAACATACATCATTGGTGCACATGCCATCTGAAGGTGCACACACCAAAATAGCGCCAGGAGAGCTCGGTAGGGCTCAGGAGCGTGGGGACACTCCGCTCTTGCGAGCCCTTAAATCGGCCCCAGGACGGTGCTTTTTGCCAGTCTATATCGGGCCTTAGTTAAGTGGGCCCTTGATATTCACTGAGGTTTTGGTCCCAAGATCTGTGGATGCTCAAGTTTCTTTATATTCAATGGTGCAGTGAAATGGTGTCGCTTATATAAAACAGCGAAATCAAGGCTTGTTTTTTTGAATTTTTGTGTGAATATTTTCAAACCATGGTTGGTTGAATCTGTAGATTCAGAGCACTGACTGTATACTTAACTAAGAGCTGAAACAGACGGTCAGATGAGGATTGCTTCTGGCCACTCCAGGGATATGGCATTTACACCACACATGCCCTCGGAGCATCCAGAAAGCCACCCTGGGACTGTGTCAGGGCCACCTAAGGCGGCCGAAAACTGGCCCCAGAAAGAGCAGATTTTTTCCATTCCTTTTGGGACTGTGCCAGGAGGTGCCCTTGAGGCTGTGGTATGTGTTTGCTGTGGTCCTGGCGATGGGGCTCAGACCAGCTTCTGGTTGCTCCTTCCAGCCTGTCTGCCTCACTCCTCAGTGTACTTAAATAAGTAGCTGATGTAAACCCACTAAGTGACCTTGGGCAAGCCACACTCTCTCGGTTTCAGAGGATGGCAATGGTGAAACCCCTCTGAAGAAACATGCCAAGAAAAACCTATGATAGGTTCACCTTAAGGTCACTATAAGTTGGAAATGGCTTTAATATACAGAACAACAACCAACAGGATTCTGGCCTTAATTCTTAAAAGGCAAATACTGAACTGTAGTTTGTAAACACATGACTTTATGCATAACTTCACAAGGGGAAGCTCTTCTCTTTCTTCCTAGAAAAATAAAAATAAAAGCAAATTGACGTTATAATTGTTATCATTAAAGTTAAAAGAAATTTATTACCTGGAAATTGAGCCAACTTGGTGTGAACCAGCTTCATTTGTTCGGTGACGAATCTAATTATCTCATTCAGATTGGGTCTGGGTTTTTCTATTTCTTTCTCACATCTAGACACAGTATATACATAATTTAATGTGAACTATTACTCTGTAGTGTTCCCCCAGATAAACAACCTCGACTCCTCTTCTGCCAAAAGATTTTCAACAGTTTAGATTATTACATGATTATTCCAGCTTCCAAACAAGGCGGTCCTGTTGGTGTACATGGGCCTACCTCTTTCTTTTATGTTCACAAACATCAACACTTCGGTACTGAGTGACCAATTTTGCACCAATGAATTAGAATTATCATTTGGACTATGTGTGGATGACTGTGGAGTCAGTGCACATATCTCCCTGATGCCCCTTGTAGGCCACACCTGTTCAAGAATGCACATCCTTATCCCAAGCCAAATGATGTTTGGAAGCGACATTACATCAGTGGCACCTATCATATGACCGTCACTGGGTGCTCTGATTGTTCTGATCTCAGAAGTGAACATGCTGGGCGGCTCAGCAGGACTCCAGTGCAGACACCTGCCACAGTATAGGAATGAAGACCCAGATAACAGGGGGAGATTGGGGCAGCTGAGGGCTAGGATACTCCGGGATGCCCCCAAAATACCCTCCAGTGCAGATAATGCCACTGGAATGATGTGAGTAAGGATGAGGGTGAGAAGGCGTATTCATGTACATGTTCAAATGTTTGTGAGAATCCTTGCATCAGTGCCCATTCCTGAGTTGAACTTAGATACAAGAATCCTCTTAATTCCACAGTACAGATATAAAGAGTACAGTGTAAAGGTGTAGATGGGTACAATGAACATGTGTATGTTTGTGTGGATCAATGAAGAGTCAGGCAGGATTATGGTTCAGGAGTAAGAAAGAGAGGGAAGGAGGGTCTGATTGCTGAGGGAACACTGTTACATAGTGAATATGTTGGAGTTTATCACACAGGAGAAACTTCTCTTAATTTCGAATGAAAAGAAAGTGGGGCCAGAACGTATTCACGTGAATTCGCTAATTCAGAGAATTTACGTGAATTCGAATTGCATTCAAACTGACTTCCCATTGCCCGAAAATAGCTTGCCACTGCCCGAAATTGCATGTGATCGCCTCTCACGCAATAACGTTAAACCCCATGATTGCGTTCGGATTGCCATTGGATTATACTTCCAATTTCCCTTTTCTGATAAACTCCGTTGTGTGTTAGACAGTAAGGACTGTAATAATATACATTTAACATTCAAAATTGTGATAAATAAAATTATATTATTCAACTGAGCTATAACAATTATGTGCTCATGACCACCAGTATAACAGCAAGTAGCAAACATCAACGTAAGCATTCATGAAACCTTCCAAACCATGCAACACCCAGCACTTCTCACCATTCTCTATGCTGTGCAAGATCATTGGGAACTGAAGTCCAACATCATCTGGATGGCCCGCGATTCCATAGCTTAAGGGACCAGCCTTATGTGCACAGACAGAAGGGGTCATGGACACAATGGGAATCCTGGTGGCAACAATACCTCCAGGAGTAGTGTGAGACAGCATTTGAGTTTGTCGTTCTGAGGGGCAAAGGAATTCTTAGAATGGGGATACAAAGTAAGATAAAAATAGGCTGTGGTTAGCAGTGTGATCATCTGTGTGATCATCACCCTTACCTGCTCAGTAAATCACCAATGTCCTGAAGGAAGAAAAGAGAAAAATATCAATCAGTGCTGCATCTGCAATACAGTGGTACAATTAAGCACTTTTGGAATCTAGATACTGGTTGCTGTCCTATCATAGAATCCTAGAGTTTGAAGAGATCGCAAGGGCAATCCAGTCCAACCCCCTGCCATGCAGGAACTCTCAATCAAAGCATCCCCGACAAATGGCCATCTAGCCTCTGCTTAAAGACCTCCAAAGAATGAGACCTTACTACACTCCGAGGGAGTGTGTTCCACTGTCGAACAGCCCTTACTGTTAGGAAGTTCCTCCTAATGTCGAAGTGGAATGTCGTTTCCTGTAGCTTGCATCCATTGCTCCGGGTCCTAGTCTCTGGAGCAGAAGAAAACAAGCTAGCCCCCTCCTCAATGTGACATCCCTTCAAATATTTAAACAGGGCTAAATACTTGAAGGGATGTCACATTGAGGAGGGAGATAGCTTGTTTTCTTCTGCTCCAGAGACTAGGACCCGGAGCAATGGATGCAAGCTACAGGAAAAGACATTCCACTTCAATATACAATAACTTTCCTGGGAATAATCCTCGTTCCAGTTAGCACATAAACCTCATTCCAGCTAGCACAGCTTACCTTTGAGTATACATACAGACTGAAATGGGCTGCTCATAATCTTACCAGGAAGTCTTTTTTAGAGAGTAGTATATATGACTTTTTAATATTTTATTTTATACTTTAAATATACTTTTTTCATCAGCAAGCAATTACTTTTTTATTTAAACATGCCTTCAGATTTTAACTCCTTGTGGCAGAAGGGTCTTTTAATAGGGTTTGCTGTAGGATTCTTTACTATGGCCTGTTACAGACTGCCAAAATAAAGCTGCTTCAGGTCTCTTTGGAGGTATGCTGTTTAAATGATGCATGCATCCTAAGAATCCGGAAGCTGCACACTGGTGCTTAGGAATGGAGTGTGGCTTTGGCGCGACCTCTGGACTCTTAGGACCCATGCATCATTTAAATAGCATACCTCCAAAGAGACCCGAAGCAGCTTTATTTTGGCAGTCTGTAACAGGATTATGTTTTAAATGTATTTTAGCTGTTTTAAATTAATTTTTAATCTTATTTATTTATTTAATTTTTTCTTAGCTGTATTTTGTTTTAACCTATATACTAAGTCACTCTGGATCTCACTGGGAGAAAGTGGGATATAAATTAAAGAAAGCAAATGTGACACACATAAAAATATCTAGCAATTTAACTCCTCCTCCTCCCATTCCTTCATTATCTTCATCACATATAATGGCTACACTGCCTTTATATCGTAGTGAAAATG
Organism: Sceloporus undulatus; assembly: GCF_019175285.1. Taxonomy (NCBI): domain Eukaryota; kingdom Metazoa; phylum Chordata; class Lepidosauria; order Squamata; family Phrynosomatidae; genus Sceloporus; species Sceloporus undulatus. The sequence goes on along the minus strand of NC_056523.1, from coordinate 20,637,821 downwards.
TGGTCACCAAAATGAGTGCCCTTGTTGATTCAAAAACAAGGACTTTGAACAAATATAGATTTCTGCATTTTAAACTCATTTAACTCATCATGGCATTCCAGTGCCTACATTTTCTTTTAGTCATCGCTGTAGCATGCAATGTGTTGTCACCGTGAGGGTTAGAAGCTTGCTAGGAGGCAGAAAGCAGAAAACCTGGCCACCTATTTAAAGTCAGAATAATTTTCTTTTCTGTGTTAAATGATACACAGAACACACACATTCTCAACAATCCTGAAATCTAGTAATGGCTAGAGAAAGGCCCAGTTACTTGCATTTGTTGGTTTTCCCTCTCCTTCCTTTGCAACATGAAGGATCTGGGGCACATCCAGCAAAGTCTCACCTGCAAGAATGCGAAGGATGTCTGCCCACACTTGTCTTCTATCTCACCAATCAACTTGGTCAGGCAGGGACCACGCTCCGCAAAGTCAACAATCTGATCCATTTTGGTTTCGCATGTGTCTAGCAGGGGCACCAAAGTCTTGGCTTCTTGCTTTGGAAATCTGAATGCAATGCGCTGCCAGGCATATCCCACATCTCTCTGCAAAAAGTAGGCATCAAAAGAGAAGAAAGAGACTTGAAGGCCAGTGTGATGGGACAACCATTGTAGGATGCCAAGTTCATGCCCTGTGCATTAGCTGCTTGCAGTAAAAATGTGATAGATCAGATATTAAAATGTTTTTACAAACTCCTGTATATTGGAACTTAAGAGTTAAAAGAATTGCACTTTGTAGTATAAATGTTTTGCAAAAAGCTCTCCAGACTTTGTGTCAGCAAGTTCTGTGTATAAGAAGAAAGATCTATGGTAAACAAAAGCCAAAGCCATGACACAGTCCAGCAGAGCCTGCTCTTTTAACTAAAGAGCAATAAGAATTCAAGAAGTGAATCTAAGTGACCCATCCAGGCAAAAACATCTACAATGTATGATAAACCTCCATTAGGATTGTGTTAGTTAACTGGACAAACTTACTGTTTTAGTTAGCTAATATACAAAAGAGATAACAGGCTTCATGTTTATTTTCCTTGTAACATACACTTCCTGAAATTCCAAAGCTTAAGAAATTCTAAAGGGGAATGTTGATGTTGTTTTGCCTGCTAGACAATAGTGTTGTTTACAACCGTAGGAAATTAGGTGACCAAAACAGAGAACACTTGAGGAATTCTAGTTAGAAACAGATGTACAGGTACAAAGCAATCCCTCAACAGATGGAAGTGAGGGTGGGAACCACACTTGTTTCACTTGAAATGCGCTCTGGCACATGTTCCCAGATTCATCTGTTCCACCATGACAGAAAGCATCATGTACATTAGTTTCAGTTAGGTTTTCAGCCATAAGGCAATGGCCGAAGTGTGACTCTGTGCCACTCCAGCAGACACTGCAACTGCCAAAAGGGCACTAAAGCATGGTACACTAAAGCACTGCACAGCAGTAGGCCCAAAACACAGGGAGCTGCCTTATACTGAGTCAGATTACTGTCCTAGGATCCAATATCAATCTTGACCGGCATCAAGGGCTGTCCAAGGTTTGGGGCAGGATACATTCTTAGCCCTATCTGGAGATCCCTGATAACACCTAATGATCCCTGATTCTTTGTTTGTAGTTGTTGTGTGCCTTGAAGTTGTTTCCGACTTATGGTGAAACTATTAAGGGGTTTTCTTGGATACATTTGTTCAGAAAATATTTGCCATTGTGTCCTCTGAAGTTGAGAGAGTGTAACTTGCCGAAGGTAATCCAGTGTTTCCATGGCTGAGCTGGGATTTGAACCCTGGTCTCCAGAGTAATAGTCTAATGCTCAAACCTCTACAGCACAAACCTACTTAGCTTCAAAATGAAATACTGGTAAGATTGATGTGTTCAGGGTGCCATGGCAGTACAATTGCAGGTTATGGACAAAGACAGCCACCATGACACTCAAGGACCATATCATTAAAACCACAAAAACGTACATACAAGAAACTACTTAAGACTACTGAGAGCTGATGTCCTTATAAATGCAAATCCCACTGCTGGATGTTATTACATGTTGTCAAAATCCATAAAGCCAAAGAATCAGGAGTGTCTCATTGATTCAGGGAAGGACATCACAAACACTGTTGAGTACAGGGGGATTCAAAACCAGACTGAAAAACTAAGTATTCAGATCCTTCCACTAAGTTTGAACTTAGCTGAACCAAATAAAAATTACCACTCAGCCCCAAACTGTATACAGGAATGGGAAAGCATTCCCCCTTACCTTCAGTTGCTGAATTTTTTTCTCATGACATGATTTTGCCTTCAGGGTTTTCTCTTTTATATCTGTCAGTATTTTCAGGAAATTTTCAATTTCATACTAAAAAGAAGAATGCCATTTAAAGCTTTCATACTCAATTCTAAACTTGTGAGCAAATGCAGATTTTCACATTTTTAATTCATTTCACTCATCTTTCCACTTTAATGGCCATCCTGGTAGTATGTAGTGCCTTGCCATCACAGGTTTAAAACATGCTACATTTAAAGCTGAAATCATTCCCTTTTACAGTTGGCCCTCTCTACCCACAGATTCCACATCCATGGATTCAACCATCCACAGCTTGAACGTATGCTTTAAAAAAACTCCCCAAAACAAACCTTGATTTTTGCCATTTTATATGAGCGACACGATTTTACTATCCAACTGTATACAATGAGCATCTATGGATTTTGGTATCTAATTCAAACTATAAAGAATAATACTGTAAAATAAAATTTCACTCTTCAAAATGAACCCAAACCTACAGTAAGATGGGGGAAAATGTTTATTTTTGTATACGACTACTTTATGTATATTTGAAAAGTTTGCTCCTACTTTTTCTAACTGCAAAAAGATGCACCTGAGGAAGGAGACTGAAGTCTAGGAAAGCTCATGCTGCCAACTTCTTTCTTTCAGTTAAGTCTCAAAGGTGCTACAAAATCTCTCTGCATACTGATCCTACAGACTGACATGGCTACGCTTTTGAATTCTGCAAAAAGATGGACAGATTCAACCAGGGAGGTTATGGGCATCAGTTTACAGGCTCTGGAGGACAAGGAGGTTCTTGGAGATACCTCATCCACAGGCAAGACCAACGCCAAGGCAATTAACAGTAGCAACAAATATATATGTATTTTTGTCATCCAAAACTCAAACCACTACACCACCCTGTAATAATTTTGCTTAATGGTTAAACCAGCCTTGGCCTGTTATGCATCGCCTCAGGAGGCTACTGAAAGGGAGTAACATGATGGTGATGACAATTATTATTATTATTTCTGTCACTTTGTTAATTTTAGCCCAGCTTTCTAATCTGTTATAACCATTTTGAATTTTGACCCTGTCCTCTGGGGTATTAGCCACTCCTCCTAATTTGGGGTCCTCCACAAAGATATTCCTTTTACTCTATCATTTAAGTCACTGATAAAGGTGATGACTTTATAAATATTATATTTATTTATATCTCACTTTCCCCCCAAAATTGGGACTCAAAGAGTCTTACAATTTCAAAGCACAGTACAATTAAAAACTTACAAGAGTGACCATTAATGTATAATGATGATGATGGTGATGATCATAATAATAATAATACTAGAAATATATGGCTGTGTTAGTCTGTAGAATCAGTATGTAGAGAGATCTTGTAGCAGCTTTGAGACTAACTGAAAGAAAGAAATTGGCAGCATGAGCTTTCGTAATAATAATAATAAAATTTCTTAACCACCTCTCCCCATGGACTGAGGCAGGGAACAACAACAATGAACAAACAAACAAGAAGCAATATGTGTGTGTGATGTTTGATTTTGTAAGGGAAAAAGGAGGATTTATTTTGGGCAACTAAATGAAGATGTTTGGCATTGTAACTGGAAAATAATGTTTGAGGCCTCATTCCCACTTACAAATAAATCAGTTTGCGATCCAAATTGATGGATCGATTCAATGACAGAGTGTGGTTCACACTGCATTTGTCCCGATTTGTCATGCCTAGCTTGGAGGACGGCTTGGAGGACTCAGAGGATGAGCTAGAGCCCCTGGGACCTGAACCTGTAATGGAGGAGCCAGAGCCCCTGGGGCTTGAACCTGTAATGGAGGAGCCAGAGGCTGGCCCTATTTCTGCTGGAGCAGAGTCTGTGGCCCCTCCAGAGGTTCAGCAGTAAAGTTTGCCTGGTGCCGAGGCTGTGGACATGGAGGAGGATCTGGGCAGTGTGCCTACCTTCAAGGAGCGTCGAACAGAAAGAGAGGGCCTTCGAAGATCTCAGAGGCTTTATCAGAAGCGTGTTGGTAATCAGACACAGCTGAAGGCCGGCTCCTTGCCTTCTTAAGCACCTGGAGCATGTGTGGTTCTTTGCCAGTGGATATCTGACTCTTTTAGAGGAAAGACTCTGGCCTGTTCCAGACTGCTAAAATAACGCTGCTTCGGGTCTCTTTGGAGGTATGCTGTTTAAATGATGCATGCATCCTAAGAATCCGGAAGCTGCACCAAAGCTGCCCTCCAGTGCTTAGGAATGGAGTGTGGCTTTGGCACGACCTCCGGACTCTTAGGACCCATGCATCATTTAAATAGCATACCTCCAAAGAGACCCGAAGCAGCTTTATTTTGGCAGTCTGTAACAGGCCTAAGTCTCTGGCTCCTTTGGCTTCTTGTCTTGACTACCCGGAAACCTTGACCTTGGACTGCTTTATCGACCTGCCTATCTGTTACCCTGAACCTCGGACCGTGTGACAATTCTCTTGGTAATCCCTTTTGGTAAAACTACTGCGAATCTCCAGGACTGTGTAGCTTACACTGACTTTGCTGTGCTGGGAGGGGGTTGTTTGTTTGAGAACTAGCTGCCTTATCAGCCCTTTGGCTGCTTTCCTGGACACGATTGCATTTTCTTGTTGTAACATAACCCACTTCTTGTTCATACTGGCCAATGATTTAATTCCAAAGGGACCCTCTTCAGTGGACGATCATCTGATCACATCGTTAAAAAATTGATTCTTATCCGCATCCGTTCACACTTGCGCTGAATCAATTTATTGTAAAAGACGTAACAAAAAGGAGCGTCAAAGAGAAGTGTGTTACATGGGTCTAGCACGTGGCCCCTGTCTTCAATCATTTCAGTGATTTGTCTCAAGTGTAAACAAGGGTCATTTAAACCACTCAAAACCAGTTTGCAAACACACACACACACACACACACACACACACAGACAGATCTTGTAACACCTTTGAGACTAACTGAAAGAAAGAAGTTGGCAGCATGAGCTTTCCTAGACTAAATTCTATTTCTTTTGGTGGTTCATATGGGAGTGTGTGTGTGTGTGTGTGTGTTAAAACATATGCATACACACACATATATATGTAATTACACATATAAAATGTAAAAAAATCAAGGTTTTCAAGGTGCGGATGCTTGAACCCGTGGATACAGAGGACTGACGGTAGTTAATAGCTTAGAACATTTTTGAGATAGGATGTGATTAATTTATTGGACTATAAAATCAAATGTTACAATCATAAATTCATATTAAAAAGCAAGCCATACAACAATTAGCGAACATAACAACAACAACAGATAAACAAATAAGAGAGTGAATGAAAAAAACTTTAAAAGTAAGAAAATAAAATAAAAACTTTTGTTTTTATTGTTGTCATAAAAAGGTTTATTTCCACAAATGATCCAAGCACAGGTAGCCAAACATTGCCAATCCAAAAATTAAAAACTTTTATTTTAAAAAATAAAAACAAAAACATTTATTTATTTATTGGTCACAAAAAAGCTTTATTTCTTCAAATGAAGCAGTACAGGTATTGATTGATTGATTAGATTTTCTCCCTGAAAGGGACCCAAGGCGGCTCACAAATAAAAAATTCCCCAACACTTTTTTAAAAAATAATCAAGCCATTAAAAATAACATCTAAAAACAGTATAAAAATTAAACCAAGCCTATGAAATAATTTAACTTTTGAATTTTGGAAAACAAAAGCAGGAGGAAATCAAGTACTTTTAGTAATAAGGTGATCACAATCTGATAAAGAAGTAATAAGATAGAAGGTAGGAAGAGTCATGCTAAAAAAATTACATGTTTTAATCCATGTAACATAGTGTCTTAGATATATCTAGTTTGTCTTTTGTTGGTGAAGGTTTATGTTGGTTGAATCATGCTGTATTGCTTGTCTTAAATGTTCAATTTAATTTTAAAAAGTATCTTTTTTTAGGTGATATATGACTCCAAGCAAGATAGCAGAAATAGGTAAAAATGGAAATAAAAATTGTTGGAAATGTAATGATAAAGTGGGGTTCTTATATCATATGGGGTGGCAGTGTAAAAAGGTCAAAGTAATTTTGGAAAACAATACACAATATTGTAAGTACACTCAAGAAAAAACATCCCATTGAGACTGGAACTTTTTTTGTTCAATATAACAATATTTATCAATATAATAGTTGATCATCTTGTACAAGATGAAATGAGTGTACTACTTTATACGATTACTGCTGCCCAAATGATATATGCAAGATACTGTACTGGAAATCAAATTTAATACCAACAATGGATGAACGGATAATAAAATTGAATGACTTAAGCCAGATTAGATACCTATTCAATGTAAGTAAACAAAAGGACAACCCAACAATATAATGGGAAAATGGAAAGGAGTAGGTAAACTGTGGGAAAACAAGACAAGATCATAATTATGGAAAGACTGAACCAACACAGTATGATTTATACATTTAGAGTAATTTAAGAGTCATTTGGAGTAAAGAAAGAAGAAGCAGCTGAAAGAAACTTTTTTTTTGTAACACTGATGTTGAAGAGTAATTGAATGATTTAAACTGAATTTGAAACATGATGGAAATTGTGTTAATTACATTCATGTTGAAATAAAAATGTAATTTAAAATAAAATAAGTGTCAAGTTACAGACATTAAAAGCACACTAAAATTATGATGCACTGCCAATCCTAAATCCTAAATTAAAAAAAATAAAAAACAAATACCCTGAAATAATAATAATAATAATAATAATAATAATAATAATAATAATAATAAAACTTTTCAATGTATTGGGTGGTCTTACTTGGTACTCCTGGGCTGCCTCCTCTATGGGGAGAGCAGAGTGTGTCTTGTGGGCCCTGGACTCCCTGCAGACCAGGCAGAGGAGGGCTTTGTCCTCCAGGCAGAAGAGCTTGGCCACTTCCTGGTGCTTCTTGCACATCCTCCTGGGGTCTGGGTTCGAATCCTGGAGGCTCCTCAGCTTGAGCTGGAGGAGTGCCTGCACCACATTCCCCAGCTCCCTGTTGGGCCTGAGGCTGCTGGGGGGGGAACCTGGTCCTGCACTGGGGGCAAAGGCACTGGCACTGAGTGATGCAGGCTCTGCAGAAGTTGTGCCCACAGCTGGTGATCATCACTGGGTCCTGAAAGGGATCCAGGCAGATGGAGCAAATGGCTTCCTCCAGGGGATCCATGCGTCCACCAGCAGCAGCCATGGGGCAAAGGAAGGAGCTTGCAAGGAAGGGAAGGGAAACAAAGCTGGAGTAGAACAAATGAAACAGAAAGCAGAAGGAAGGAGGAGATTTAAAGAGGAGGGAAGAGTAGCCCAGCAGGGAGGAGGAACTGTGGTCACGTTGGAAGGAGGAGGGGTTGTGGTTGTTGTTTTGTGTCTGCTGTTGTTAGAGCCCGCTACTTTTGGCCCTTCTTTGCTAGACTCTGCAGGGTGCCTGCTGCACTTATAACTATGCATGCCCAAGTCCCATTAAATACAATGGCATAGTAAAATGGTGTCCCTTATATAAAACAGCAAAACTGAACCATAGAGCAATTAACAAACATAATAATAATAACTGCAGAAAAGAAGAGAGAGTTCAATAAAATTGCCATGAATTGCCATGGAGACTCAAAGTATTAATTAGATTTTTTATGATGGCAATGTACAAGTTTACCAACATTCAGGAAAGATTTTTTTAAATCTTGTATTAGTAAGAATTTTAACTGCATGTTAAATGATGCTCTTTCGTACTTTTGTGCCTTTTGTTTTAAATGTTTTGTGTATTTGGATAAGCTTTTTTTGTCATGGCCTTTGGCTAGCACAATAAACAATTGGATTGGATTGGATTGGAAAACTGATAAACAAATAACCGAGCAAATGAAAGGGGGAAAAACCTTAAAAAGTTAAAAACTTATTTGTTTTTATTTTTGTCATAGAAACGTTTATTTCTTAAACTAGTTGAATGCAAATAGGAAGTTGCTTCTATGTTTATGTTTTGTTTAATAGTCTAGATGTCGCGTTGTATATGTTGTGTTACTGAATGTTTGTTATGCATAACTGTCATAAATTGTATATGTTTAATGAAACATTATGTTAAAAAAGAAAGAAAGGTTTATTTCTTCAAATGGAGCAGCCAATCATAAAATTAAAAACTTTTTAAAAATCACTAAATGTTTTGGACCGCAGAGTCTTCAAGGCTCCATCCACACTGCAGAAATAATCCAGTTTCAGACCGCTTTAACTGCCCTGGCTCAGTGCCATTATGGAATCCTGGGAATTGTAGTTTGTCATGGCATCACCAGAGCGCTCTCTCTCTCTCTCTCTCTCTGACAGAGAAGGCTCAATGTCACTCACAAAACTATAGTTCACAGGATGCCCTAGCATTGAGCCAGGGTATATAGATCGTGAACCCCAAATTCATGAACCCCAAATTCTGAAAAGCAAAAAATAACATAATTCAAGACCAGGAGGGAATAAAAAGACATTGGATGCAATACGCAGAGGAATTATACAAAACAGGTGACAAAATGAAGGACACATGGAACGAAGTGATATATGAAGATGAACCCCAAATTCTAAAAACTGAGGTGGAAACTGCAATAACAGAAATGGCAAAAAACAAATCACCAGGAACAGATGATATTCCAGTTGAACTGCTGCAATCCACATTGACAGAGTCAACTCTCATGCTAACCAACATACGTCAACAGATACGGAAAATAGAACGATGGCTGACAGACTGGAAACGATTATTATGTTGTTACCTGCCAATACAGGGAGAGGCAGGATACAAATAATAATAATAATTATTATTATTGTTATTATTATTATACATCCCCATCCACAAAAAAGGAGAACCCCATCCACAACAAAGGAGATAGACTGCAGCAACTATAGGACCACAGTACTAATCTCCCATGCAAACAAAATCATGCTCAGAATTCTGCAGCATAAACTCCAACCATGTATGGAAAGAGAAATCCCAGAGGTTCAAGCGGGGTTCCGGAAAGGAAGAGGCAAACATACGATGGCTAATGGCATGCACCAGGGAATTCCAAAAGAAAATCAGCATGTCCTTTATAGACTACAGCAAAAGCTTTGACTGCATAGATCTTGAAAGGCTATGGAATGCCCTTATGGACTCGCCAACACATCTGATAATCCTAATGAGGAATCTGTACTCGGCACAAGAGGCCACTGTCAGAACAGAACATGGAGAAATAGAATAGTTCCCAATTGGCAAAGGAGTTAGACAATGCACTCTTTCACCCTATCTTTTCAACTTGTAAGCAGAACATAAGAAAAGCAGGCTTGAACACAGAAGAAGGAGGAGTGAAAATAGGAGGAAGGAATATCTATAACCTAAGATATGCAGATGGCACCATAGTACTAGCAGAAAACTCCCAGATTTGAAACAACTACTACGAAAATCAAGGAAGAAAGTGCAAAGGCAGGCCTATTGATGAACATAAAGAAAACAAAAATAATGACAAATTCAGCCTAGCCAATGAAATAGAAGTGGTAAAAGAGTTCTCATACCGGGGATCAAACACTGATAGAAATGGGAACTGCAGTCAGGAAATCAGAAGAAGATTAAGAATGGAGAGGGTTGCTAGGAAAGAACTAGAAAAGATTCTAAAATGCAGCAAATGAGCACAAAAATTAGAACCGTACAAGTCATTGTTTTCCCTATTACCATGTATAGATGTGAGAGCTGGACAGTGAAGAAAGTGAATAGGTAGAAAATCAATGCATTTGAGATGTGGTGCTGGAGAAGAGTGCTGAGCATCCCATGGACAGCCAAAAGGTCAAACAAATGGGTCCTAGAGCAGATCAAGCCAGAAACCTCTTTGGAAGCCAAGGTGACCAAACTGAGGTTGTCATACTTCGGTCACATCATGAGAACGAAGGACTCATTGGAAAAGACAATAATTCTGGGAAAAGTAGAGGGAGGTAAGAAGAAAGGAAGGCCACATGCCAGATGGATGGCTCTATTCAAGAGGTTATGGGCTTTATGGGGTTGCAGGAATTAAGCAGAGCAGTGGAGGAGAGGGGGTCTTGGAGATGTCTCATCCATAGATCTCAAACTGGATTTTTTCTGCAGTGTGTTTTGGACCCAGATTGAATTTGTGCAGCTTCTCTGTGGTCATTATATTTGTATATGTTATGTTCAACAGTAGTCCTGCCTTTGCACTTTCTTCCTTAGTCTTCGTTAGTAGTTATTCCAGGTTTGTGAGGTTTTCTGCTACTATTATGGTGTTGTCTGAGTATCTTAGATGGTTAATATTCCTTCCTCCTGTTTTCACGACAGTCGTCCCTTCTTATCCACAGATTTTTTTTATTCATGGGTTCAAGCATCCATGAAAATATTTATTTAAAAAGGTATACATTCCAAATAGCAAACCTTGATTTTGCTGTTTTATATAAGGGACACCATTTTGCTATGTCATTATATTTAATGTGACTTGAGCATCCATGGATTTTGGTATCCACAGGGGGTCCTGGAAACAAACCCAGTGGATAACAAGGACCCACTGTATTATGGTGTCGTCTGTGTTAGATTGTTTAAATTCCTTCCACCTATTTTTCACAATATACAAGCCAACAACTGTCCAGCTGACCATCTACTAACAACAGCAACAACCCACACAGGTGTCAGGATTTGAAGGGTTAAAACACAGCACACAGGGAAATGCTTGATGTGTGTGTGTTTGGCCATGAGCCATCAGCAGAGTGGCAAGGCTGATCTAGCACAGCTGAAGCTCATTGTGTCAAGGACTCTTCAGTGTCCAAGTGCACATAGCCATGGATGATGAAACATGTGTCTGGATTGCAGAGGAGACACATGGCATGGCTACACACCTGAACTCACTGGGTTTGGGAGACCACATGGTCTGGAGACTATATAAGCCCAGGGGTTGCAAGTGTGTGGTGTGGGTTTGAAGTAGGAGTTGGATTGGTATGTTGTGGAGTTTGAGAGATCTAGTTTTGTATTATAGCACTGTGAATAAAGAGCACTTTGGGGACTTTTGTTTCTCTGGTGGTTTATCAGAAGAAGCTACAGCATCGGTTTGCTGTGTGCCCCTCGAGGTTCCTGCATTGCTGCAGTTCCTGGAAGGCATCCAGTTGCTGTCATCCCAACTTGGACTTTGGAGCCACGCTTCAGCTTCTGGAAATTTGCCAGCTCTGCTCCAAGGGTCTGGCTTAACCCCAGGACTCGTTTGAGTTGCTGACAAGGGTTGTTGGACCCCAGCAGTTGTGCTGACAACAGGCCCATGTTTATACACTTTGTCCATGCTATGATCATCTCACACAGGTGTTTGCAATAGTCCTCTTGCATCAGTCACATGCCTCATGTATGCTTTGTCATCCTGGGCTTGTGATATACAGTGGGTTCTTGTTATCCACTGGGGTAACATTCCAGGACCTGCTGTAGATACCAAAATCCGTGGATGCTCAAGCCTCATTAAATACAATGGCATAGTAAAATGGTGTCCCTTATATAAAACAGCAAAATCAAAGTTTGCTTTTTGGAATTTATATATATATATTAAATATTTGCAAGCCGTGGGTGCTTCAATCCGTGGATTCAAAAATCAGTGTGTAAGGAGGGCTGACTGTATGTAGGGTTGCCATAGTGCCGGACCTCCACACCGGGAAAAATGTAGGACAAAATTTTCAAATGTAGGACACACAAAAATGTGTCCTACATTTGAAAATTCTGTCCTACATTTTACCTCGCGATCGCGGCGGGGAGCGGAGGCCAAGTTGTTGAGTGCAAGTCCTTTCTGACTTATTACGGCAGCCCTACAGACAACCTATTGCAAGGTTTTCTTGGCAAGTTTCTCAGAGGGGGTTTGCCAGGGCTGTCCTCTGAGTGTCAAGAACTAGCAAATGCTGTCCCAGTTATACTCAATAACTGGCTTCTGATGTTAACAGATAAGTGATTTATTGAAGGAATGGAGAACACAACGTGGCTAGGGAAACTTTTCAGAAAGATCTGGGTTCAAATTCAAAAGAACATATACATATACAGCACAAAGTTTTTAAATCAGGCAGGCATTTTAAAATCACAACAGTGTGGCTTTTATATGGGGTAGGTAGGTGTTTTAGATTATATGTTGTAACCTTCGTAGGTTTTTAATCTTATACTGTGGCTCCATTTTATACTGTTTCAACTGGGTTATTTTAACTGTTTTTACAATTGTTTTTAAGGTGTTTTTATCTTGTGAGCCGCTTGGGGTCCGTTTGTGGCAGAAAGGTGGAATAAAAATGAAACAAATATTTAAATAAATAAATAAATATACAATAACCAGCTCCAAAGCCAAAAACCCATTATAATAGGGCATTTTCCACCCAAAAGTTCCAGCTCAAATATTTCTCCAAAACAATATTGTTTAATATACAGGTTTCAAAACATTGCAGATTTTATCACCAAATAGCTTCCCCAGTTCCTAGAGATTCAGGACTTCTGGGGGTTAACTCTCATCTTTGACAGTTAACAACTTCCCAAGTAACCCAAACATTTTCTTGGCTATCTCTAATCCCCTCTTGCACCTGGATTTCCTCAAACAATGAAACAGACTTGAAACTTTGATTAAGACACAAACCCCCATATATGTTTAACATATATGAACTTTCTAATACATTTATAAACTTTTAAAATATATAATATGAATATATTTGGTCTTGACGTGTGGTGGTGCTCTCGAGTCTCTAGAAAAGAGATCTCCAATGCCTCAGTCTGACTTAGGGGGCGGTAGTAGACGCCCACCATAACAATCCTGGTTGTTGCCCGCCCCTTTGATGGCAAGCAAGAACCTTAGTCAAACCAAGTTAAAACCACCGTCACGATAAATGGGCAACTATGCACTGGAGGTAAAGCTAAAAAAAGGGGGGGGGGAAGGGAAAACTCGGATAAAAGGGCAATAAAAGCAGCAAATGGGTAGTAGTTTGAGCCGGGACGATACTGGAACAGGGTTTAAATCCTGTCTCACAGCCATACAAACAAACTGAGTGAACTGAGGCAGGCCCACTGTCCATGGTGCAGAGGATGTTGCAATGGCAAAGGCACACCTCCCTGAAGAAGAACTGGCCAAGAAAACAAACCCTATGATAGCTTCACCTTAGGGTCACCATAAATCAGGAACATCCAGCACAAACAGTCACACCCCACAATAAAATTACAAAACTCCATTAGTAACAGAAGACAAATTCTTTGTTACTGAGGGAAATTACATTTCTTAGGGTTTTTTTTTGGTGGGGAGGGGGGTGGGCCTATGTGCCATGTTTCCTATCAGAGGTTTGCCTGCATTTCACCAGCATCTTCTTGGCCCCCCCCTGGCATCCGAATGAATAAAAGCTCTTCTATAACGATGGCCAAATGTCCGAAAAACCTACAAAAAATATTTATGCGAGCCATGGAAGCCTTTGGACGGCAAGTTATGTTTTCTTTGCTAATGAGTTTGAAAATTTTTTTTAGCTGTCATTTGGTTTGTGCTTATCCCTGGTTCCCCAATGGCCAAGGAGGGAGTGCACTCTGTCTGCATGAAATCTTCCAGACCTCTTACAACGAAGTAACATCTGCACAAATGTAGGGCCTGTCACTCTAAATGACATTATTGTTCTTCTCTTACAAGATTTTACGATCTTTGGCTGATGAACAAAATAGCGAGGCGTCAAAAGCTGGCATGAATGTTTTTTTTGTGCATTTTAGGTTGGCCAGTAATGGTATTATTCTGTTGTGGAATTTGTTGTATTTTGTCAACACAGCTATTGCCAAAAATGGTTTCTCCGTCTTTCACTGTAAGACGAATGAGTAGTTCTGACTAACCCAGAGCCTTAATAACCAAAGGAACCAAGGAATGGGGTTTTAAAACAAGCTAAAGAACCAAACAAGATGGTTTCCACGTCAGAGCATGGATTTGAAGTATGTATGTTTCAACTGATACAAAGGAAAGGCTGAGGATTTCTAAGCTAAAGATCTGGGTGCTGTTCGAGTTGTGTAGAACTATGACCAGGAGGGTGCATTTTTCTTCCTGAGTTGCAAGTGAAGAGATAAACGGACAGGACAATGGACTGCTTTGAACAGAATGAACGCTTTGAACAGCCTTTGGGGGGGTTACTCCTCCCGAAAGAAGAAGTTGAGTAATGCTTATATTGCAATACTTCAGCAAACCAAAGCCATAGAGAATAAAAGTAATAAAGCCCTGTGTGCCTTTCCATCCTCACGTTGGTTAACATCTCCGCGCATGAGTCACCCCCAGCCGTCGAGAACACTGATCAATGTTCAGTGGAAGGAAAGTGGTTGAGAGTATTGGGTATAATGTGGGTGTGAGTGAATGAAAGAGCGCTTGATAACAATGTTTGTATTAGTTTGTGATTATAATAACTGTACAGCAATTGTTTAAAACCAAATTTGGTGTCTCACTGTCTGGGTCAGCTCTGCTCGAAGAAGTCCACAGTAAAGAAATTTTTCATCATTACACACTCTCAGGCTAAAACAGGTTGCCCTTAACAAACCTGGGCATACAAGCACCACCCCCTCAACTCCCTGTAAGGAGTGGAAGTTAACTTACCTAAATATCCTGGGGGCCTGTTCAAATTATATAATTAATGGTATTCCTAGAGTACAAACCAAGCCTTACCTCTCCCTAAACCCAGAATATATATACTGAGACTGGTCCTGCTTTGGAGATGTGAGAAGACATGACTTACTAGAAATACAATGATGCTGGGAAGGTAAGAAGGCAGTAGGAAAGAAGAAGAAAGCCATTCAAGATGGAGAGGACTTGGGGACCCTATTGCACATGGGTAAAAAAAACTGGCTTACCTGGTCCCGAACTGATTCTAATTCGGATCAGCCGGGCCGATCAATATGTAAATCACTGCCAAAATAGCTTTGGGAAACACCCGATCCCCAGAGGTTTCCAATTCAGAGTTTTCCAGAAGTCAACTTGAGAGCCAGTGTAACAACAAACTTTCAGATTTTTGTGAGAACCCACATACAGCTGCCAGAATACGTTACTACGTTCACCATCTGCTGGAATATGGGAGCTGTAGTACAACACATCGAGGAATCAATTGGGGAATCATGGTCCTTATGGAACCTGCTGTCAATCCTTCCCAAACACAATAGAAAGACGTATGGAAGTGCTCTGATAGAATGTGCCTCGAGGAAACCTGTCACACATTCTCGACCTTGTAGAACAGTCTTTAAGCACAACCTTAAATTGGTCGATAACAAGTACACAGGTGTTAATTAAAAAGTTAGAAAAAGATCACTTATCAATTACCAGCCTTTTATATCCAGTATGGCTTTCCTGGTGGAAGCTCTGTTCTTAACAGAGCAGTGGTACTGTCGCTTCGTCAAAAAGGCTTGACAGTCAAGAATCTCAGTGCCAATTTTCCGTCCCAAGGCCAGCTGTCAAAATTTCTGTTCTGGTTCCTTGTATGCTGGCTGCGCTTTTACAAATGAGTTTGCTGGCCAATAGTGAGAAAGGTGGCACATAGGAAGAGTTCTGGGAGCGAAACCAGGTTATCTCCATGTTTTCAGCCGTGTGCGGGGGGACAAAGATGACAGCGTAGCACAATAGTCCTCACTCAAAGAGGCAGTGACTTGGGTGGAGTGTCCATTCACTGTCCAAATGGACGTGAAATGTACCAAACACAGAACAAGTCGCGCACGACGCTATTCAGGATATACTTGGGCTTATTTAGGAGGAGTGATTCCCAAATCATGAGGCCACACAACAAACAAAAAAGGTGCCGTAACAAACTAAACAAGTACGTTGAATCATTAGGGATGGCTTTAACATTAAGATTTAATGTCTGCAAAGGGAATCTGTCAACTTTGAGACGAGGGACTTGTCACAATTCACCTTCTTGTCCACCACCACAATCACGCTAGTTTAAGATGGAACATAACATTTTGACATGATTTTACGTATTAGCACTGTTTCCCCTGCTAGCACTTGGGCAAATCAAGGTTGTTGATGTGTTTTCTGCACTGCCAAATGCCACATCGAAGAAAGGGGAAGGAATATGAGCAAATTGCAAGCTGTCACCCCTCCTAAACCATCTGCTGTGTGAATGTGCACAAAGCACTGCTTTGGAAGGTGGTGGCAGGCCCAATCATCACTGCTTCGCCCCCCTCCCAATTGTGGGGTGGGGTGTGCACATTCCACACAGGCATCCCCACACCTTTGGGGGGTGACACAAGCATCGCTGTTGCCAACTGCCGTCCTCCTGAAAACTGGCTCTTGTGGAATCTAGTGCAGCCAGCTTCATGTTGTTGGTGGCCATATCTCCATGAAGGGGACGGGAGTAGAAGAACAGAATGACCTTACTGACAAACTGACGGGCTGAGAAGTGAGATTTCAGGCGAAAAGAACTATCGGGCATTGAGGCGATGGAAAGCAAAATGAGAATTGAGAACCTTTTGGTGGGTTTTTCCCCCCATCAATAAAGTTGCACTTGCGTAACAATTGAATGCAAGGGCGGGCGCAGGGCGGACACGATGTCCATATTAAGGTGTACCCGGCAAAAAAACATCTTTTATACGGTTAAATTCTTCTGCTTTTATAGCCTCAATGGATTAAGTTCTGAGCAAAAAGAAGGTTGGTACATAAGCTTTGGTAGCTTCATCTACTTATCGTGTGCTTAGGCTACAATGTCCTTTCAACCACTTAGTCCTCATAGATGGGACAAGATCATTTTTTTCATACTGATAGTCCAGACAAGATGTCGATGTCCGTTGAACGCTCATTAGATGGATGACAAAGCTGCCCGGGAACTGGCGGGGAGATCATGAAAAGATAAATGAGTTATTCAGTTCGTT
The DNA here is from genome assembly GCF_019175285.1 of Sceloporus undulatus. Taxonomy (NCBI): domain Eukaryota; kingdom Metazoa; phylum Chordata; class Lepidosauria; order Squamata; family Phrynosomatidae; genus Sceloporus; species Sceloporus undulatus. Next base: position 20,620,701 of record NC_056523.1, on the reverse strand, counting down.
TTCTGTATCTTTTACTACAAGGGATGAGAAGGGCACCTGCAAAATTGTCAACCGCCAGGGTCAAAATACCTTGAGGTAATAGACACATTGTCTTGAGTAAAGGGGGTGCCATGTGCTGCTCTGTCATCACAAGCAAAGGTCATGGGGCCACAGAAGAATACATCTGCCCACAATTTCAGTAGAAGGAGTGGTTAGCATTGGCGTTCATCTGAAAGGTTCCACTTAAGCAAACCATCTAAACTATCCAAAAAAATAAGCAGATAGGACTTTCGTGAAAAGACCTACTGAAAATTTAGATAAGCCAATCTAATCTCAAGATGTAGATAATCCAAGGCCTAAGGCTCCACTTTCCCCCGCACCCTGCCGCTAGCAACGAGAATCATCACTCTTCTTTGAATCTGCTCTGACATATCACAAGACTTGCTTTTTCAAAGAAATAGTTCCTAAATTTTATGTTTTAGTTTGTCTGATCTTCATGAGTCTCTCTCTCACAGGTTTAGTACATATTATGATCGTATTTTATTATTTAAATTTGATTACGGTTAGTAGCTCTGAAGGGGGTGCAATAGTTTTATTACATATTCAGATCAATCAATCTGTAAAAAGACATACCTAGTAACAACACCTCTGCTAGGGAAGCGCCTTGTCAGTCATTGAGTCTGACTTTCCCTTTTCCTCCTCATCGTATGTCTACCTGGAAAGATTTTTAAGCAGCATTTGGCAATGGGGAGGATGGTTAAGGGGGATGAGAATCACAACAAGGCGGCCAGTCCACTGAAGAATTAAATCAGCTTGAAATTGCTTTAACGGGTCATGACGCCATCCGATAGAAGCCTGGTTTTTGTGTGTATTGAGGCATCAGAGCTCTCGACGAGAAGGCTAAATGCTCACAAAACTACAAATTCCAGAATTCATAGTACTGAGCATGAGAGTTAAAAAAAAAAAAAAACAGTGTCAACTGCATTAATCTGCAGTGCAGATGCAGCCAGGAGTTTCAGTTTTAATTGGTCGTTCTAGCCAGTCCTCCTATAATAATAATGTGTTTGTTTACCAGCAGGCAAGGTAAATAGCAGATGCCATCCTAGAATCTGGTAATAACCATTCAAGAACAGCAAAACAAGAATAAAAGGAAGAAAGAGCAACTCAACACAGCAAAAAGCATACTTTATATTAGTTTACCAAATGGGCAATATTTTTTTAAAAAAAAGTGAAGAGTGGTGAATCAAAAAGAAAGTCAGCCCTGGATGCATTTGGAAGAAAAGGCTCAGGTGTCCTCTAGAAAATAAATATGTTTTTGTTTCTTACACAAGACCGTCTGACCTGAGTGTCGCATGTTCATTTGGGCTATTGTTAATTTTGGATAAAAAAAGCTTGCTGAAACGTTCCGTGCTCACCTTATTTCTTTCTGCCTCTGGTATCAACTTTCTATTGCAGAAGTAATACCAGGAACACATATTACTTTCATTTATCTGATGTATGCTCATGTAATATTTATATGAGATGTATGTTTAGAAATATTAATACAACATTTCTCATCTGGGCCCATTGGCACTATGCAAGCAGAAGGCTCTGGTTGTCATTTTAAACACTGCCACTAATTTATCTACAAAGGCTGGGATTACTATAACTGTGTAGTGTTTTTTTTTTTGTGGGGGGGAAAAAAAGGGCCCTCTCCTTCCTGAAATAATTGTCAACATAGCTATACAGAGAGATTCTTAACAGGCCCAATTAATGACAGTGCAAATAACACAAGAAAAGGATTAAAAGAACCGGTAGGATTCCTGCTGGGTCCGAGGATAGCTCTATAACACTAGTTTCGTTTCTTCTCCTCTTATCCCAGGGACATCAGGTACTAAACTGCTCTAGCTGTGGCGCTCACATACGCGATCGCTGCATTGTAGCTGAAGAAGCCTCATAGAAACTCGCCTTTGTCTTCTCCGCTGAGGCTGAGAATAGTATGGCTGTCAAGGTAATCCAATGAGTTTCCATGCCTGAGTGGAAATTCAAACCTGATCTCAGAGTCATAGAACCAATGCGCAAACACACCAAGGCACTCTCTGCTATAACAAGCCATTTATTCCATAGCAACATGGTCCTCTTCCTCGATCCTAAGGTTTTATGGCTAAAAGTGCTTTCTTATTTTTAATTTTTTTATTTGGGTAAGTGGTTCTTGTGGCTGGTTAAGCCACGAATCTTGAGGCTTATATGTTGCTCGTACAAATAAGAGAGAAACAAGATTTTATGCATACAGCTTATTTTGTAGGCTAGATTTGTAAATAAACGGGCGTTTGTAGGAATATCTTGAATTTTTCTCTCCTCACAAAATGTTTCACTTCCCCACATCCCAAAAGAACCCGTATGCCATAGCACGGAAGTGGGTTGTGCTCAGACGGGGTAGAAACTGATGTTAACTGAGCTGTGAAATTCATGGGGTGACCTTGTGCTATACCTCCATTAAGTGAATGGGAGGCCATGCGGTTTCAACGGCATTTCCGATAAGCCAGCATTGCTGTCTCTGACTATCTATGATGATATTAGGCCTACAAATCTATCTCGTGAATCCACGAGAATTTTAAAGTAATTCAGTTCTTGGATACTTGCATTCACGAATTAAACAACCCCAGACAAAAAAAGGGAGTGCTGTATATACACAGCTGTTACTGTTGTTTAATCGTGGAAAAGGCAGGAATAA
>NC_056523.1:20616812-20617984 GCF_019175285.1 Sceloporus undulatus | reverse complement strand
TATTATTATTATTATTATTATTATTATTATTATTATTATTATTATTAACCTGTGGGGTAAAGTGAAGCTGAGAAACAGTGATCGGCTCATAACACCTAACAAATTTCAAGGGGATTGGAACCTTGATCTTCCAAATGCCAGTCCAGTACTCTAACTACTATACACACTGGGTTTTTCTATTTACAATATATGTTTATATGTCACATTATCTTCTGTGGGAGGCCTCTGATCCAGAAAAAGAATCACTGGCAGAGTGGAAAAGGGCGACTTTCCTAGATTCACCCACAGCCCCACAAATCTAGAAGAGGCGTGGATATGGAAACTGCAGAACATAGGAGTAAAAATCCCCTCCATAAACACATGCATACACACAAAGACATGCCCACCTTCACCATTGGAAGCATTGTGACTGAAAATCTTCTCAAGGAATGATCTTGTTCCTTAAAACTGCACCGGACCTCTTGATCTGTAAGTCACTGCAAAATCATCCATTGTAATATTTTCCTTTACTTTAGGGATGAACAGCACTTGTCACCAATTTCTTGGATCTCTTTGAGCTTTCATTTCCTTAAAACAAAAACCAGTTCAGAGTGTTTCTCCTCTTTTTCATTAATCTCTGGTTATAGGACCCTCTTTTTTCCATGGCTGTACTTGATCAATCAATGTATAGAAGCATGATATTCAGAAAGTTCCTGCAACTGTGAGTTGTCAGTCATTTCTCTATTAAGTTGGTCTTTATGGAAACCTTCAGTAGAAAGTAAAACTTTCTACCTCTTTCGGTCTTATCAATGGCCAACACATGGAATGACGAAAGAGGGAAGGAGGCCAGGTTTTAAGTCAACGTCAAACGCAGCTAATCACCAGCCGTCAGTTTACTCTGTGAACTTTTAGAGATAATTATCTCTGCTTGTGTTGGAGGCTTGAACAGTTGTTGAAATGCTTTTTTTTAATTCAAATAAATTGCTTCTCTGTTAACTCTGCACATATATGTGTGCATTGCCACAGAAACTGATGCATCCTCTATATACCAAATCAGACTATTTGTCTATCTGGCCGCAAGTCCCATGTTCAGGCAGTGCTTGGAAAAATTGCATTTTGGAAGTTACAACAACACATATATTCCAGCCAGGTTGGCGAGAGATTATGAAAATGGCAGTCCATAGAATCATAGA
>NC_056523.1:20614572-20616712 GCF_019175285.1 Sceloporus undulatus | reverse complement strand
GTGGGAAAAAATTCAATGCTTTAAATGTAAAGAATAAAATTAATTCAGATTAGCAGATTTATTTTCTGAGACTCCATCAGGGGGTTGACATGACTGGACATGTGCCAGATGTTCAGAAGAGCCCATCCATGACACTATTACATTTGTTCCTTCACGTTCACTGGGGTTAGGGGCACAGGAGTCCTTTCAAAAATGTGGGGAAAGGTGGGAAAACAGCAAATAACAAAACCAAAAAAATGTTTTCACCTGAGAAAATGCCTCTCTAGGAAACTAGGTTCTCCGGTGCAACTCTGTGGTCAACATCTGCCAGACATTGACCATTGACTGCACTGGAGGAGCTACAAATGCCTAGTAGAGTGTTCTCTCTGGGAACCTCTAGATCAGGGGTAAGCAACCGTTTTGAGCCGGGAGCCGGGTTGCTGTCCCTCAGACAACTGGGGGGCCGAAGCCAAAAAACAAATGATTAAATATTTTTTTAAAAATTTAAATAAATAAATAAACCAGGACAAATGTAGGACAAAATTTTCAAATGGAAGACACTTTTTATAAAAAAAAAGTGGAGGACACGTGAAAAAATTTGCTGATTTTTAAAAAAATGTTAATATAAATGCATGTTTCTGAGGCGTCTATAGACAATTGCCCCCCTTACCCCTGTGCGCGAGAGGCCAAAGGCCCCAACGGCAATCGGCGGCAGGACCGGGCTGGGGCCGGTCCCAAGGCCTCCCCGGGCCGCATCTGGCCCGCGGGCCGCAGGTTGCCTACCCCTGCTCTAGATCCTTCAGTGTGGCTTTTGGTTAAAGTTGACCATAGAGTTGTGCTGGAGGACCTAGAGATTCCTAGAAAGAAAATACTAATAAAACCTGTGAATAATCAAATCCGCAAAAGTCAAAACTTCAAATGTGAAGGGATGAGTGTAGCCATTTACTCCATCCTTCTCCCAGATCTGGTACCTCGCCATTCCTGGCACTACCAGAGCTGCTGTTTGTTGCCATCACTCACTCATCAGCGACAACCTGGACATATTTACCCCAGCTACTCTGCTTTTCGTAAGTGTGGAATTACTGGCAGGCTTTGCCTCATCAACACCATGCTTAAAGTCTACTAAAACATGACCCCACACTACTTCTTTTAAGAATTTACATTATATAGACACACTGACACCAGGTTCTTAGATGAAAAACAAATATCTGATACTGACCTAGCAAAGTTGCTACTACTGTAGTGGGTCCTTGGTATCTGCTGGGGTTTGGTTCCAGGATCCCCCATGAATACCAAAATTTGTGGATGCTCAAATTCTATTGTATACAATGGGGTAGTAAAATGGTGTCCCTTCTATAAAAAGGCAAAATCAAGATTTGCTTTTTGGAATATATATATATTTAAAATATTTTCAAATCATGGATGCTTGGATCTATGGATAAAAAAATCTGTGGATACAAAGATCTGACTGTATATAGATTTTGGAACTGTTAGATTTTGTCTTTCTTCTTGTTTACAGTAAGCCAGAAAGGACATTATCACTTGAGCCCTAGAATCATGGAGTTGGAAGAGACCACAAGGGCCATCCAGTCCAACCTCATTCTGCATTCAGGAAATCTAAATCAAAGCATCCCTTACAGATGGCCATCCAGCCTCCGTTTAAAGACTTCTAAGGAAGGAGAGTCCAGTACACTCTGAGGAAGTGTGTTCCACTGTCGAACAGCCCTTAGTGTCAGCTCAGGAAGTTCCTCCTAATGTTGAGGTGGAATCTCTTTTCCTGCAGCTTGTATCCATTGTTCCTGGTCCTAGTCTCTGGAGCAGCAGAAAATAAACTCTCTCCCTCCTCAATATGGCATCCCCTCAAGTATTTAAACAGGGCTATCATATCACCTCTTAACCATCCTTTCTCCAGGCTAAGCATCCCCAGCTCCTAAGGCGTTCCTTAGGGCATGGTTTCCAGGCCCTTCACCATTTTAGTTGCCCTCCTTTGGACACGCTCCAGTTTCTCCACATCCTTTCTGAATTGTGGTGCCCAGAACTGGACACAATATTCCAGGTGGGGCCTGACCAGAGCAGAATATAGTGGCACTATTACTTCCCTTGATCTAGACACTACTATACTTCTTTGATGCAGCCTAAAATCACATTGGCCTTTTTATAA
>NC_056523.1:20599065-20614547 GCF_019175285.1 Sceloporus undulatus | reverse complement strand
ATAAAATAAGACCATAAATGCCTGTGATAAGGGTTGAGGAAAAAAGATGTGTCAAACTTTTATAGTTTTAAGTGTGCTAATATAGGGTAATAACAGATATGTTACGTTGTGCTTTTTTTTTTTCTCTCAAATATATATATATAAACAACATTCTTAACCATCTGTATATAATATATAACATATGAACATAGAATAAAATAAATATATACTTGAATATATTATATCATTATACATACATATGTTGTGATGTTACATGCACAAAACATAGTATGTATAATATTATAATATATGCAATTACAACATATATATATATATATATATATATTCTATAAGATTTTAAAAAGTTTATAAATTATTAAAAGTTCATATATGTTAAACACTATGGGGTGTGTCTTAATCAAAATTTCAAGGTCTGTTCATTGTTTGAGGACATCCGGTGCAAGAGGGGATTAGAGATAGCCAAGAAAATGTTGGTTACTTGGGAGTGTTAACTGCAAAGATAGTTAACCCCAGAAGTCCTAATCTCTAGAATGGGGAAGCTATTTGGTGATAAAAGCCAAGTTTTGAAACTGTTATTAAAAATATTGTTTTGGAGAAATATTTGACTGGAACTTTGGGTAAAATGCCCTATTAAATGGTTTTTGACTTGGAGCTGGTTATTGTATATTTATTTATTATTACTTATTTGTTCATTTTATTCCACCTTTCTGCCACAAACGACCCAAGCGCTCAAGATAAAACACCTTAAAACACAATGTAAAAACAGTTAAAATAACCAGTTGAAACATATAAAATGGAGCCACATCTAAGATTAAAACCTACGGAAGGTTACCACATATACATCTTTAAAAAACCTACTACCCCATATACAAGCCACACTGTTGTGATTTTAAATGCCTGCCTGATTTAAAAAACTGTGGCTGTATATGTATATGTTCTTTTTGAGTTGCACCCAGGATCTTTCTGCAAAAAGTTTCATAGCCCGTTGTGTCTCCATTCTTCACTAAATGACTTAATCTGTTCAATATCAGAGCCAGTTATGAGTATACCTGGGGACAGCATTTGCTAGTTCTTACAATCAAGAGGACGCCCTGGCAACCCCCCTTCCTGAGAAACTTGCCAAGAAAACTTGCAATAGTTGTCTGTAGGCTGCCGTACAAGTCAGAAGGGACTTGCCACTCAACAACTCGCCTGTGTCAGTGTATGTAAAAATGGAATTGAAATTAATGTATAGACTATGGATGTTGGATGATGCAAACACCAATAAGAGGCCTGCAGCATGGTATGTGAACGGAGTGTCCTCATCACACCATACAGTTAGGGTCCAAACTGGCTGCAACCGGGTTTTTCCCGGTTTTGTGGGCACCTGCTTTTTTTTTCCTCGGTCACGGCATGGGTGAGCCAAAAACCGGGAAAAGCCCGTTGCAGCGGGGTTGATAGGCAAACCCTGGGGCCTCACTGCCCTCCTCCTACCCACCGCGGCACTGGCCGCGCAGAGGAAAAGGAGCGGCAGCGGGCCTGGGGCGGAAGAGTGCAGGGCGGCAGCGCCTCTTGGGCGCAGCTGCCGGGCCAACCTCCCCGCCTCCCTGCAGCCTCCTCCCTCCTTCCTGGCCTCGCAGGGCCAAAGGAGGCACAAGCCCCACGCCATCGCCGCCGGCTCCTCGCCCTCCTCCTGGTCCCCGCGGGGGCCAGGAATGAGGCGAGGCCCCGACCTGGCCTCGATCGCGGCGAGGCCCGGGGCCCAGTCGGGGAGGGAAAAAACAGCTCCTTAGTGGAGGCTTTCCCTCGCCACTTGGCTCCGCTCCCCGCCGCGATCGAGATGAAAATGTAGGACAGGAATTTTCAAATGTGGACACTTTTTGTGTGTTCCTACATTTTCCCGGTGTGGAGGTTCCGGCCCCAATATGCAAACCCCTACATACAGTCAGCCCTCCTTATACACTGCATTTTTGAATCCAGGATTGAAGACCCACGGCTTGCAAATATATTAATATATATAAATTCCAAAAAGCAAACTTTGATTTTGCCTTTTTATAGAAGGGACACCATTTTACATCCCATTGTATAATAGGTTGAGCATCACAATTTTGGTATCTACGCAGGTCTCTGGAATGTTATCCCAGGGGATAAACAAGAACCATGTATATTACAAGCCCAGGATGGGACAAAGCAACATGAGGCATGTGACCTGATGCAAGAGGACTATTGCAAACCACCTGTGTGAGATTGATCATAGCATGGGACAAAGTGTATAAACATGGGCCTGTTGTCAGCACAACTGCTGGGTCCAACAACCTTGTCAGCAACTCAAATGAGTTCCTGGGGTTAGCCAGACCCTTGGAGCAGAGCTGCACATTTCAGAGCCGAAGCATGGGATCCAAAGTCCAAGTTGGGATGACAAGCAACTGGATGCCTTCCCGGGAACTGCAGCAATGCAGGAACTCGAGGGGCACCAGCAAACCGATGCCTGTCAGCTTCTTCTGATAAACCACTAGAGAAAACAAACGTCCCAAAGTGCTCTTCTTAACAGTGTATAATACAAAAACTCGATCTCTAAAACAACTCCACACCATACCAATCCAACTCCTAAATTCAAACCCACACCCACACACTTGCACCCTGGGCTTATATAGTCTCCAGACCATGTTTGTCTCCAAACCCAGGTGAGTTAGGTGTGTAGCCATGCATGTGTCTCCTCTGCAATCAGACCACAGTTTCATCCATCATCATGGCTATGTGCACTTGGACACTGAGTCCTTGACACAATGAGCTTCAGCGTGCTAGATCAGCTGCACTCCTGCTGATGGCTCATGGCCAACACACACACACACATACATCAAAGCATTTCCATGTGGCTGTGTTTAACCCTTCAAATCCTGACCCCTGTGTGGGTGGTTGCTGTTGATTAGTAGTTGCAGCGACCGTGTTGGCTTGTATATTGTGAAAATAGGTGGAAGGAATTTACACAATCTAACACAGACGATATTAATACAGTGGGTCTTGTTATCACTGGGGTTTGTTCAAGGACCCCTGTGGATACCAAAAATTCCATGGCTGCTAAAGAAACCTCACATTTAAATCTAATGACACGCAAAATGGTGCCCTTATCTAAAACAGCAAAAATTCAAGGTTTGCTATTTGGAATGTATACCTTTTTTTTAAATAAAACTATTTTTCATGGATGCTTGAACCCATGAATAAAAACAAAATCTGTGGATAAGAAGGGACGACTGTCATGAAAACAGGAGGAAGGAATATTAACCATCTAATGATTACTCAGACAACACCATCATTCTTAGCAGAAACCTCACAACGGAATAAACTTAACTAACGAAGACTAGGAAGAAAGTGCAAGGCAGGACTACTGTTGAAACATAAAACATATACAAATATAATGACCACAGCGAAGCTGCAACACATTCAATCTGGGTCAAAACACCCAGCAGAAAAATCCAGTTTGAGATTCTATGGACTGAGAAATCCTCCAAGACCCCTCTCCTCCACTGCTTGCTCTAATTCCTGCCAGTACCCCATCAAGCCCATAACTCTGAAAGAGCCATCCATCTTTGCATGTGGCCTTCCTCTCTTCTACCTCCCTCTACTTTTCCCAGAATTATGTGTTGTTTTTCAGAGTCCTTCGTTCTCATGATGTGACCGACGTATGACCACTCGTTTGGCACCTTGGCTTCCAAAGAGGTTTTCTGGCTTGATCTGCCTCTCGGACCCCTTTGTTTGACCTTTTGGCTGTCCATGGGCTGCCTCAGCCCTCTTCTCCAGCCCACATCTCAAATGCATTGATTTTCTACCTATTCCCTTTCTTCACTGTCCTTGAATTAATTTTATTCTTTACATTTAAAGCATTGAATTTTTTCCCACAATACAGAAGAGTATAAGGTACCATAGCTAAAGCAGTACTCAACTGAAAATGGATCCACTTTAATTTTTGTATTTACAGTGTTTAAATAATACCACTTTTCTGCAAAACTTTCTCATCTCTGAAGTCTCTGTTAAAGTTTGATAAGATGACTACATTCTGCTGTGATTATTGGCTATATCTTACAATAATAGTAGTACAGTATCTGGGCACAAACATTCAATTGCAAAATACACATAACATCAATACCTGGAAAGATTCTACAGCAGATCATTAAGCAGACGGTTTGTAATTATTTAGATTACAATGCTGTCATCACTAACTGTCAACATAGGTTTCTCAAAAGCAAGTCATGCCAGACTAATCTGATTTCTTTTTTTTTTTCTTTTTATAAGAGTTACAGCCGATAGATGAAGTGAATGCTGTGGATGTAGCATATGTTGATTTCAGTAAGGTTTCTAACAAAGTTGTTCATGATATTTTGGCAAACAAGCTAATAAAATGTAGGGTAGACAATGCTAATGTTAGGTGAATTTGTAATTGGCTGACTGACCAAACCCAAAGGGTGCTCAGCAATGGCTTCTCTTCACCTTGAGAGAGGTGACTAGTGGAGTGTCACAGGGATCTGTACTGGGCCCTGTCCTATTTAACATTTTTATCTGTGATTTGGAGGAAGGAATGGAGAGCACGCTGATTAAATTTGCAGATGATACCAAACTGGGAAAGGTTACTAAATCATCAGAGGAGAAGATTAAAATTTAAAATGACCTTGACAGTTTAGAGGGCTGGCTAAAGCTAACAAGATGAATTTCAATAGGGAGAAATTTGTTAGGTCCTACACCTAAGCATTAAAAATGGAACACTCAGATTATAGGATGGGGGACGTCTGGCTAGACAACAGTTCATGTGAAAGGGATCTAGGAATCTTAGTAGACCACAAGCTGAACATGAGTCAGTAGCGTAATGCGGCAGCTAAGACAGCTAGGGTGATTCTTGGTTGCATCAACACGACTATAGTGTCTAGGTCAAGGGAAGTGGTAGTACCACTGTATTCTGCTTTGGGCAGGCCTCCCCTGGAATACTGTGTCCAATTCTAGGCACTATGGTTCAAAAAGGATGTTAACAAGCTGGAACATATCTAGACAAAATGGTGAAAAGTCTGGAAGCCATGTCTTCTTATGAGGAGCAGCTTAGGAAGCTGAAAATGTTTAGCCTGATGAAAAGAAGGTTAAGAGGGAACATGATGGTCTTCTTTAAGTATCTGAAGGGATGTCATATCAAAGAGGGAACAGGCTTCTTTTCCATGGCTCCAGACACTAGTACAAGGAACAGTGGATTCAAACTACAGGAAAAGAGATTCCACTTAAATCTCAGGAGGAACCTCCTGATGGTCAGAGCTATTTGACAGTGAAACATACTCCCTAGGAGAGTGGTGGAGTCGCCTTTGGAGGTTTTTAAACAGAGGCTGGATTGCCATCTGTTGGGGGAGGGTGCTTTGATTGTGAGTTCCTGCATGACAGAGGGTTGGACTGGATGGCCCTTCTAACTCTATGATTCTATGTCTCTTGTGAATGGTGGGAGGGTATATGTATAGTTTTCAAACCCCGCATTTCATAATAAAATGCCTAAAAGATGGTTGTCTGATTGCACCTCTTTTGTATTTCCTGAGGGAGGCAGTAATTTAAAATAAATAAACCTTGTCATATGCATGAAGAGTGCTTATATGTACCACAGTACCAAAACCCCACCTATGAGGAAGATAATAAAACTTTTGTTAAAAACTGGAACTAGTTTAGTATAGTTGTTGGGCCTTGAAATTCAGCAAAAATTACTATTTGGATTTTAAAAGACCATGTCATAGGTAGAGAATTAATTTATAGGAATCTAAACTATGCCTTTAAGAAATGTCCTTTACAGTGTTTCAAGGAGAAAATCAAATACCTAGATTATGCCAGATTATACTAGACAAAAGTGAGTTCTGCGCACACTACTGCTGTGTTGGAGTGTTTTGGTTCTGAGCTTCATGACTAGGGGCCTGTTCACACTGCCCAGCTATAGTGCTATTATTCCACTTTAACTGCCATGGTTCCATCCTAAGAAATCCTGAGGTCTTTAGTCTGGCAAGACATTGGAGTGCCTTGGCTGAGAATTTCAAATGCCCTTACTTAAAGTGCCAGTCCCAGGATTTCACATGATGGAACTGTGGTAGCTAAAGTGGAATAACTCACTATAACTAAAGTGGAATAATTGTGCTATAATATTATATAACTATAACAGTGTGATAAATAAGGCTCAGGTCTTTCTTGACAGTGACAAAAAGTTTAACATAGACAAAGGACAGTATTAATATCACCAACTCGGAAAAAAGGATATATTTTCTCTGACTTAAAAGTGAGTGATGAAAAGAGAACAAGGCGCTTCTTTTCTTCAAAATCAAAAAATGCCAGAGTTTTTCCATCCCAGTCCAAACAAATCTGGATTTTCTTCAAATGCTTACTCTGATTTATAATAGTAGGAGGTGAAGTTAGAACTTTGTACTGACCACTGAGAAGACCCACAGCCCAGATTCCCTCCTCAGGAACTATATTGAACTGGCCTTTCCTCTTCACAGATTCTCTGGCCGCCCCCACAGCCCAAAAATTTCCTTGATCCACGTCCACTATCCAGTGATGCTTCCCTGAAGAGAACCCTTGGGAGCCAAGGACACAGCGGACAGTGTCAAATCTCCTGGCATCATAGGGCAATTCCTCACGGACAGAGCGCCACCTGACACTTTTCAAATCTTCAGACACGATAAATCGAGGGTGAGCTGTCACTGGGTCCAGTGTCACATCCTCTGGAAGAGAACAACCATGACAATCAAGACATGGAGCTAAGCTCTGAGAATCATGGCACATGTCCACACTGTAAATAAACTAGATTTGTTTAATTAAAGGTGAGTCCTTCCTTCTTTCCTTTGTTTATTTATTTATTGAAATGGATACATGCCACATGATTTCAAGTTGGCACGGTCCAGGAAGGGAGAGGAAAATAGCGGCTGTGCCAACTGGCTCTGCAGATGGTGCTGCCGAGAACGATTTGGATTCTTCGATCATGGGCTGCGGTTCCATGAGGAGAGACTTCTTGCAATGGACAGTACAACCCATTTGTATGATTCGCAGAGACCATGAAGAAGAAATGTTTTTACCAACAGTCTCAAGAATTTGATCAGGAGGGCTTTAAACTGAGTTTCGTCGGGGAGGGAGACAATATTAAGGAAGGCAAAAGGGCTGGAGAAAATAGTCAAACTGTCATAGAGGAAACAAGACAAATAGTGCAAGGACCCAACAGTGGGAGGCAAAAAAAACAACAACAAAAACCTTGCACAGGCAGCAAGTAAAGGGGAACCATGGTCTGTGATGTCTCTATACTAATGGACAGAGCATGGGAAATAAGCAAGATGAACTCAAATTCTTAGTACAACAAAGCAAATGTGATATAATAGGCATCACTGAAACCTGGTGGGATGAGTCTCATCATTGGAATGTAGAAATAGAGAGATATAAACTTTTCAAGAAAAACAGGCCAAACAAGAGAGGAGGAGGAATAGCACTAAAAAGATTGTATGTACAGTGCTGTGTAAATTTACAGCGCTTTATAAATAAAGGATGATGATAATAATAATAATAATAATAATAATAATAATAATAATAGTTTATTTCTATCCCACTTTTCCAATTCAGATCAAAGTGGTGTACAAATCCAGATAAAATTACAATAATCAATAAAACAGATAAAACAAGATATAAAACAGCATATAAAACTAATACTCGAGTAGCTGAGTAGGGGAATCCAGAAAAACATAGCCAGAGTCGTTACCAAAATAGAGAGGGGAAACCAAAGTCACATCTCATGGGGGGAAAGCCTGGGAAAAGAAAAAGGTCTTGAGATTCTTCTTAAACAAGTCCAAAGATATGGTGGAGCGGAGCTCATCAGGGAGATTATTCCATATTCTCGGGGCTGAGATTGAAAAGGCCCGTTGCGAGGTCCTCACATAACCTCCAGTTGGGACCTCCAGCAAGTTTTTCCCAGCAGACCTGAGTGTGCGGGGCAGATTATATGGGGAGAGCTGGTCCTCCAAGTACCCTGGGCCCAAGCCATTTAATAATAATAATAATAATAATAATAATAATAATAATAATAATAATAATAATAATAATACGTCAGGGACATTTACACCAGTGAAGAGATCCAGGACATCAATACTGGAAGCCTGGAGAACATCTGGATAAAAATTAAAAGGGAAGGAAAGCAATAAGACGTTTATGGTGGGACTCCACTACAGACCCTCAAATCAGAGGGGAGGAATGGGATGTACGCCTTTTTAGAATAGATGACTACACACTCAGAAAGGAGAGATGTTGTAGCGATGGGTGACTCAACTATCCTGATATTTTGTGGGAATTCAAACTCAGCAAAATCTCAGGTTAGCAATTCTCTCACTGCCTGGAAGACAGTTTCATTGCCAAAAGGTGGAAGAGGCACAAGGGGGTAGCTATTTATAGATCTGATCCTAACCACAAGGATGACTTGGTTAATGGGGTGCAAGTGGTGGGATCATTAGGTGGAAGTGACCATGCCCTGGAGTTTGTTATTCAATGGAAGGAGAAGCCAGGACATAGTCAGACATGCATCCGAGATTTTAGGAGAGCGGATTCAGTAAACTTAGAGAGTATTGCGTGTGATCCCACTTTCAGAAATACTAAAAGAAAAGGGAGTTCAGGATGGGATGGGAGTTTCTCAAAAGGAGATACTGAAGCACAATGTCAAACAGTTCCAGTGAGGAAGAAAAATGGAAGGTGTCCTGAAGAAACCAGGATGGATGGACGAAGAAACGTTTCAACTGAGCTAAGTTTAAACGGAACCATGTATAAAAAATGGAAAAAAGGGGAAATCACAAAAAGGAATTAAAAGAAATAGCAGGCATGTGTAGGGGTAAAGTCAGAAAACCTAAACCACAGAATGAACTCAGGCTTGCTAGAGAGGTTAAGAATAACAAAAAACGCCTATTTTGGATATGTCTGCAGCAAAACTAAGAAGAAGGAAATGGTAGGGCCACTGCGTCGACAAGATGGTAAAATGATAACGGGGGACTGAGAAAAGGCAGAATTACTCAATACCTTCTTTGCCTCAGTCTTCTCAGAAAAGGAAAAGGGTGCTCAACCTGAGGATAATGGAGCAGAGGAGAGATTAGGGGAATTTCAGTACAGAATAAGTAAAGAGATAGTAGAGGCCGAGAGTCTAGTCCTCTTGGTTGAAGCAGATTCTTCCCAGC
This sequence comes from Sceloporus undulatus, assembly GCF_019175285.1. Taxonomy (NCBI): domain Eukaryota; kingdom Metazoa; phylum Chordata; class Lepidosauria; order Squamata; family Phrynosomatidae; genus Sceloporus; species Sceloporus undulatus. Next base: position 20,605,359 of record NC_056523.1, on the reverse strand, counting down.
GGAGCGGAGAGTGTGGGGAGGATAATATAGGAGAAGGCGCTCCCACGAGAAGGACCCAGGCCATGTAGGGCTTTAAAGGTTAGAACCAACACTTTGTATCTTGCCCAGAAGCTAATAGGCAGCCAATGAAGGGATTTTAAAACTGGTGTGATATGGGCAGATCTAGTTGTGCCAGTAACCAACCTGGCTGCCATATTCTGTACCAATTGAAGTTTCCGAACTTGACACAAAGCCCCATGTAGAGCATGTTACAAAAGTCGAACCAAGAGGTTAGCAGTGCAAGTATCAATGTTTCAAGGTCTTCCTGCTCCAGGAAGGGGCGCAGCTGGCGTATCAGCCGAAGCTGACCGTCACGTCCACCTGAGCAGTCAGATGGAGACACGAGTCGAGGAGCACCCCCAGACTGCGAACAGAGTCTTTCAGGGGAACTGTGATTCCATCCAGAACTGGCTGGCATAACTCCATGCCCAGATTAGGGGTCCCTATTGCAAGTACCCCGTCTTATCTGGATTCAACTTGAGTTTGTTTTCCCTCATCCAGTTCATTACTGCATCAAGACCACCATTCAGAGGAGAGATGCCATCCTTAGTCACTGCATCAGTCTGAGACATAGAGAAATATATTTGGGTGTCATCAGCATACAGTGGTGCCTCGGGTTACGAAATTAATTTGTTCCGCGGCCGCTTTCGTAACCCGAAAAGCCTTCGTAAGCCGAATTGCCATAGGCGCTAATGGGGAAAAGCCGCGTTTCGTGCGAAAAAGCGCCGAAAAGCACCAAAAATTTTCTTCGTAACCCGAAAAAACATTCGTAACCCGGAACAATTATTTCCAATGGGATTTTTTCATATCCCGAAAATTTCGTAACCTGGGTATTTCGTATCCCGAGGTACCACTGTACTGATAACACCTCGCCTCATGTCTTCGGAGGATCTCACCCAGAGGCTTCATGTAAATGTTGAACAACATTGGGGACAGAATCGCACCTTGAGGAATGCCTGACCTAAGCTCCCTCTTGGTTGAATAACTGTCCCCAAGCGGCACCATCTGGAATCTACCTGAGAGGTAGGATCGGAACCACTGCAAAGCAGAACCTCCAATTCCCAGCTCTCTCAGGCGTTCAAGAAGAATACTGTGGTCAATGGTATCAAAGGCCGGTGACAGGTTCAAGAGTACCAGCAGGGTCCCACTTCCCCTGTCGGTGCCCAGATGGAGATCATCGACTAAGGCAACCAAGGCTGTCTCAACTCTGTAGCCTGCCCTAAATCTGGTATGAAATGGAGCTAGAAAATCCGTTTCTTCCAAGACTGCTTGGAGTTGAACAGCGACTGCCCTCTCAATTACCTTGTCTAAAAATGGTAACAATGAGACAGGCCTATAGTTGTTTCTGTCCAGGGGGTCAAGGGAAGGCTTCTTTAAAAGTGGTTTAACTTCTTAGCTGCATCTATTGCCACACTATAGGATTTAAGATAAATCCTATGATGTGTCCTGACAGATATGAGCCGAGATCTTTGCCAGTCACGCTCAAGTCGTAGTTTAACCTGCTTAATTCTCCTAAGATCTTCGGTATACCAGGGGTTATGGTTAGAAGTGGGCTAGAAAGAACGCTTGGGGGCAATACTGTCTATAGCCCTGGTGAGATTATTGTTCCAAATGTTGACCAAGGCTTCAACAGTATCGTCGGCACTGCCAGCCATTGAACCCTCTAGGGCCTCTTGGAACCTATTGGGTTCCATCAGCCTTCGAGGGCAGACCATACGAATAGGTCCTCCACTCCCGACTGGGGGAATAGTGGTCTTCAGCTCAACTTTCACTAGGAAATGATCTGCCCATGACAATGCAGAGATGTTAACTACTTCCGCCCGCGGATGTGCCTGCTCCGTACAGAAGACCGCAACAAGGGTATGACCTGTGCAATGTGTGGGCTCAGAGACTATCTGGGAAAGGCCCATATTTGTCATGGTAACCATGAACTCCTGAGCTGCACCTGAAAGATTTGTCAAACTGGTCTCGAGGGGATGTTGAGGTCACCCAGGATCAGAAGCCTAGGTGACTCCAGCAGCAGCTCTGAAACCAGTTGTCTCAGCTCGGCTAGGGAGTCTGTTAGGCAACGGGGTGGATAGTAGACCAACAGAATCCCCAGGCTTTCCCTAGTCTTAAGGCCAAGGTAAATACCTTAAAGAAGTTACAACAGTCCAAATCCCTATGTATATGCAAATAGGATGATATTAGGCCCTGAAGGCTGTGTTAAAAGGCCAAAATAACACTATTACGTTTTTCTATCTCTCAAAGCAAAATATTGCTGGCAAAATGCAAAATCCTCCTTCTGCCATAAAATATTTCAGTTGCAAGAGCAGTTACTGTACAGAATGCATAACCTTCTTTCTTATACCTGCCATTTTTTTTAAAAAAATTACATTCTTTAGAAAAAGAGCACAAACCAGTGTGGGAGTTCTCACAGAGATGTTTAAACACAAAAGTAGGAAAGACACTGCTATACTGTATTACCAAGGCCTCTTAGGAAACGTAAGAGATTTAAGAGCTCAGTATATTTTCAAGGCAAGCACCTATGTTCCCTAGAAACATAACTGGCCTAATTAAATATTTTGTGGCATTTGTATTTGCTTGTATTTTGCTGCATGGCCAGCATGGCTACCCCAAATATGTTTCCTGGATTGGAAGATACCAAGTTTAGCTGCACCAGGGCAATCCTAAAGAAGAGGGAGCCTAAGTACTGGAACTTAATTCTTTGAGATTTCTATTTGTTGAGGTTTCTACCTCCAGCAAAGATAAAGCTTTTTCATTTGGACTATAATTGGCAAATTTTACATATAGAGCACCTAAATGTTTTTCTAGCTGTAGCAGTACACAGGCTTCATGAGAAATTCAGTGTTCTCTGCCTAAGAAGGGAACCTATGGCTTCACACAGGACAGAGACAAGCTAGCTCTCAAGAGAAGTCACTTCATTCCTGCTAATGGAGTTTAAATTTTACTGTCCTTACTGACCAAGAAGTGGAGTGGCCTGTTACCTAAACCACCAGAATGTGGATGGCTCCATAGCTGCCTGTGATATGTGGGGTGACTGGCTACTGAAGTGTCCAGTTGAAATTGAACAAAGGTTCTGTCTGGTTTCAAACTAGACCAAATTGCTGTTGTCTAGGCACATATATTTATGGCAAGAAATGGGTCCTGCGACAGTGTTTTGGGAGTTAAATGGCTTTTCTAGGAGAAGAATGGAATGAGATATAAGGAAACGGCCAGAGAATTGGTGTGAATGTCCTCAAAGTTTAATTCCCAGAAGGAAACTCCCTTTGCCTGTTGTATGTAAGCAGTCACCAGGCCCAGCACTCACCATCACACTCCTTGGTGAAGGGATTATGCTGATTTTGAGTGATCTCATCTTGGCTAAGTGCCTTGGTTTCCCCCATGCCGAGTCATCTGGATTTCCTAATATGATGTGGCTGATTTCCTGCACTAGGGGGTGCCCCCTTTTGGCTACCTGCCTAAAACATCCTTTTTGTTATTAATTTGATACCAGAAGCTGAAGAGGGGTGACTGAGGGATGGATTCTGGGGTAATAGGCTTGATTTTAGATTGTACGCCATAGGCAGGTTTTATCCGTATCTTGGTTGATGACTATGTAAAGCGCTGTGTAAACTTAGGTGCTATATAAATAAACTATAATAATAATAATAATAATAATAGGCCTCTGCCTTCATTAAGATCTCTCCAGAACAAAAAAAAACCTACAACAGAAACAACATCTGATACAAAATATAGGCATGTGATTCTAATGTCATCGCTTTTGTGAAGTCAAAGGCTTTCATGTCCGGCATCCACAGTTTTTTGTGGGAGTTTTGGGCCACATGGCTGTGTTCTGGAATAATTTATTCCTGACATTTTGCCTGCGTCTGTGGCTGGTATCTTCAGAGGGTTCTGAAGATGCCAACCACTGCTCTGAAGCACAGATGCAGGTGAAACTCCAGGAATAAATTCATCCAGAACACAGTCACATAGCCCAAAAAACCCACAAAAACTATCATAACTTTTCTTCTCCTGTATGATTTTTTAAATATACTTTTCCATGATGAAGAAGCCAGTGGAACTTCAAAAGCTTGCATGATGTATTTTTTATATTTCATTTGGCCAATAAAGATGCTGTTCTTTGTGGATTTTGGGTTTTTTATTTTTTGTTTGTATTTTTCTGCATGGCCAGCAATCCCTGAATATGTTTATTGGGCTATTAAGTATCTTTTGGTTTTTGGGGGCTATGTGGCCTTGTTCTAGAAGAGTTTATTCCTGACATTTTGCCAACACCTGTGGCTGGCATCTTCAGAGAATGCATGACATCATTTCCATGCCAGTATTCTCTGAAGATGCCAGCCACAGATGTCAACAAAACATCAGGAATAAACTCTTCTAGAACACAGCCACATAGCCCAAAAAACCCACAGAAAACTATAGATGCCGTCTGTGAAAGACTTCAACTTCATATTAAGTATGTCTTTCATACCTTTGAGACTTCTGCCTGTTTTTCTTGCCCTTTTGGTCTTAGAGCTTTCCTTCCTTTAAAAACTGAAATAACAACAACTAAAATGTGAGAGGAGCATGTGAGTCACAACCAAGGTTCCTTCTAGTTTGACAGCAAACCACAGATTGCAGTTATATGATTGAAGGAGGCTATTGCTTTAGAATGCCCTTCTTCTTTACCTTAGCTCAGACATACTCATACTCTGTAGAAACTAACCTTTTATCCACTTTGGTTCCTTCAGAGTCTCTAATAAAAAGAAAGAAAGAAAGTAGGTAAAAGTCCTAACTAGTATCGTATATGTACAGCATATGGACTCTATATATAATACATACATAGTAGTACATACTACATTACTACATAGTGCATTAGTGCATATACTAACAAATGCCCTTCTGATTTTACATATCTATTTATCTACCCAATGATCCACCCAAAGAGTGCACATTTCTTCTTTAAAGCACCGGAGCACACAAAGGGACAAATAAAAATTCAGCTATCACATTCACACCACCTTAGCATGATTAATCAGTCAGTGGATCAGCATGCAAAGGGATATTGTAGCACCTTTGAGACTAACTGATATCTACTTAATCAGATGTATGGAGTGACATGCTTATAGATGAACATTCATGCTCATAAATAAAGAGGTGTGTGTGTGTGTGCGCGCGCGTGTGCGCGTGTGTAAATAGTAACAGAAATGCAAAGCTTGTGGGCATGAGGATAAAGTGACATCACTGACATGTTCATTTGTAATGATAAGTCATTGGGAAGAAAGATATTGCCCAAAGCCAAGATGAGTAGATAACCATCTGAATGGTAGAGGAATGCAGTATAATGGGAACCAGAAAGGAGATGTGATAAAATGGACAAGAGAGCCATCCTGAGATTGGAGTGTTAACTAGTGTGCCAGGAAATCGTGTCCCTTCAACCCACTGTTGGACCAGAGATTGTGAATATATCCCAGTTCTGCTGTGTCCTTATCCAATCTCCTTTTGAAGATTTTTTGTTGTTGTTCAAGGACTGCTTTCCTAATTACTGAACATGTTCTAAAGTGACTTGGACTTGTATTCACTTGTTGATTTTAGGGGGAAATAAAAATATTTTCCATCACAACAAATACACTGGGTACCTCTGAATTTCTTCAGTTCCTTCTGCAGTGACTCACTCTCCTTGGTTAATTTTTGGAGCTTTTTCATTAGTTCTGGAGATTCAAGCAGAGCGGGAAGTTCAAACGTGACTCCCTTGCACCTATAGTTTTGGCGAAAACATAACCAAAGGACAAAACCTGTTATTTGCACCAAACTGCTCTGATATCTCAGAAAATCTGGTGTGGAAGACATTTACAGATGATAAATGAGATAATGGGGAACGGGAAGCAGTAAATAATGCTAGGCACCATGATTAATAATCACTGATATCTTTCATTAATTTATTTCCTCTTTTAAAACTAAGCAGGTAGTTATCACTACATATTGTAAAATCAGTAAAATCAGTTTTCATACTTTACCTCTGGCTTTGAAAATCCTCTGCTCAGAGAGACTAAACATCATTTGCGTGGTGAATGGTACCAGGCTACTGAGTATCACAAACATCAATGTTTTGGGGCCCACGGCGAAATATGGGGACCAATTTGCATGTAACCAGTATGTAGTTTTCAGTAGCTTTCAACTGGAGGGGACCAGTGTGGTAAGTATTGGACTATGTCTCTGGAGATGAGATTTTCAATCTCCACCCAGCCATGGAAACTCACTAGGTGAACTTAGGCA
>NC_056523.1:20589547-20598965 GCF_019175285.1 Sceloporus undulatus | reverse complement strand
TACACCAGTGAAGAGATCCAGGACATCAATACTGGAAGCCAGGTGGAGAACATCTGGATAAAAATTAAAAGGGAAGGAAACAATAAGGACGTTATGGTGGGACTCCACTACAGACCCTCAAATCAGATGGAGGAATTGGATGACGCCTTTTTAGAATAGATGACTACACACTCAGAAAGGAGAGATGTTGTAGCGATGGGTGACTTCAACTAACCTGATATTTGTTGGAATTCAAACTCAGCAAAATCCTCAAGGTCTAGCAAATTCCTCACTTGCCTGGAAGACAGTTTCATTGTCCAAAAGGTGGAAGAGGCAACAAGGGGGGTAGCTATTTTAGATCTGATCCTAACCAACAAGGATGACTTGGTTAATGGGGTGCAAGTGGTGGGATCATTAAGTGGAAGTGACCATGTTCTCCTGGAGTTTGTTATTCAATGGAAAGGAGAAGCTAGACATAGTCAGACATGCATCCTAGATTTTAGGAGAGCGGATTTCAGTAAACTTAGAGAAGTATTGCGTGTGATCCCACTTTCAGAAATACTAAAAGAGAAGGGAGTTCAGGATGGATGGGAGTTTCTCAAAAGGGAGATACTGAAGGCACAATTTCAAACAGTTCCAGTGAGGAAGAAAAATGGAAGGTGTCTGAAGAAACCAGGATGGATGACGAAGGAACTTTCAACTGAGCTAAGTTTTAAACGGAACATGTATAAAAAATGGAAAAAAGGGGAAATCACAAAATCACGTAAAGGGAACAGAATTCCAGAGAAAATCTGTCGCAAATGCAGATAAATAGGAAGGAGAGTGAATGTGTTTCTTGTATGAGTGGCCATAAGGGCTAAAGAACTTTTGGGTTGGCTCTACCCCATTTTCCATCTTTGGTCACATAGTTTGTCGGCTGGCTCTGTGCCTGACAGCCCAGTGGCAGTTGTGTGATCACCCCTGGACGTGGTGTCAGCGTAGTTTCCTGACGTCCTAACTTTGTGTTGTCTCTATTGTGGGTGGGGAACAGGCTCTACCGTGCTAGGGATCCCAACCACACAACCCCAAAATCCAAACTGACTTGAGGCTTGGCAGCATTGAGAACAAAGAACCAACCAGGCTTTACTTAACAGCTTGCAAAACCTTTTAGAGGAATCACAGTAACACAACCCCAAAATCCCAATATCCCACATACACACACACACACCACCTTGCAAAAGGTAAGGCAGGAGAGGGAGGGAGACGTCCCAACCTAGACTGCTTACTGGGGCACAAGGTTAGGTTCCAGCCAGCGGGAGGGGCTCCCACAGATCCTGGCTGGAGAGGGGAGGAAACTCCTCGATAAAGGAATCCCTTTTCTTGGGCAGGAGAGGCTCCCATTTGAGCAGCTCCCTTTACGTGATTTCAATCTCCACCCAGCCATGGAAACTCACTAGGTGAACTTAGGCAAGTCACATTCTCTCAGGCTTGGAGGATGGCAAAGGCAAGCCCACTTTGAACAAATATTGCCAAGAAAACCCCAAGAAGGTTCGCCTTATGATTGTCGTAAGTTGGAAACAACTTGAAGGCACACAACGTCACAAGAAACTTTCAACTACTTTGAGCCTAGAATCAACTTCTGATTCAAGGTGGGCAATAGTCGGAGCTATGTTAGCCCCCAAATAGACCTAAGAGGACTGCACCCACTGCTGCAACCCCCTGTGTTAAAACAATTCATTTGCCATCAAATGCCCTCTGGGGGAATGGGGGTAAAACACCACGCCTCTTTTCCCTTGCTCTGAGAGGCCACTTTTACAACATCGAGTCAATTTCCATGTCACTTCCTGTTAAAGAAAAGGCCTTTCCCAAACCTAAAATGGTCCAAGGAACAGTAGTGTCAAAACCACCAACCATTCCCTCTCAGAGGACATTTGGAAGGACTTGGAAGGAAAAGATTTTTCTAAAAAAACTCTTTTTTGTCTTAAAGGTTTAAGACCCTTCAGAGACCCTGGGAACACAAAAACAATCCTGCAGCAATATTTTCCTGCACCTCTGCTCTAAATGTAAGAGGACTCTCCTTGGAGTAGACTAATACTACACGACAAACGTGGGCAACATCCTGAGATCCACATGATGCATGCAATTGCTGGTGGACCAGGGCGATGGGTTGCCGGAGTGAAAACTGGAGAAGGTTGTACAGAAGCAGGAGTTTCAGCAGGTGTTGCTTGTAAGGAATTATTTCTTTCTTGTTATGTGCCTTCAAGTCATTCCAACTTATGGTAACTCTAAGGCAAACCTAACACAGGGTTTTCTGGGGTTGAAAGTGTGTGACTCACCCAAAGTCACCCAGTGGGTTTCCATGGGCAAGCAGGAGTTTGAACCCTAATCACATGAGTTGTAGTTCAGCTCTCAAACCACTAAGCCACGCTGGGTCCCAATTCTCTTCTATAAAGGTAAAGGTAGTCCCTTGCCATGAATCTCTAGTTGTAACCGATTGTAGGGGGCAATGCTTATCTCTGTTTTTAAGCTGAAGAGCTAGAGTTGTCCAAGGACTGCTCTGGTGGTCATGTGGCCAACATGACTGCACCGAATGCTATTACCTTCCTACTGAGAAGTGGTATCTATCTATCTATCTATCTATCTATCTATCTTAAAAATTAATATTTGAAATTTTACAAAACAAATTTTAGTATTCTTTCCATACAAATATCACCTCTGTGCACCCCACCTCCGGAGCCATTCCCTTCTTTATATTCCATCCAAAATTTTAACTCCTCCTGTGGAGGTAATTTCCCATCTTCTTTTCTTAGTACATTTTCAATAATTTTTTTTCCATATTTCATCAAAATCATTTCCTTTCCATAATCCTTTTTTTACTTTCAATTTACATGTTAATTTGTCATTACCTGCTAACTTCCAAACTCCTTTATACCAGTCCTACAATATCACATTCATTTTTGTTTTCCAATTTCTTGCTATGATTAATCTCGTAGCATTAAACAAATTTGTTACAAGGTTTTTTCTTCTTTTTCCCATTCTACTTCATTGTATATTGATAACAATACTATATTTGGTTTTCTATTTGTCTTTACATTAATAATATTTTCTATCTCTACTATTACTATTTCCCAAAATTCTTGTACATATTTACATTGCCACGACATATGTGCATATGATCTTACTTCCTGACAACCTCTCAAACAATATTTTGAATTATCTTTGTTTATATTATGTAATCTCACTGGTGTCAAATACCATTTCCAAATCAATTTATAATAATTTTCCTTAATTCGCACCAATAAATTTCTCAAATGTCTTTGTTCCCAAATTTTATTCCATTCATTATCACAAATTTTACATCCTAATCATCTTCCCATATTTCTTTTAAAATAATTTGGTTTATTTTCCCCCCTCTTATTCTCCATTAATATTTTATACCTTTCTATCTACTTGCATTTGTATGCTTTCAAACTGCTAGGTTGGCAGAAGCTGGGACTAGTGACAGGAGCTCACACCATCAGGCAACACAACCATTAAATGTACAAGAGCCCTCTCCAGTTTTCACTCTGGCAAATTTACCAGGGAGGCATCACCTTCCCTGAAACCATAGACCTTTGAAGAAAGTTTTGAACCTCCTCAGGATTCCTCAGCTTATTTTTTAAAATGGTCTCAAATATCCTCCACAACTCTTAGAGGGTACAGGAGCACGTTTGCCAAGTTTTTTTGTGTCTGTGTGTGTGCAGGTGATGGCCTTTTTGTTTTCAACAGGAAGTCAACCAGATGTCCTAAAGCGTATGAGCAGCCATTTGGGCCCAATTTCTAAGAAGTTTTTAAAAATTGGGGAGATTGGGGGGGGGGGTTGATGCAACCCTATAAAGTCACATGAAAGCCACTGCTGCCCCTCAGTGCTCAGTAGTTGCCCACTCCTGGTTTAATACAACACTTGGAACCAAATAACACAACACTTGGAACCTAGCTTTCTGGTTTGTTCTTCCCCAATAAGCTACAGAAAGAACCCACAGCTTGTTCTTATGCTCTTCCTCTGTCTTGTCAAATGAGTGTTGATTCCTGCAAGACTCAACTGTCATGTTCAACAATCAGCACACATAAGCATGCTGGTGCGTTCACAATAAGTCAGAATTCTTTCTTACCAAGATGTCTGGCTGCACCTTTTCTCTTTTTCCTCCCATCTGTATTACTCTCTTCTTTAGTTGCTTTTAGCAGAAGCAGAAATGTGATGATAGAATAGGTCATTCTACCCATGTAAGATAAAGGTGCAGTGCACTTGTAAAACCCAAACTAGAACATAGTTGATTAAGATGGACAAGTCAAGGAAGTCAAGCTTTTAGTTTAGTGTTATTAGCTTGTCAGAGGTTAGAGGTCTGAAGTAGGAAAGAAAATGTTGTTGTTGCTGACGATGATCATTGTTTATTGTTGCTTATGTATTGTTTTTTTTAAAAGAAACTTTACATTGCTCTCTTACAGAAATGTATATATTTAGTCTGTAATGCCCTTTAATGTCTCAATAAAACTATTAAAATGAAAAAAAAGAAAAAAAAAGAAAAACCGAACTATCAGTTCAAGACAACTGGGTATAAAGACTAGTTTATACCACAGGTCAGTTCAACAATTAAAAATTACAAATGTGCCTGAAAGTAATGATAAGTACAAATAAACTTCTTATATTTGTATTTTTTTTTCATATTGCCTCTAGAATTTTGCTCATAAAATGACCCTTGGAAAAGTTACAGCCCAGATCTAAGTTAACTTAAGGAAGTTCAAAGAAGGTAACCTACCTGTTGTTTTCCTCCTCTCTACAGCCACCAATTCCACATTGGACTTTATCACACGTGAGGAATTTCTCTTAATTTCGAATGAAAAGAAAGTGGGGCCAGAATGCATTTACGTGAATTCGCTAGTTCAGTGAATTTACGTGAATGCAAATTACGTTCGAACTGGCTTCCTGTTGCCCGAAAATAGCATGTCATTGCCCGAATTTGCGTGTGGTAGTCTATCACGCAATAACGTGAAACCCCATGATTGCATTCGGATTGCCATTGGATTATACTTCCAATTTCCATTGTCTGATAACGTCCATTGTTTAGGAAGGCTGGATAGCTCTTTGAAGCAGCTTTCTTGATACAGAAGTAGAAGTGAGAATGAAATGTTCCTCTCATTTTTATTCTGTGCCTTCAAGTCATTTCTGACTTATGGCAACCCTAAGGTGAACCTCTCATGAGGTTTTCTAGGCAAGATTTGCTCAGACAGGCTTTGTCTTTGTGTCCCTCTGAGACTGAAAGAGTGTGACCTCCATAAACTCCCTTAACCTAGTATGTTAAGTTTCCATTGTAGTGGATAACCCAGACTAATGAAACTTTTCAAGACATAATGAATTTGTAAGATATGAAGATCATGTCAAAAGCTTATGGTAAAGATAAAGGTTTTCCCTTGACATGAATGTCTAGTCATGTCCAACTATAGGGAGCAGTGTTCATCTCCATTACTAAGGGAGCTAGCGTTGTCAAAGACAACTCCATGGTCATGTGGTCAGCATGACTGCACAGAACGTTGTTACTCTCCCACCAAAGTGGTACCTATGTATCTACTATAATTTTAAATGCTTTCAAACTGCTAGGTTGGCAGAGGCTGGGACTAGTGATGGGAGTTGACTGTATCACATGGTGCTTGATAATTCCTATTGAAACAACATGAGAACTGCTGCTACTAAAATGCTACTAGTGCTACCTGTCCCCATCTTGTATGCATGAAGAACATTACATGAGAATGGCCATTCCGATTCCTAGGTTTTCTGGTTCTCAGCATGGGGTAAAACCAACAAGAAGAACAAACTCCTCACCTGTTGAGGGTGCTTCCAATATCCTGAAACAAGAAAGAGGAAAGAGACAGATTGACAGTCTAATACAAATGTTCCTGCCATGAGGGAGCTTATCTTATTTATCATACATATTTTGCCTTTCAGTACCTATGACAGTAGACATGAGCTTCACCAGGGATAGACTATACTTAGAGCTGCTTAAAAAAAGGAGAACTGTTGGATTAGACCAAAGGCCAATTTCGTCCTGCATTCTGTTCCTGTTCTGGCCAAATAGATATATGAGCATAATAGCTTTCCCTCAGATGTGTACCATGGTAATTCAGACTGAGAAACATATAGTCTCTCATATGGGTGATAACATATATCCATTATGACTCATAACCATTAATAGACTTATCATCATGAATCTGTCTTTTTAAAACATCCAAAATGCAGCCATCACTACATCCCATTGTAGCACATTCGACAGTTCAACTATGTACAGTATGAACACATATTTCTTATTTGTTGTTTGTCCTGATTTTCTCACCATTCACCTTCACTGGATGACCTCAGGCCTCAGTGTTATGGAAGAGAGAGGGAAGCAGCTCCATTTCTCCCATACTGTGGACAATTTTATACATCTTTATGTTGTCCCATTTATTCACTCTCCCCAGCAAAAACACTCAAAACATTATAGTCTTTTCTCATTGACCAGTTGTACTACAGCCACTGTGCCTTGACTAGCTCTGTAATATCAGTCAGAAAGATTATAGCATCATATCCCTTTCGCTTCTCGCTTTCCTCTCTCAAAGAAGAACTTTTTTTGACTATATACCATGATATGCCAAACAAACCAATTAATTCAAGCTCTACTGCAACTATACTGAGCAGTGCCAGTAGGGTTCTAGTGTAACTATACTGGGCAGTGCAAATCTTGTGCTTCAGAGAGGAAGATGGAATTGTGTACTAGTACCCTTGCCCCATTTGTTGTAGCAAATAAAGATTTTTTTTAAATTCTGGCAGGCCTTTAGCAATTGGCTTTCAGTGTGGATGCTGTACTGTCTGTGTTGTTGTTATTGTTAACTACCCTCAAGTTGATCCCAACTTATGGCTGCCCTGTGGATGAGACATCTCCAGTACGCCCTGTCCTCCACTACTGTCCTCAATTCTTGCAGATCCATGCCCATGGCTGCCCGGACGGGGTCCATCTGCCTAGCGTGTGGTCTTCCTTTCTTTCTCTTTCCTTCAACCTTTCATTGTCTTTTCTAAGGAGCTGTGTCTTCTCATGATGTCGCCATAGTTTGACAGTCTCAGTTTAGTCATTTTGACTTCTTTGCCGATAAAATCTCTCAGATAAGGGCTGATCTTGACGCTGGTCTTTTGACAGAACCTATAACAGAGGCGTCCAGTGACTCTGGAAACAAGGTTATTCTGGATCGTTTTGAGTTTGTAAGTACTGAGGACGTGGACAAGCTCCTTGGCTGTGTGAGAAGGACAACCTGTCCTCTCGAACCTTGCCCATCTTGGTTGACCGTCCAGGGAGGGGATCTAATAACGTCTTCATTACAGCTCATAATTAATACATCCCTTCGGGAGGGAATATTTCCACCTGCCTTAAAACAGGCCATAGTGAAGCCACTTCTGAAGAAACCCTCCCTAGATCCCCTGCAGATGAGCAACTTTCTTGGGCAAGGTGATTGAGAGGGCAGTAGCCTTCCAACTCCAAGTTGTCTTGGATGAAACCGATTATCTAGACCCATTTCAAACTGGCTTCCAAGCGGGATACGGAGTGGAGACTGCCATGGTCACCTTAGTCAATGATCTCTATCTGAGCATGAACAGGGGAAATGTGACCCTGCTGGTGCTCTTGGACATCTCTGCGGCCTTCGATACCATCAACCATGGTATCCTTCTGGAACGCCTGAGAGAGTTAGGTATCGGTGGCACTGCGCTCCAGTGGCTCCGGTCCTACCTTTCGGGACGATTCCAGATAGTGAGGCTGGGGGACTGTTGCTCTCGTAAAAGAGAGCTGACATCAGGCATCCCTCAGGGTGCCATTCTGTCCTCCATGCTGTTTAATATTTACATGAAGCCGTTGGGAGAGATCATCCGGAAATATGGAGCTCGGTGTTATCAGTACGCTGATGACACCCAGATCTATCTCTCCATGTTTCCGACTGATACAGTGACTAAAGATGGCACCTCTCCTCTGGATGCCTGCCTGAAGTCAGTAATGGGATGGATGAGGGAAAACAAACTCAAGCTGAATCCGGAGAAAACAGAGGTACTCTTGATAGGTACTCCAAATCCAGACGGGGAAATTTGCCACCCTGTCCTGGACGGGGTTAAGCTCCCCCTAAAGGACAAAGTTCGCAGTTTGGTGGGAGTATTCCTGGACTCATCTCTGTGGTTGTCATCTCAGGTGGATGTGATGGCCAGGAGTGCTTGGTATCAGCTTTGGCTGATACGCCAACTGCGTCCCTGTCTGGACCGAAAGGACCTTGAAACCATAGTACATGCTCTGGTAACCTCTCGCTTGGATTTCTGTAATGCACTCTACATGGGGCTACTTTTGTACCAGGTTCGGAAGCTTCAATTAATTCAAAATGCTGCAGCCAGACTGGTCGCCGGAACCTTAAGGTCAGACCATGTAACACCTGTTTTAAAATCTCTTCACTGGCTGCCAATTAGCTTCCGGGCCCAATACAAAGTGTTGGTCATTACCTATAAAACCCTACATGGCTTGGGCCCGAGTTACTTGAGGGAACACCTCTCCCTACACAATCCGCCTCGCACCCTCAGAACATCAGGGAAGTGCTTACTGGAACACCCCAAGGTGAGATTGAAAACAATTCACCAAATAACTTTTACAGCAGTGGCCCCGCATTATTGGAACAAACTTCCGGAAGAGATCCGCCTCAGTTCTACTGTGGACGTTTTTAAGAAATCTCTGAAAACTCACCTCTTCCATTTAGCATATCATAGAATCATAGAATCGTAGAGTTGGAAGAGACCACTAGGGCCATCCAGTCCAACCCCCTGCCATGCAGGACATCCAAATCAAAGCATCCCTGACAGATGGCCATCCAGCCTCTGTTTAAAGACCTCCAAGGAAGGAGACTCTATCACCCTCCGAGGGAGTGCATTCCACTGTCGAACAGCCCTTACTGTCCTTCCGACTCTTTTTAGGAAATTTATCCCCTCTCAGATGCTACCTCAAGATGTTCGACCACGATTAGATTAAGATAATCAGGACCTTTTATATGATGTTTTTAAATATGTCTATGTTATTCTGTCTATTTTATTCTGTTTTGTAATAGTTATTTGATATCTGATGTTGTGAACCACTTTGATCATTTTGGAAAAGCGGTATATAAATAAAGTTTTATTTTTATTTTTTTTATATTCCAAGGAACCCTCACTGCCCAGTATAGTTGCAGAACTCAGGCCTAATCTGTTCTATGACCCATTTGTTTATCTTTTTGGCTGTCCACATTATCTTCAGCACTCTTCTCCAGCATCACATCTCTAATGAATTTATTTTCTTTTTATCTGTTTTCTTAATTGTCTAACTCTCACATCCATACATGGCAATGGGGAAATTAACTGCTTGTATGATTCTGACTGTCATGTTTAGTTGTA
>NC_056523.1:20584355-20589447 GCF_019175285.1 Sceloporus undulatus | reverse complement strand
ATAGCACTGAACCAGGGTAGTTAAAGTGGTCTCAAACTGGATTATTTCTGCAGTGTTTTGGACTGAAATCTTTGGTATCACTACATGCATGGAATAAAATTACTTCCTTTTTAATTCTGGTATTAATAATTAATTATTAATTCCACTATATTTAATTCCAGAGCCAGTGTGGCACAGTGGTTTGAGCGTTGGACTACAACTCTGGGGACCAGGGTTCAAATCCCAGCTCAGACATGGAAACCCCATTCTTTGGGCAAGTCCCACTCTCTCAGCCTCAGGGGAAGGCAATGGCAAACCTCCTCTGAATGAATCTGGCCAAGAAATCCCCATTCGTCTTAGGATTTCGTGAAAAGAAATGACTTGGAGGTAAACAACAAGAACAGGGTTGTAACTTGCATCATCATCATCATCATCATCATCATCATCATCATCATTATTATTATTATATCCCACCTTTCTTCCAGTATAGGGACTCAAGGCAGTGAACAGTAGATTTAAAACAATACAATTTAAAAACAATACAACATTAACATGTATAAATATAAAATTTAAAAAACCATTTTAAAAGTGAAAACAATTATAAGTTAAAAATTGAGTATATTAAAAATACAAACCTTAATATTAAATTAATATTTTATTTAACAGCAGCAGCTAGAGAGACACATGCCGCAAAATGGAAATGCAAACAAATTCCAGAATTAGAAGACTGGATTTGGAAATTATATGAATATATGGGATCAGATAGACTAACACAGATATTAAATAATGATTCATTGGAAAAATATAAACAAGAATGGAATCCACTGATAAACTACTTAAGACAAGAATGGGGTCCAACTTTTACTTTAGGTTTGTTTTAATAGGAATTTAAGAGCTATTACATTAGACACTGGATAGTTGACCCTGAGCCCCTGGCTAGGATTGAACTTTGTGGTTTGTGAGCGCATGGTTGCAGTACAGGCATTTAACCACGTCCCTATCATAGGAGTTTCTTGGCAAGATTTGTTCAGAGATTTGCCATTGAACTTCCCCTGAGGCTGAGAGAGTGTGACTTGCCCAGGGTTGGAGAGAGATCTATCCTCTTTTAAAAGGGTCACCTTGGATATCAACTCTTGAGACATAAGGGGATCCTGAACGCCTCTGTATATTTCCCTCTGTTTCCCTCTCAATGTGCGGCACCCTTAAATCTTTCAAAAAGTCATTGCCAACTCAAGGAAGAAAAAAGGCAGGAAGCAGTGTCTGGCCTGAGTGAAAACTGCAAATGTTTCTGATAGCATTCAGTTTCAAAGAGAACTCATATTGGTTCCGACCCTCACCCCTCTTAGTCAATAAGAGTCCATTTCACCCTGTGATATATAAATTAAAATGACACTAAGTTCTACTCATTTCTTTCTTTTGTCCCAAGGAGTTGCAACTAACTGGCAAGGCCTCTCCAAAGAAAATATAGCTATATACAGTAGTGTGGTGTGTTTTGGACCTATATGGTGAGATGAACAGTCTCCTCTCCTTTTAGCTCAGTCGTCCCCAAACTGTGATCTTTGAGTGATTTTCGACTCCAACTCCCAGAATCCCAGACTATTGGCCAACATGGCTGAGGCTTCTGGAAGCTGAAGTCCAAAATCTCTTAAAAGGTACAGTTTGGGGACCACTGCTTTTAGGTAATAATTGGCTACTTTGGTTACTTATTTTTAATTTATTGCAGGGTCAGTTTGTTTGCTATCTGTGGTGAGGGTATCTTATTTATTCCATAAATGTTTAGGAATTGCTGGACAATAACCTTCGTACTTACAGCTTTCTTCAAAACTCAGCCCCTTTGGATTTGTGGTTGTGTGCCTTCAAGTTATTTCTGACTTATGGTGACCCTATCATGGGGTTTTCTTGGCAAGATTTGTGCAGAAGAGGTTTGCCATTGACTTCCTCTGAGGCTGAGAGAGTGTGACTTGCCTAAATAACCTCCCAGTGAGTTTCAAGGCTGAGCTGCCTTGAAACTGGACCCTGCTCTCTAGAGTCATTTGTCTATCAAACGACTAAGCTGGGCCTCATTTATTTTTATATACATTCCAGGTGTCATTTGTTGGCTTTCTGTGGTTGAAGGTACCTTATTTATTCCATAAATGTTTAGGCATGGCCACATATCTTCTTACCTAGGCCTTCTTTAAAACTCAACCCCTCTGGATTTAATTGGATTTCATTTTGAATAGCAACAGTTTTGAAGTAGATGCATACTCTGTTTCTAATCTTAAAGGAATGGTTGTAACAAAAAATAAACCCAGTAGTACCAAGATGTGGTATTAAAACACATGATATTAATTATAATAGAAGCTACATTCATTTATCACACTTTTTACTTTGTCATATCTTCAAACACCTTAATTTTTTTTAATTCTACTTCATCTTTACTAAATTTTTATAGGTTTTGGAGGGTAATATTGGTAAGCCTTGTAGCTATGACTTCCAGTGTGGGAATTATCAATGTAAAAATTCAAGTTTGCCCAGAGGTTCAAATGCTATTTCACTCAACAATGACTGTTCCATGAGAGCTTTTATAGTACATTGAAGATTTTTACATGCCATCACAAGGATCTATGTGCTTCCATCCTGAAAATGGTTAAAGTGTTGGCATCCCGGAAAAGCAAGCAAATTCACTAATGATTATCACACAAAGGAAAACAATGGATTAAAAGCACATTATGTATGAGAGAAATTGGGTAGAAAGCAAATTTGAGTTTCAGGTAGATGCAGACAATTCCCTTTGATATAACTTTGGAAATAACTTTTTTGCACATGCTCAAAACCGTCATTTCCGCAAGTGCATACACACACATGCTCCAGAGAGGGAAGGGAAACCAGGGAGGAAAGTACTCTTTACCCCAGAAGCTGCTTTAGAGGAAGGAAGGCTGAAGTTTCCATTTGCAAACTCCCATAAAACAACACAAACCACACACACACACTCATTAGAGAAAAGGAGGAAGCGGCTGGTCCATAAACCTGCCTAATTTCAGCAAGGGCTGAAACTCCCAGATGCCCTCCTTTGTCCTTTTCCAGGACATATCCTCCATTTCTCCCTCCTGTACAGGAGGTATTCCAAAATGTCCTCTCTCTACCTTCTCTCACCAGTGTTCCATGTCAGAGGCAGCAGCAGGAGGAGAGCATCTGTGTGGGAAAGAGGTGTGTGTGTCCCTTTAAGAACAAGGCTGCCTCCCTCCCCTCTGCACAACAAAGGAACCAGGGGAAATCTGGGAACAGGGAGAATCTCACAGATGGTTTTCAGATTACAGCAATTGCCTAAACACAACAAATTTGTGAATGAACTGAAAATCAATTTTTCCAAAAATGCCTATTACCTGATTCATATCACTTTTTGTTTGGATTATAAACTGTTTGTGCACATTGTTGTCATAACCAATTGCAAAACTGTGCCTAATGCTCTAGATGACCCCGGATTCTGACCAGTTTACCTTCCAATTTTCCCCATGTGATAAACTCCAAAGAAGTATTGCAGCACTTCAAGGAAAACACACTTTATTTGGCACAAGCTTTTGTGCAGTCCATGCCATCACATTTCAGAGAGCCTAATAAACAAGATTATGCCACTAATCATTAACAAAAAACAACAACAACCCAACCTTCTAGTATAGACTTTAGAACTTAGCATTGCTCCCTCTGCATGCCTGGTTCTTGGTGAGAAAACTACTTCCTGATTGCCAGAAGGAAACACCCATGGTTGTGTACAGAAACGAAACTCAGTGTTGTCCCTGCACTTTACAGGAAGACAAGGGCAATGGCTGCTCTGAATCCAGAAAAATCCCTCCAGGATGAAGCCACTTGTCCCATCTGCCTGGATTATTTTCAGAGTCCGATGATGATCATCGACTGTGGGCACAACTTCTGCCAGGGTTGTATAACCCAGTACTGCGAAGGGTCTCCTGGTGATGCATTATCCTGCCCACAATGCAGAAATCCCTTTCTCAGGAAAAACCTCCAACCCAACAGGCACTTGTTAAATATTGTGGCATTGGCCAAGGGTTTTGGTATGCAGCGAGCCAAAGAAGGAGAGCAGAAGCTGTGTGAGAAACACCAGGAGCCTCTGAAACTCTTCTGTGAAGAGGATCAGGTTTCCATCTGTGTGGTTTGTGATAGCCAGGGTGTACAAAACACAGTTTTTATCCAATGGAGGAGGCTGCTCAGCTTTTTTTAACAAAGGTAATGCAAAAGCTAGGGAAATTTGTTTTTGTGGTAAGTCAGGGTTTGAGGAGGGGAACAAGTGAAGGGTGAGGGTGGGGGTGCCTTCAAATTCCCAGAAGGCCTGGAAGCTATTGTTTCTTATGCACTCTCCCCACAAATGATTTATGGGGGTAGATTTATACATTTATAGATTTCTAATAGGGGTTGATCTTCAGGGCTGGGGTTGGTGCTTCAATTTCCCACTAACTTCAGGCCATACTGCCATTTTTGTGGCAACCAATCTTCAAGATTATGCCATAACGAAAGCAGTTGGGTGAACAGTAGGGGTAAAACCCGGGTTACGAAATAATTTGTTCCGCCGCGCTTTGTAACGAAAATCTTCGTAAGGGAAAAGCAATAGGCGCTAATGGGGAAAAGCGCGATTTTCGTGCGAAATAGCCGAAAAGCACCAAAAAATTTTTCTAACCCGAAATAACCTTCGTAAACCCGAACATTTTTTTTAATGGATTTTTTCGTAACCCGGAAATTTCGTAAGGCGCCATTCGTATCCCGGGGTACCACTTAACTAGGACCTAGGATGCCATATTCTGCCTGTAGGTGGGCAATCCCCACTTTTGCGGTGCCGGCCATCCCGTCCAGTTTCGCGCCAAAACCGGGACTGCCCGCTGCAGCCACTCCGCCCCCGCACGCCCTTCTTTGGCGTGGGGTCCCCAAGCCGCGAGGCCTAGGAAGGTTCTCCGCAATCCGAGCTCACCATGGAGCGTCCCTCCTGGGCCCCGGCGAGGCCTACAATAAAATTAGGGCTTTAAAAAAAAAAAAATCCTACATTTTGATATGTTGTCCTACATTGTCCGTTTGAGGTCTTCGCTTATGGCAAATCCTAATTATGCCCAAATTTGGTTTGGGA
>NC_056523.1:20582441-20584330 GCF_019175285.1 Sceloporus undulatus | reverse complement strand
CTCTTCTGTGAAGAGGATCAGGTTTCCATCTGTGTGGTTTGTGATAGGTCCAGGGTGCACAAAAACCACAGTGTTATTCCAATGGAGGAGGCTGCTCAGCTTTACAAGGTAATGGCAAAAGCTAGGGAAATGTTTGTGGTGGGGTAATGTCAGGGGTTTGAGGAGGGGGAACAAGTGAAGGGTGAGGGTGGCGGGGCCTTTCAAATTCCCAGAAGGCCCTGGACAGCTATTGTTCTGTATGCACTCTCCCCACAAATTGATTTATGGGGGTAGATTTATAGCATTTATAGGATTTCTAATAGGGGTTGATGACTGTCAGGGGCTGGGGTTGGTGCTTCAATTTCCCACTAGACTTCAGGGCCATACTGCCTTTTGGGCAACCAATCTTCAAAGATTATTGCCATAACAGAAATGCACTGTTGGAGTGGAACATGTACTAGGCCTAGGGATGCCATATCCTGCCTGTAGGTGGGGCAATCCCACTTTTGGCGGTGCCGGCCCAGTCCCGGTCCAGTTTCGCGCCAAAACCGGGACTGCCCCGCTTGCAGCCACCTCCGCCCCCGCGCGCGCCTTCTTTGTGGCCGCGGGGTCCTCCAAGGCCTCGCTGAGGCCTAGGAAGGTTCTCCGCAGTCCGAGCTCCAGCCACGGAGACGCTCCCTCCTGGGCCCCGGCGAGGCCTACATATAAAAATGTAGGGCTTTAAAAAAAAAAAGTCCTACATTTTGATATGTTGTCCTACATTTGTCCCGGTTTGGAGGTCTTCGCTTATGGCAATCCTAATTAGGCCCAATATTTGGTTTGGATGATTGAGGCATAACACGGAGTGGTGCCCAAGAAGGGCCTTTATAATTAAGCTGTATGAACTGCCATAGAAATGCAAAATGTGTGAGTAAGATGGTGAGGTAACAAATTCATTTTAACTATGGTCATTGGGACCCAAAAGTAAGTGGAAAGATGTTGCCTGAGACTTGGGTGGGTGGGTGACCATGTGAATGATGAAGGGAGTTTTGGTTGGGTATCAGAGAGGAAGTATGATAAACTGGCTAAGAAGAGCTTCATGAGACTGGCATGTTAATGTGTAGTGTGCCAGGATAAATGGACATAAATCAGGCATTAGAAATGGGCACAAAAGCCTGTTGTAGAACACTTCAGTTACCTCTAACTTCAGGACAGCAGTCCTTGAACAACAACAGCTACAACTACAAAGGAAGATTGGTTTGGAAAGTGAAACAGCTGAATTTCAAGTACTGTATATCCACAAACTCCAATCCACCAAAAGTGAGCTGATCATAGACAATGGCTTTCTGGCAGACAATAAGTATGCTAATGCATTAGAAAGTGAAGTATATTTTTTCTTCTCTCAGGTGTCATAATCATTACTACTATGGCTGCTACATTTCTATCCTGCTTCTCCTCTAAAAAGGGACTCATTTGTTCATTTCCTTTAGAGCAGAAGTGGGGTGAAAGTAGGGGTTATCAAGAATTTTTGCTTTCTAATTATTCATAAAAGCAGCCACAAAATGACCACTGGCACCAGCAGTGCCCTGATTTAAATTATACTGCTGAAATGTAGAAAGCTTGCGGGTAACTACGTGTGGAAGTTCTGCTCTGTTCTGTTCCTAAAATTCCTGGGCTAAGAATTTTATTTATACACCTTTTGTATCAGGTTCTGATTGGCAAATTTCAAGATACTAGTAAGAAACAAAAGTAGATCTTGCAACTTGGAAGCCTGTCAACCTTTGTTTTAGATGTTACAGATGTGTATATCCATTTCAGGAGAAAATAGAATGCTGTTTGCAGATTCTGAAAAAAGAGAGAGGCAAGATCTTATCATATAAATCAGATTCAGCCAAGTCAAATGAGGATCTTTTGGTAAGTGCTTTCATAAT
>NC_056523.1:20567740-20582416 GCF_019175285.1 Sceloporus undulatus | reverse complement strand
AATCTGATTTATATGATAAGGATTGTTTTTACTTTCTCTCTCTTTTTCAGAATCTGCAAACAGCGTCTATTTTCTCCTGAAATGGATATACACATCTGTAACATCTAAAACAAAGGTTGACAGGCTTCCAAGTTGCAGATCACTTTTGGTTTCGTACTGTATCTTGAAATTTGCCAAGCGAACCTGATACAAAGGTGTATATTAAATTCTTAGCCACAGGAATTTTAGGAACAGAACAGAGCAAAAACTTCCACACGTAGTTTAAACCCGCAAGCTTTTCTAACATTTCAGCAGTAATAAATTTAAATCAGGGCACGGCTGGTGCCAGTTTTTTTTGGTCATTTTGTGGCTGCTTTTATGAATAATTAGAAAGCAAAAAATTCGTGATAATCCCTACTTTCATTGCACCACCCATTCACCTTCATCACAACCCCACTGTCTGCTGCTAAAGGAAATGAACAAATGAGTCCCTTTTTAGAGGAGAACAGGATAGAAATGTAAGCAGCCATAGTAGTAATGAGATACAACTAGAGTAGAAAAAATAGACCTTCACTTTGCTAATGCAGTAGCATACGTGGTGCCTCGGGTTACGAAATAATTCGTTCCGCGGCCGCTTTCGTAACCCGAAAAGCCTTCGTAAGCCGAATTGCATAGGCGCTAAAGGGGGAAAAGCCGCGTTTCTGCGAAAAGCCGAAAAAAAGCACCAAAAATTTTCTTCGGATCCCGAAAAAACATTCGTATACCCGGAACAATGATTGCCTATGGGATTTTTTCGTAGACTGAAATTTAGTAACCTGGGTATTTCGTGATCACCGAGGTACGCACGGTACGTATTGGTCTGCCAAAAGCAATTGTCTATGATCAGCTCACGTTTGGTGATTGGAGTTTGTGGATATACAGTATTGGAATTCCAGCTGTTTCACTTTCCCAAACCATCTTCCGTTGTAGTTGTGAAGCGGTTGTTTGTGTCAAGGACTGCTTCCGGAAGTTAAGTTAATAAGTGTTTTCTACACACGTTTGTGCCCATTTCTAATGCCTAAGTTAGGTTCCATGTATCCTTGGCACAACTACACATGAACATGCAAGTCCTCATAGCTCTTCCTTAGCCAGTGTATAGCATACTTCCTCTCTGATACCCAATACCAACTCCCTTCATCAGTCACATGTAACCCACCCACCCAAGTCGCAGGCAACATCTTTCCACTTACTTTTGGGTCCCATGACATAGTTAAAATGAATTTTTTACCTCACCATCGTACATCACACATTTTTGCTTTCTATGGCAGTGCATACAGCTTAAGTTATAAAGGCCCTCTTGGCACCACGCCGTGTTTAGGCAGCATCATACAAACCAATAGTGGGGCCTAATGAGGATTGCCATAAAGCGAAGACCTCCAACGGACAAATGTAGGCAACATATCAAATGTAGGACTTTTTTTTTTTTTTAAAAGCCCTAATTTTTTATTGTAGGCCTCGCCCGGGGCCCAGGAGGGACGTCTCCATGGCTGAAGCTCGGACTGCGGAGAACCTTCCTAGGGCCTCAGCGATGCTTGGAGGACCCCACAGCCACAAGAAGGAGCGTGCGGGGGCGGAGTGGCTGGCAAGCGGTGCAGTCCCGGGTTTGGCGCGAACTGGACGGGAACGGCCGGCACCAGCCAAAAGGGGGAGGGCCCCACCTACAGGCAGTATATGGCAACCCTAGGCCGAGTACAGTGGTCCCGCCACCCCCCGGGATACGAATGGCGCCACTTACGAAATGTCCGGGTTACGAAAAAAATCCATTTAAAAAAAACTGTTCGGGGTACGAAGGTTTATTTCGGGTTACGAAAAATTTTTTGGTGCTTTTTCGCGCTATTTTCGCACGAAATCGCGGCTTTTTCCCCATTAGCTAGCCTATGCTTGTCCCTTACGAAGATTTTCGTTACAAAGCGCGGCGGAACGAAATTAATTCCGTAACCCGGGGTACCCCTTAACATGGTTTTCCAGCCCCAACATGCATTGCCTGTTATGGCAATAAGCTTTGAAGATTGGTGTGCCCAAAAGGCAGTAGGCCCTGAAGTATAGGGGGAAATTGAAGCACCAACCCCAGCCCCTGAAGTATCAACCCCTATTTAGAAAATCCTATAAATGCTATAAATCTAACCTCCCATAAATCATTTGGGGGAGAGTGCTAAGAAACAATAGCTTCCAGGCCTTCCTGGGAATTTGAAAGGCCCCCCACCCTCACCCTTCACTTGTTTCCCCATTTTCCCCCTCCTCAAAAACCCCTGACATTCCCAACCCAAACTTTCCCTAGCGTTTGCAGTACCGCTTGTAAAGCTGAGCGCCTCCTCCATTGGAAGAAACTGTTGTTTTTTTGTGGCACCCTGGAGACCTATCACAAACCAGCACAATGAAACCTGATCCGCTTCACAGAAGAGTGTAAGAGCTCCTGGTGGTTTCTCACACAATGCTTCTGCTCTCCTGCTTTGGCTCGCTGCATACCAAAACCCGATTGGCGCAATGCCAAATATTTAACAAGTGCCTGTGTGTTGGAGGTTTTTTTCCTTAGAAAGGGATTTCTTCTGCATTGTGGGCAGAATCATCACCAGGAGACCCTGCCAGTACTGGGTTATACAACCCTGGCAGAAGTTGTGCCACAATCGATGATCATCACGGACTCTGAAAAGAATCCAGCAGATGGGACAAGTGGCTTCATCCTTGAACGGGATTTTTCTGGATTGCAGAGCAGCCTTGGCCCTTGTCTTCCTGTAAAGAAGTGCAGGGACACACTGATTTCGTTTCTGTACACAACCATGGTGTTTCCTTCTGGCAATCAGGAAGTTAGTGTTCTCACCAAGAACCAGGCATTCAGAGGGAGCAATGCTAAGTTTTAAAGTCTGTAATTGAAGGTGGGGTTGTTGTTTTTTTGTTAATGATTAGTGGCATATCTTGTTTATTAGGCTCTCTGAAATGTATGGCATGGACTGCACAAAAGCTTGTGCCCAAATAAAGTGTGTTTTCCTTTAAGTCTCAAATACTTCTTTGTGAGTTATCACATGGGGAAAATGGAAGGTAAACGGTCAGAATCGGGGGTCATCTAGAGCAGTAGGCACAATTTTTGCAATTGGTTATGACAACAATGGGCACAACCATTTATAATCAAACAAAAAGTGATATGAATCAGGGAAGAGGCATTTTTTGGAAATTGATTTTTCAGTTCATTCACACATTGTTGTGTTTGGCATGCTGCATCTGAAAACCATCTGTGAGATGCTCCCTGTGTCCCAGATTTCCCCTGGTGCCTTTGTTGTGCATAGGGGAGGGAGGCAAGCCTTGTTCTTAAGAGGACAACACAACAACCTCTTCCCACACAGATGCTCTCCTCCTCTTCTTGCCCTCTGAACATGAACACTGGTGAGAGAAGTAGAGAGAGGACATTTTGGAATAACCTCCTGTACAGGAGGAGAAAAATGGAGGATATTCCTGGAAAAGGACAAGGAGGGGCATCTGTGAGTTTCAGGCCCTTGCTGAAATTAGGCAGTTATGGACGCAGCCGCTTCCTCACTTTTCTCTATTAGTGTGTGTGTGTGGTTTGGTGTTGTTTTTTAATGGGGTTTGGCAAATGGAAACTTCAGGCCTCCTCCTCTAAATAGCTTCCTGGGGTAAAAGTACTTTCCGCCCTGGTTGCCCTTCCCGCTCTGAGCATGTGTGTGTATGCACATTGTGGAAATGAAGTTTTGAGCATGTTGTTTTGCAAAAAAGTTAGTTCCAAAGTTTTATATCAAAGGGAAATTGTCTGCAATCTACTGAAACTCAAATTGCTTTCTACGCCCTTTCTCTCATACATAATGTGCTTTTAATCCATTGTTGTCCTTCCTCCTTTGTGTGATAATCATTAGTGATTTGCTTGCTTGTCCGGATGCCAACCACTTAAAACCATTTTCAGGATGGAAGCACAATAGATCCTTGTGATGGCAAAGAAAAAAAAAAAAAAAAAAATGTAAAAAATCTTCGTGACTATAAAAGCTCGGATGGAACAGTCATGTTTGACGAAATAGCATTTGAACCTCTGGGCAACTTGAATTTTAGCATTGATAATTCCCATATTGGAAGACATAGCTTACAATGCTTACCAATATTACCTCACAAAACCTATAAAATTATAGAATGATTAGAATTTAAAAAAATTAAGTGTTGAAGATATGACAAAGTAAAAGTGGTGATAATGAATTTAGCTTCTATTAGAAATTAAATATCAGGTGTTTGTATACCACATCTTGGTACGACTGGGTTTATTTTTGTTACAACCCATTCCTTTAAGATTAGAAACAGAGTAATGGCATTCATCGACTTCAACTGTTTTGCTATTCAAAAGGAAATCCATGAAATCCAGAGGGGTGGAGTTTTAAAGAAGGCCTAGTAAGAGAAGATATTGTGGCCAAGGCCGAAACAGGTATGGAAAAAATAAGTACATTCAACCACAGAAACAAACAAATGACACCTGGAATGTAGATAAAATAAATAGGCCCCAGCTTAGTCGTTTGATAGACAAATCCTAGAGAGCAGGGTCCAGTTCTCAAGGCAGCTCAGTCCTTGAAAACTCACTGGGAGTTATTTAGGCAAGTCACACTCGCTCGCCTCAGAGGAAGTCAATGGCAAACCTCTTCTGCACAAATCTTGCCAAGAAAACCCCATGATAGGGTCCACCATAAGTCAGAAATAACTTGAAGGCACACAACCACAAATCCAAAGGGGCTGATTTGTGAGAAAGCTCTAAGTACGAAGGTTTTGTCCGCAATTCCAAACAGTTATGGAATAAATAGATCCCTCACATAGATAGCAAACAACTGACCCTGCAATAAATTAAAAATAGTAACCAAAGTAGCCAATTATTACCTAAAAGCATTGGTCCCCAAACTGTACCTGTTAAGAAGATTTGGACTTCACTTCCAGAAGCCTCAGCCATGTTGGCCAATAGTTCCTGGGATTCATGGGAGTTGGAGTCGAAAAGCACTCAAGATCACAGTTTGGGGACGACTAGAGCTACAAGGCGAGGAGACCGTTCATCTCCCATATAGGTCCCAAAACACACCACACTATATAGCTAATTTTTCTTTGGAGAAGGCCTTGCCAGTTAGTTGCAACCACTTGGGACAAAAGAGAATGAGTAGAACTTAGTGTCATTTTAATTTATATAATCACAAGGGTGAAGTGGACTCTTATTGACTAAGAGGGGTGATGTCGGAACCAATAGGAGTGCTCGGTGAAACTGAATGCTATCAGAAACATTTGCAGTTTCACTCAGGAGCCAGACACCGCTTCCTGCCTTTTTTCTTTCTTCTTGAGTTGGCAGGACTTTTTGAAAGTTTAAGGGTGACGCACATTGAGAGGGAAACAGAGGGAAATATACGAGGCGTTCAGGATCCCCTTATGTCTCAAGAGTTGATATCCAAGGGTGAACCTTTTAAAAGAGGATAGATTCTCTCTCCAACCCAGGGCAGTCACACTCCTCCTCAGGCCTCAGGGGAAGTTCAATGGCAAATCTCTGAACAAATCTAGCTTCGTGCCAGAACTCCATGATAGGGATGTGGTTAATGCTTACTGCACCATGCGCTGCACAAACACAAAGTTGCAATCCTAGCCAGGGGCTCAGTCAACTATCCGGCTAATGTAATAGCTCTAATTCCATTAAACAAACCTAAAGTAAAAAGTTGGAACACCATTCGTGTCTTAATAGTGGATCAGTGATTCCATTCGTGTTATAGTTTTTCCAATGAAAATCAGTATTAATATCTGTGTTTAGTCTATATTATCTGATCCCATATATTATATAATTTCCAAAATCCAGTCTTCTAATTCTGGAATTTGTTTGCTTTTCCATCCATTTGCGGCATGTGTCTCTCTAGCTCTTCTGTTGAAATAAAATATTAATTTAATATAAGAGTTTTGTATTTTTAATAGACTCAATTTGTACTCATAATTGTTTCACTTGTAAAATGGTTTTTTAAGATTTTTATAGTTATACATGTTAATGGTGGTATTGTTTTAAATTGTATTGTTTAAATCTACTGTTCCGGCCTTGAGTCCTATAACTGAAGAAAGTGGGATATATGATGAGGATGGAGGATTATGATGTGATGCAAGTGACACCCGTGCTTGTTGTTTACCTCCAAGTCATTTCTTTTCACACGAAATCTAACGAATGGGGATTTCTTGGCCAGATTCATTCAGAAGAGTTTGCATTGCCTTCCATGAGGCTGAGATAGTGGGACTTGCCCAAGAATGGGGGTGCCATGTCTGAGCTGGGAATTTGAAACCCTGGTGCCCCAGAGTTGTAGTCCACGCTCAACCACTGTGCCACACTGGCTCTGGAATTAAAATAGAGTTGGAATTAAATAATTAATTATTAATACCAGAATTAAAAAGGGAAGTACGTAATTTTATTCCATGCATGTAGTAGGATACCAAAGATTTCAGTCCAAAACACTGCAGAAATAAGCCAGTTTGAGAATACTTTAACTACCCTGGTTCACAGTCTAGTGGGGATCCTGCAATTTGAGTTAGTGGGTGGCAACAGAGTTATCTCGGCAAGAAGGCCTAAGGTGTCCCACAAAACGACAGTTCCCAGAATTCCCTACATTGAGCCAGGGCAGTTAAGCGGTCACTCAACTGTTATTTCCTGCAGTGGTGTGTTGGACCTTCTCTGCTTTTGTTGTTGTTGCGCCTCAAGTCATAGCCGAACCGATTATGGGTTTTCTTGGCAGGTGTCTTGAGAGCTGGGTTTGCCATTGCCCCTCTGAGGCTGAGAAGAGTGTGACTTGCCAAAGTCCCCATGGTGTTTTTTTAAATACCGAACTGAGATTTGAACACTGCTCTCAAAAGTCATAGTCCAAACTCAAAAACCACACACACGTCTCTCACCACTATAAAATCAGGAAAATAATGTCAAGTTTTGAGAGCCCCTCGCCTAATGGTTTTGAGCGTAGATTGGGGACTGTGGAGACAGGATTCAAAGCTTGCGTGCGCATGGAAACCCTCTGGGTTGACCTTGGGCAGTCACACTCTCGCAGCCTCAGGGAAGGCAAAGGTAACCCCTTCTGAACAACCTGGCCATAAAACCTGTATACAGTATAGGGTTGTGCTATAATCTGGAAAGTGGAAACCATAGCTGGGTTATAGAGGGAGGTGCCTTTGCTTCCCTCAGAGGCTGAGAGAGTGGGACTTGCCCAAGGACCCCATGGTTCCATGGCTGAGAATGGATCGAACCCTCTCTCCAAGGCCAAAACTCAAACCACTACCCATAGTACGTATGCATGAGCAAAACCAAAAAATACACACAAAAATGTATTAATGGAATAAGATTTTTCCCCATTTCCCAGCATTTTCCACAATTTAAGAATGGATGCATGCCTCTGAGAAAGTGAGGTAATAGTTGGAGGATGCCAACAATAAGGGAGATGGCTTTTATTTATAATTTTAATTGTTGTGTGGAAGTGTGAAGTTCAGTACGTTTTTGCTGAAAGGCCCTCTTCTACACAACTATTAAACACCAGGAAAGACCTGTCCCGTATTTCACTTGGCACAACTCTAATGTCCCTTCAAAACGTATGCCTTGGTAACATTATGGTGAGTTCCAAAACCACTGCGAATTAACCTTACAACCCAGTTGAGACCGCTTTAAAACAGCCTGGCTCAGTCGTTAGTGGTCCTGGGAAGTACAGTTTTGTAAGCCATTTAGCATTCGCTGTTTAGAAGAGCTCTGGTGCCACAATAAACTAGGAATTCCCGGGTTTCCTAGTACAGTACGGAGCCAGGGTGGTAAAAGCATTTCAAACGGGTTGAGTCTTAAAATGGTTTGCTCCCATTGGATGGTGTATGTTGAAGGACCCCTCATAATAAAAATGTAAGACAAATGGGCAAGTCACACGCTCTCAGCCGTCAGAGGATAGCAATGGCAACCCCTCTGATGAAACTTGCTAACAAAAACACAGTGAATAGCTTCACTTCACTTAGACGTTGCGCATAAATCTTCAACACAACACACAAAAGAACAATAAAAACGGGAGGCATGAGATTTCAGCAAATAAGTAGCATGGGGAGCAGAGAGGTTTCTTTTAAAAAGAGGGGGTTAAAACTACAAAAACTGTAATTGTTTTTAAAATAAAAACTGGTGAGGGCAATAGGTTTTTATCAGGGAATGTCGGGTTTTAACCAAGTTAAAGAATGAGGGTTTTCCTGACCCAGTGGATTTGTGGATAGTTAGCTTTAGCTTTATATATATATAGATACACACACAGCATCAGAGGACTACTTCACATTTTAGTGGGAAGTTTATTGTGGTGTGTGTGTGTGTGTGTGATATATATAATAGATATAGCCCTTAAAAGGTGAAGTAAAGTAATCCGCGTGTGTTTATGGCAAACCGGGGGCTCTGAGGGTGTTGTGTGGTGTTTGTATGTATAGATAAAGCGAAAAGTTTAAATATCTATCTATCTATCTATCTATTATATATATATATATATATAGAGGGTGGGTGTCATAGATATATATATATATATATATATATATTATATATATATATATATATATAATTGTGTGCCATATACATAGGTAGGCACCCTCTAAAATTGTTGATGTGTAATCCAGTGTGTGTGTATGTTGCCTGTGGGTGTGTAATATGGATTACATATTTCACATTTTAGAGGGGGCGCTCTTTCGTTAGAGCGGGGTTGTTGCCATGGCTGGTCTCATAGATGAATAATGTAAATCCATTGTAATGTATGTGTGTGTATGTGAGCACCCTCGAAAATGTGAAATAGCCAATTTCAGATTTTTATATATATAATAATGTATATAATAATATTACCATATATATAATATACACACAGCAGTCGGACCCTTTGTATACACGGATTTTTTTAGACAAATTCAAGCATACACGGTTTTGAAAATATGCCAAAAAAAGTATAAATTTAAGCGTGATTTCCATTTTTATAAGGGACAACCATTTTGCTTGTCTTATATTTAATAGGCTTGAGCATACCCGGATTGGTTATACACGAGGGATCTGGAACCAAACCCCACGTATAACAGGGGCCACGTGTGTGTGTGTGGGGTGGTGTGTGGTGTGTGTGTGTGGGTATATATATGAATTACATAGTTTCACATGTAGAGGGTGCCCGCTTTGGCTATTTACCTTTGGAAAGTTACAAATCCCTATGCCAGTGCCTCAGAGGGGGATTTGCCATAGCTAGTGTCAGAAGCAGGACGGTCCATGCTATCTATCTATCCTATCTATCTAGCTGAGAGTAACTCACTAAATGTGTAATAGGTAATCCAGGATTAGATATATATATAGCTAGAGAAGAGAGAAAATAATAATTAAAACCAGATATTAGGTGTCGATGTGCGATATATGTGTGTGTGTATGTGTGTGTGGGGATAATACAACTATTCTATATTCTATATATGTGTGTATTATGTGTGTGTGGTACAGATATATTATATGTAACAATTGTATATATGAGGTGGGGTATATATGTGTGTTAGGATTATATAATATGTATGTGTGGTGTGTGTGGTGTGTTGTGTGTGATAATATATATAATATATATATATCTATATATATAAAATATTGGATTACAGCTTCTCCTCTTTAGCTAGTTCTCTTCGTTGCAAAGGGACATCCGATCACCGGGCTGTCCTGGCAAGTTTCTCGAGGGGGGTTGCCATATTATATGGATACATAGTACACCACATAATATGGCACCCTCTAAAATGTTGACATAGGTAATCCATATTTTATATATACATCATGTTAATATAATAATTTATAAAAACCAGATCTCTCAGCTATTATATCTATTTCACCCCTTTTTAAGGTGCTCTCTTTAACTTTCTCCTTTAAAATTCTCCTTCTCATGGCTTTCTTGGTAAGTTTCCTCAAGGGGGTTGTGAGATGTTTTGCACCCTCTGAAATGAAACTACATCCCTATCACAAGGCTTTCTTCTCTTGGCAATTGACGCAGAGGGGGTTGCAATAGGTGGATAGATAGATAGATAGAATAGAACAGACAGAGAGAGATTCAGATCACCTCTCTAGAAATGTGAAATAGGTAATCCATATATATATGAGCACCCTTAAAATGTGAAATATGTAATCCCAATTTTATATAAAATGTAGAGAAGATGTTATCCAGAGCTATATCGTTATCAGATGAGCAACCTCAAAATGTAAATGTAAGCCATATTTTATATAATTTAATAAGTAGTAATTCAATATCTTTATATAGAATAATGGAATCCATACACATATAGATATGGATTTATTTGAAGAGAGGTGCTCTGCTTCAGCTATGCCTCCGCCTTTGACGTTACAATTTGAGGAGAGACTGGGAGGGAAAAGGCGGGAAAAGGGCAATCAACTGGGCCGGGCCATTTTTCAAGCTCCCGCAAAAGGGGCCAAACTAAAGAATATCATAAAAGGCGGGAGTTTAAAAGGCCGAGTTAAAAAAGGCGGAGTCGCTAGGTCTAAAGTATCAATAAAAAGAAATAAGTGAGTTAAAAAAGCTGGTGTCGGTAGTTTATAAATCCACACCACACACAAGCACACTTTTAACAAATATGTTTTAAAAAGGCTCACTACAAGCAATTTAAATGAAGCCCATAACGCCTTAATAAAGTTTTTTTTTCCCCTGAACCACCTCCTCTAGAAGGAAAAGTTTGTGGAAAAGAAAGAAAGGTGAAAGAAATAAATAAAATAGTCCCAGCCCCCACCAATATAGCAGAGAAGGCTTTTAAAATCTGAGTGGAAAATAAATATTTTTTCGTAAAAGCATTAAAAAAAATAAAATTAGATAATATTTCTCTGAAGAATGTAATGAAAAGGATTAGTAAGGGAAATCAGAGGAAAATGAACAGAAAAGTTTCACACAAAACACACAAATACCCTACAAGATATGTGTGTGTGAAATACTAGTGGTTAGTATTTATTATGCCCCACCCTCCATCGCTCTCAGCTCACACACACACAACCACATATATATGTAATGTGCGTTTTGTAATCCTTTACTACTATTTTTCATTCAAGGTTCTATTTTCCCTCCCTGTCACAACACACATATGTACAGTAAGGTGTGGTCGGTGTGGGAGTGGGTGTACGGAATAAGACATTTTTTTGTTCCTTGTCCCCTCTGGCTCCAGTCTTAATCATGCCCTGAACTGTTTTTTTCAAAAAAGAAACGTTTATTTTCCCCTCACATACATACAGACATACATATATAGATAGCGTTTTGTACGGAAAACGAACTTTCCATTTAACCCTTCTCCCAGTAGTTTTCAAAAGAAAATATTTAGCCTTCTCTATCCACACAACACACACAACACACACCACAAGTGGAGTGTGCATTGATGTGTAAAACGAGATTCAGCCAAGTCAAATGAGGATCTTTTGGTAAGTGCTTTCATAATCGGAAGGTGGCCATGTGGTGGAAAGTAAACAACACTTCATTGACTGTCCAGTGAACACTGTCTGTTTGTCTGTCTTTTGTGGGCATCTAGAACCTGGGCTCTAGAGGGAGTGACTTGTCTAAGATCATCTAACTCAGTTGCTGAGTTGCAGTTTTTCAATCTAGGTTTCAGTGCCGTAAGGGGAGCACTCTGTTTAGACAGGTTGGTACCAGTGGCCATAGTGGCTAGGTAATTTTGGGAGTTGTTGTCAAAAAAAAGAAACTTCCCCAAGCTCTGGTTTTGTGAGGTTAGGAAGTGGCATATATGAGATTGCTTTTAGATAAGTCATTGTTTCCCAATGCAGGGACTTGCAACACTGTACTGCCAGCCTAGGCAACGACTAGCAGCATCCAGACATTTGAAATGCATCAGTTTGCCTTTCACTCTCATTCCCTCTTTTTGCAGCAATTGCTCACTTTCAGGAGGGACTGTCTACCTTGCCTTGTGTTTTGCTTTAGAGGTCGGCCAGCCACTGTGATCTGGGTTGTCAGAGAAATGAAGAGTCTGCCAATAAATGGCATTTAGATAGTAAATCTGTGCATCAGTCTGATGCCATTGGCACCATTCCCTAAAGCAGGGGAGCATACAGTCCTCCAGGAATTCTTATACATCAACTCCTGATAACCCTAGCCAGATTACACATTGTCAGAGAAAATAGACATTGCCGTTCAATAACATGTGATTAATCCCATGTTTCCCATCCTGAAACAAAGCTATTGTACATATTCAGGACACAATTACTTGCCAATAATGGAAAGTTTGGAATAGATTGGACAAAAAAGGAAGGACTTAGAGGTGGCTGTGCAGTCCCTCTGATGTGAAAGCACTCCTTAATGGTTTCCACTGCTGGTGTTTCTCTCAATCAGAGCAAGATAAAAAACGAAAGGAAGGATCTAGTTTCGGAATTTCAGCAACTGCGCCAGGTTCTCGAGAAGGAAGAGCAACTCCTGTTAGTCCAGCTGGAAGAACTGGAAGCAGAGGCTGAGAAAAAGAAGGCAGAGGCAAATGAATTGTCTGCAGAGATTTCCCATCTTGACATCCTAATTGGTGAGCTTGAAAAGAAGTACCAGGAGTCAACAGTTGAAATGTTACAGGTAAGAGTTAATCAGGTGAGTGCTATAAAAGTGCCCTTTGTTCTATTTGGTTAAAGTGCAGAGTCATTTTCAGCCAGTGTTTCGCTTAAAAACAGGCTGGGAGTGGGATGAGTTTCTGGAGGATGGAAGAAGCCAGATTGGTGTATGTGTATGTGGCCTTTATGCGTTTTGAAGAGATGGGGCAAAAAAAATCATGTGAATTGGTAGGGGTTTTTTAGGCTTTGGGGACTGCTGAGGGCCTTAAGGCCCACAGAAGTACAGTTTGAGGGCTGCTTGCAGACCTCACTTTCCCCATCCCACAATTTATATTATTTCTTTATTTGGTTTTATGCCACCTTATTCCCAAAACTGGGATTCTAAGTGGTTCACACCAGAATTAACTTTTTTTAAGAATGATCTAAAAATAATAATATTAAAGCACAGTTAAGCCAATGATTATATTGGAGAAAAACACAATTAAATTAAAAGCAATTTAATATTACATTAGTAAAGATAGTAATCTATTTGGTTTTTGTGATGGCCGTCCAGTGATGTCCCTGTGTATAGCCTTCTTTCTTGTATACAAAATGTGTTTGCAATTAATAGATTGTTGGCCTCACAAAAATCTGTTAGACGCTCACCTGCTTTGTTTCTTTTCCCTAATCCATATTTGCCTACTGTTTTTTATTCTTCTTTGCTTTCTACTTTGGCATTCCAGTCTCCTATGATCAGTTTGACATCCTGCAATGGTGTGTTGTCAAATTTTTCCTGGACTTCTTCATAGAATGTCCCAATTTTTTTCCTCCTCTGCATCTGTGGTTAGTGTGCATACTTGAACTATGGTGATATTTTTAGATATTGTGTGGAGTCTTATTGAGATTATTCAGTTTGATTTTGCATTGTACCCATGTACTGCTTTTGCCACATCTTTTCTTAGTATGAAGGCCACCCCATTTCTTCATGTCTTTTCAGTCCCTGAGTAGAACACTATAGTTGCCCGAGTTAAAGTGGCCCAATCCTGTTCATTTTAGCTCACTTATTCCCAGTACCGCTATGTTCATTTGTTCCATTTCTTTCTTTCTTTTCCTTTTTAAATATGTCTAGCTCCCCCGGCTCATGCTTCTTATGTTCCATGTTCCTACAGTATGTGTAAGGTTGCTTTGTATAGCATTTGCTTTTTTAATTCTTTCTACTACTGGTCTTCCCATGTTTGGTGTTTAACTTCTTGGACCTGTCCATGATTCACCTGGATTGTCTAATCTTTGGGTTTTCTTGGTGAAGGGTTACGTGAGGAGAGTCACCTTTGCCTCCCTGTATACAGTGCTAACATGTGTTTTCTATGGTCTCACTGCTGTTTTTCAACATCTGTGTCACCCATCACAACTGATACTGCCCAGTAGCTGTTTGCCCTTCTGTTCAGTAGCTTGTCTTCCCTCCTGCCATCCCGGCTGTGGGAATTCCAAAAGAAAATCAATATGTATTTTATTGACTACAGCAAAACCTTTGACTGCATAGACTTATGAAAAGCTATGGAACACTCTTAAACACATGGGAGTGCCAATACACTTAATAGTACTGATGACGAATTTGTACTCAGGACAAAAGGCTACTCATACAGAATGATAGAATCATAGAGTTGGAAGAGACCGCACTGGCCATCCAGTCCAACCCCCTGCCATGCAGGAAATCCAAATCAAAGCATCCCCGACAGATGGCCATCTAGCCTCTGCTTAAAGACCTCCAAGGAAGGAGACTCCACTACACTCTGAGGGAGTGTGTTCCACTGTCAAACAGCCCTTACTGTCAGGAAGTTCTTCCTAATGTTCAGGTGGAATCTCTTTTCCTGTAGCTTGCATCCATTGTTCTGGGTCCTGTTCTCTGGAGCAGCAGAAAACAAGCTTGCTCCCTCCTCAATATTACATCCTTTCAAATATTTAAACAGGGCTATCATATCACCTCTTAACCTTATCTTCTCCAGGCTGTCAGAACAGAACATGGAGAAACAGAATGGTTCCTTTATTCCATGCATGTAGTGATACCAAAGATTTCAGTCCAAAACACTGCATAAATAATCCAGTTTGAGACCACTTTAACTACCCTGGTTCAGTGCTAT